>NC_047021.1:36208950-36808950 GCF_902652985.1 Pecten maximus
AAGACATGTACCTTCTAAGTAGAAATAATCTGTGTGTCACTATCCCTTTATCACCACAACTGTATACCGTTAATACACACATGTAGGTGTGTAACTGTACTCCTGGGCCCAGTTGATCTTAAGGTGATTTAGCTTATCACAGTTTAACAATCATTTTAAAATCCAGATAAAATCATTTCCAGTAAAACTAACGAAACTGAAACTATAAAACACTTAAAAGATCAATTATATTTATTAAAGCTAAGGTTGTTGTTTATATGCAACGTGTAATGTATACATTTCAATACGAATTATGAAAAAAAAAAGATTTTTGATTACATGTATTTGTCTTCCTATTTATACTGTATACTGGCGTCATAATTAGTGTAACGTCATTAAGGGTGATATTGACCTTCGGCGGCAGAATCCTCTTGTGTGGTGTGTAATGATAGGGATATTCATAATTCAACTCCAAACTTTGTACAGAGGACGTGTCGCCAACATATAGAGATTTTGTTTTGAGAAATTTTAACATCAACTTTTCTAAAAGAAAAGAGATATTCCTTTTTTCAGATATTTGCATTCCTCTGTTCGGATAATCGTCGAAAGAAGGAGAACGTCTTTAAAATGATTCCCCTTTTGAGCTCTGTTTGTGTTAAACCAAAATAATATTGAAATTATTATTATTTTTTTTTAGAAAACTATTTCATAATGTGCACAATAAAATAATCTGAACAAAATAACTATTTAAGTACGGAATGATTAACAACATGTTTTGGAAGATACACCATTTCTTAAGATAGAAAGTCGAGAAAGCGTGAACGCTACTTTTCTTTCAGAGAAATCGTGATTTTCTAGAAATCTCACATGTGGCCCATAAAGCGTATCCATTTTGATGTCCTAGATCTGTGACGTCAACGCGGGCCACTCAGCCCTTATAGATAAATCCTATGATTCTACTTCAGAAAAGCTACAAGAAGGTTTCTATTGTGTTCAAAACACTATATGAGGGTAGCTAATAGGCCTAATGCCCTGAAAACGAACCAAGTCGTTTCGGATTATCCTAGTTTAACAAGCTTGTATAATCGGGGCCCCTAATGAGCATTCATACCTTTATGCAATAAGATTTAGCTACATTTTTTTCCAAACACGGAGTATATCTATTTCAGCGAACGTCTCGTTTTTTGGGAGTACATTTACAAAGGGAAATGGAATATATTTGGTATACATGTGTTACATGTATTCAGTTTCTTCGTTTTCAAAAAGAAAAATGTGCACACGAGAAACTTATACATATATACATACGGTAACGATATACTGATGCCAAGTTATATCGCAGGCTACACAGGCAAAATGTCTTCATGTCAATTCAGATCAAATTTGGTGCTGTTGCAGGAATGCTCTAAAACCGCCCACGAAGGAAATCGATCCTTTACCTAATGCCCGGATAGACATATCCATGGGGCATCTGATAGTACATATGAAAACCTTGTTCCGTTCCGGACATGCCAGAACGAGGCCATTTTGTACCAAAGTCGTAAATACTCACAAGCACACTTTATCAAGTATCTATAAGGTCAAAATGTTATTTGTTTGTAAGGAAAATTGTACTAAAATTACATTTATATATCGGGCAACATAATCGGATATCGATTGTATGAATCTTTTCGTTAGTGTATGTGAAATTTGACATCAAACATAAAAAATGATATTTCTCATAAAGTCGAATGCACGTTTAAACGGTATTTTGTCTAATTCATACCCCGAGTACTATCGAATTTTGTCGATAGAAAATATCTCCATTCATTTGTGTAATCCATGAAAAACAAACTGCGCTTCAGAATTACTGGATATGCCTCGTTTTTGCAACTTCTATTAGTCAACCCTCCATAAATCTTCATATAGATCAAAGTGCTGAAAGCACTGCATGCTAGTGAAGACATCTCGTCCGGACAAGAAATATGTTGAAATATTATAGGAAACACGATTGGACGAATTCGCCTTCAAGGAAACTATTTGTTAAGATTTTTGTCAGGATAATGTTAGTCCCTTTACCAATTTTCATATCTCCATGACTTTGTTGTACAACTAATGTGCTTTGTTCTTGCTCATTCAGCTCATCATGTATTCTTTGTGTATTTAGAACTTAATATCATATATATATGAGTATTATATTCCTTCACAGTTACATTCTAGACACTGTCGATCATTTTTGAAGAGTGACAATGACGCTACGTTGTGTATATCAGAAACATTCAATGTAGTATCTTCCCTACATTCTGGATTATATGTATTAGCAGGTTATTTACTTCATCAGTGGCATAAACTTGGTTGGTCGAAGTGGTTTTCGAGACTGACTATGGACATAGACCCCAAGGTAGAAGAGAACACTGGCGATATGAGCACACATACCAACAGTCCTCTGACCGGTTGGACACGTACAGTAGTAATTCTGTATTGGTGGTTGTTCGGTAACTGAGTACTGGATCCATATGTTGTATTTAGTTTGCGATTTATGACGTTGCCGATATATATATATATATATATATACCATCCAATATTACAGTGAAATAGGATACCTGACAGACTTTGTAATGAGGTAAGTATCTTGTCAGTGATTTTGGCGTCATTATCACTACCACTAAATGGGCCGACAGTGTCTAGAACGTAACCGTTAGGGAACACAATACTCATAAACTTCACGTAGTTGCGTTTTTTTTGTTTTTTGTTTTGACCGCAGTAACTTTTCCGCTGAAACTCATGTTCTTCACTTTTGCCGATATATATATATGTACCATCCAATATTACAGTGACTTTGTTGCCGAAGAATGTTTTTGTGAAAACTGTATTGTGATCCAACGCTTGCGCCCTAGACACGTGATCCGGACCAAGATGTGTGGGAACTACGGCTTGATTTAGAGCATCTGTAACGATCTGGAAAATTCTGCTGACGCTCGATTTGTGAATGCGGAAAAGAGAAGCCAACTGAGTGAAAGATATGTCTGTTTTGAGTTTAACCCAAAACAGCAGAAGGGCATTCTTAGATGACAAGGCTTTTGTACCAGTAATATGTTCGGAACATGCATCGTGTATTTGATTGAATTGATTACAATCCCAGCCTGTCCAAGCTTGGCAATCTTCATCATCCATGTTGTCGAAGTTTAATACAAGCGGTGAAAAGTTATTGGACATGTTCTGTATGATTTTGAGTAAATCGTTGATAACAGCTGGTGACTTGGTGGCTAAGTGATTAACAAGTTTATCCCTCCCTGTCAAAACCGGCTCAATGTCAGGACTGATATCCTTACCAAGAAGATGACTTGAACACACCCTGGAATTCTCAGGCATGTACAGTTTGTTTGATAAGCAGCTGGTGTCTTGCTTTCTCACTGATGCAGCTAGAACTCTTCATGTTGTAAGTTCGACAAATGCTACATTTTCTGTTCGAAGAAGGGGCATAGTATAAATCATCTACAGAAAGATACCCGTCCAGAGTGTCAGATTCGTCAACATAATCATTTTCCGTTCCGGTTCATTGGCATTCTCGGATGCAGGACGTTTCTTGAGGTATCTGAGAAAGCATTTTGGACACATCTTTGCTTCTGTTGATTCAGAAAGTATGACACCTTCAGAAAGGAGAACATCTTTCATCCAGTCCTGAATTTTTCGCGGATTTTTACCATCGCCAACCTGGTTGTACTTGAACTTAACTTTACATCCCAACCCAACGCAGGAGTTCTCCATTTTCCTATTTGAGACAAAGACAACTTTACTACAGAATAACTGAACTAAATATAATTGTAAAAAGTAACAGCAATTATAACAACACGCCGAGTACCATTCGCGGTGAGTAGTCAAAAGACCAAGTGGCAAAGGGAACTTTTGTGTGGCACACCCCAACGGAGGAGAAGCTTTGAAGAAGTACTGAAGACGAAGATGGTCAAGTGAGAAAAATGATGAATCATACGTAATACGGAACTACTATAAGTATGTTAAACATAGTAGAACATAATACATTGCCATGGACATTGTATCAAATCATTTTCATAATAAATCAATACGTTGTATTATCGTGTACGACAAGGACCACTTGTATCGCCCGTGCATTTTTTCCACATACATTTTTCAACATTGAATTACTGCCCTTATCCAGTGATTCGGCAGCGACTTTCTTTTGCTGGTATACAGAGGGATAGTCAAATATGTTTTTAAAACACTAACATCGATAGTACTCGCATATTATCGTGCCGAATTCGCCGCTTGATTTTAAAAATGGTATTTTGAATTTGATGAACATTTTCGAATTTTGGTTTTCTACGTCATCTTGTACTAAACTCGCTTGTTTTTTCATGGTCAACTGTTTATCATTTTAAACTACAATGTATGTACAATACCTAGTCGTGAGAAAACCTCTCGGTGACAAACAGAAATACCACTTATGGGCCTGTGAAAAACACAGGTAGGCTTGTAAACGAAAAAGTGAAGTAGATGGCGCTATTGGCGCGCTTGTGGGTCAAGTGGAAAATAGCATCTTGTTCCATATGTATTTTTCATAGCTTTACTGGAAAATATAGTCGATTTCAAGAAATCGCTGTGAGCGGTTCTGCAACAGCACCTTTAGGTCAATTTATAAGTCAAGATGTTCATGTCAAATTGACATGAAAAGAGCAGATTAGTCAATTCATGTCCAGACATTGACCTGAAAATGACCCGAATTTGACCTGAAATTAACCTGAATTTGACATGAAAAAAATTTCAGGTCAATTTAATGTCAGATTCAGGTCAATTTCAGATCAATTTTTTTCAGGTCAAATTGACATGAAGACATTTTGCCCGTGTATACATTCATCCGTGTTTGTCGACTACTGTATTAACTACATGTATGCTCCTTATCTATTAAACAACTAAACTGTATACCCAAGTCAGGCCTCATTGGTGGGGCTTCCTGTTAAAAGCCGTGTTGTCAGTTAAAAAGGAAAAGAAGGTATTCGGCCAACTAAAAAATGGATGATTCATATAATATCTTGCATTTAATGAGATTTATTCAAATACAAATTAATATTTGAATATGGTTTTGCTGAATTGATAGCTAACTTAAACCTCTACGGTTCAGGTTGGATTTTGAATATATGTTTTTGTATTGTATTTCAAGTCAGTGAATTCATATTCATGCAAACACAATATCAGAATCTGAAGTTTTAACCTCAAATACCGGTAAACACACAGAAAATAAAAATACAAAATCCAAACAGTATGGAGCAACAAGACGCTACAATGTAACTATATGTTCCATGTTTAGTTGGAATAGCACAGGAACTGTCATTGAAGTTGAGTTAAAAGAATTAGTTAGAAATGATAAAATGGTATATCGCTATATGGTGACACTGAGAGTGAAATATGGGTATGAGTACAGCAAATCAAAAACTTAACGCTGACACTGCCATTCTTTGTCATATTTTGTATGTAGAAGCATATATCCATGCCTGTATTAGGAATCACCAAAATATGATAGTCCTGGAAAGGGGCATTAACAACTTTCTAGCATGGTGAGATATGACTAGATTGAATCTCGCCCTTTAAAATATGTGGTCGTTTACCGAATGAAACGTCAGTGTCGATAACAATTTTGCAAAAGGTCTGTCTCGGAGACAAGGATTTACAGGTCAATTCACACATAGATGTATGTGATATATACGCCTCTGCTTCATCCGAATGAAATATTCAGCAAACCAGTAAACTCTTATATAAGTTAATTTCTGGTGAATCAATGTACATTGTACTGTTTTTGTCGCTTTAAAGTGAGCAATTATTAATGCCTTCCATTTATAGTTTATTTGTGTCACTAAGTCAAACAATGTATTTTTCATGCATATGTTCACTGTGAGCTAGGGCTGAAGTTATGTACCACGATGAATATTATTTTTAATTACCAGAATCAAAAATCTCTTCATGTTGTAAATATATTATTGTATTACTACTCTATGAATATGATGAATTGAACTGATAAGATGAATTGTTTCAAGTAGAAACTTTTCGCCGTGATATATATAATATATACCCACACAGTTAAATTATCACCTAAGAATCAGCAACTTTTCCAAAACAGACTATAGCCTTATCTGTATTTAGTTAAGCATTGAGCTGTTTTTGAGCTCTGGCATTCAAATAGATCATGAATACCATACAAAAACAGTTCAACGCTTACATTTACATTCCTTTTACTTTTTTTTAAATTTTTTAAATGCTATAATTCATATTCCCGCCTTACCAACAGTCAGCAGATTGTTTGTCAGTCATTGGAACAGCCGGAACATGGTCGCGTGCAAAAAAATAGTACATGGAAAATTTTAAAAAAAAAATCAATTTTGTTAATCAATTTATTATCAACGTAATGTGCAAACGGCATATTTTTATAACAAATAAAGTAAATAATAAGTCGTTAAACTTAATTATACACAATGTTTATTGGATATTGTAGTTCCTGTTTGTGTTGTATTAATACGCTGATAAGTGTAGCGCGTAATGGATGGCATTTAAACGTACATCGATGCCAGAGCTCTCAAACAGACTATATAGTGACAATGCCAGACAAATGTAAATATTTTCTATTGTTCTCACCCTGTATAACAATACCACCTGTGCTAAATGTTAAAATATGATATATTGCCTGAATGGAAAGACATCGGCCAACCTGTCATGGTTTGTCAACTAGCATTTTGCCTACATTGTATTTACAGGTGTCCTGATTAGCGGTATGTAAGTTTACAGGTGTCATGATGCCTACACAAGATATAAACCGTCATTGTGACCTATCTATAACAATAGTGCGTTCATTAATGGAGTAACCTATATCACGACAAAATATGTTATAAAATCTCTGATATAATTTAATCATTCTGCATTTACAATATATACACATATATTACACATGGCGTTTTACTGCTCCTAATATTACACAGCTGGAATATCTTGATACTAATTATAAGATTTAACAGTGCTGGTGTAAAACTAACTGTGCAAATTGCAACGCAGCATACAATATTCCAATGTACAAATATACATGTATTATACAATTCTCGTGTACGAAATGACGGAAAACACAGCCGAATGAATTATGACTAGTACTGATCACAAAAACCAAGTTGATCTCTAGATACAGAACAACACAATATTAAAAAATTAATTATGACATTCTTTCCTAATTGGCATGACAAAGATATTTACTAAAATTTTATTCGCAAATAATTGAGACAACCTGGATCCAGAGGGGCGCCGGTATAAACATAGTTGCTCAATAGATCCGGCATAAAGCGCTGCATAATGAAATAAAATGAGTTTCATCATCTATTTTTCTACTATTACAAAATAAACACAGCCTTCGGACTGTTCAGATTCCTTGAAAGATCTGTAATCCAACCCGATCAACACTATGCTTATTTAGAATACCTTTTGTGGAGTTTTCAAAGTTGTTTCCGACCTCTTGTTTAAGAGATATTGCGTACCCGTTGAGTCAATAGTAGAATAACATTATTTTCATTATGTATATAACGGCACTCAAAACAAATGTTAAAACTAAAAATAGCAGGAGAATTGTCAGTAACACTATGTTATATTTGTATTTGTTAAAGTTGTTAATGTTGAACAATTGATTAGCAAATAACCCAAACTTTTTTTAAAGCGAACCGCGACTGATACGCTTATCTATTATAAACCTGAAGTAAAGTATACAAGATATTCTATATGAATTTAAGCTACAATTGTAATACTTACTTTGACTTTCCTTTCAAGTATTTTCAACATCATCCAATCTCTTAAAAACCACAATGAATTCTTAAATTGACCCTGCACAGCTATTACTCTCTACTATACTGGCTTCTTTCAGTATTTCACATCATCCAATCTCTTAAAAACCACAATGAATTCTTAAATTGACCCTGCACAGCTATTACTCTCTACTATACTGGCTTCTGTTGGTTGCACTTGTGACGTCAATACCAGAAAGCTCTCATTAGCAATATATCAAAAGGTGCAAATCGCGCACGTTGTGGGTAGATATGTCGGTGTTGGATGGATAGATTTGATATCGTTCTCGACTTTATTCTTTGGGACACATATTGACTTAATCTAAATGTATATCAATTTTCGTTCCAGGTACACTTTAATTGATAACGAGCTATACCAGTAGAATTTTAAATCCCCCTCACCAGAGACGTACATATCACGTGTTGATAGTGAAAAGGTATGTAAGATATCTGAATTCAGCGGTCATAGATATAGACAACACATATATGTAGCTATAAAAAAACCGATGTAGACCAGCGGTAGCAGAATGGCTTGCGGGATATACGACAGATTATCTATATGCATCTGAATTCAGCGGCCATAGATACACAAACACAAGTATATGTACACCGTTGACAAGGTTAGCGGAGTTGGAAGGCGCAGGAGTTGCGTCCCCCTGTATTAGGTGGCGCGGCGTCGCCATCGGGAGGAGCGTGAACGTGAATATGGCTTAAGAAACGAACATGAACTTTTTCGATCAGATCACTAAGAGAAATATTGAAATGAAAGTTAAATAAACTCAATTTCTACATTTTCAGTAATAACCAAACTATTGGTATAAGGTGATTATTTCAGCGAAGGATTCACGATTTGTTCATGCTTAGACACTTTAAATTACTTGAATATTCGAATATGTTTTAGGAATTATACACAGTAGCTACGGAATAATTGGTGGAAACAAAGATGATACGAGTCAACGAGAGAGTCTGGCACTAGCGTGTCATTTTGATCAAATCGAATCTTGTGATTGACATATTAGGGAAGGTCCAAATACACGTAGACTGTAACAAATCACCACGTCCCAGTGAGCTACATTATATAGTGAGCATATAAAAATAACCTCAGATCGTCTTGGTCCACACCAATATAAGGTGTTGTCACAATTCATATGGTGGATTTAAATGTCAAACGTTGATATATGGTATTGATTGAACCCGTGTCTGCTCAAACCTTTCGTGTGGAATTCTTTTATTTAAGAAAACTATGCAATGATTAAAAACTTGAAGTAGTTCAGCATTTGATATAATCCTACCTTTGTATTGTTATCTATCAATTGTTTTTATCAACCTCAAGTTTAAAATCTGTATCCTTATTTCTTTTACCACAATGTATTGAATGACCTAACCATGTCTGCTATTAATTAACCTTTCGTGTGGAATTCTTTATTAAAAAATCGCAATCATTAAAAAACTGTATCAATTGGTTTAATCAACCTCAAGTTTAAAATCTGTGTCTCTATTTTTAGCACAACTAGCAAATTTCATTCTCTCACACTGCCGTAGAAGTGGGCTTGAATAATTATGGGTAATATTCCCCACAAGACGACTTTATAGAGAGATAATTACGACTTCCCCGCAAACCTAAGAGCAGTGATAATTATTCCCCATAAATAGGTATATTAAGAGAGAAACCTAAGTATACATCCCTATTAAATCACAGAATGAGAATATTTAACATACCATCCCCACCCCCACTCCCAACCATCCCCACCCCCTCCCCCAACATACTTACTCACAAGAATGTGAATATGCCGGGCTGGAAGAGGGGGGGGGGGGGGGGGGGTCGTTCTCTCCTTTCTAGCAGTGATTTGACCTGAACAGTGGGATGGGAAACCCCAAATGGGGAATTCCTTCCTGTTTGTACCTCGCGCATTAATTACTATACACATTCTATTTTTAATAGGAACGTATGTATTTGTTTTCCGAATCTTTAGCTATAACTCTTCATTCTGGTATCAATGAAGTACCTAATTCAAACGTTAATTCCTCAAGTAAATCCACACAAACATCAGCAGATTATAGCTTTAAGGAACTTGGTTCAGGTGAAACACCACCTCATTGGCCGATATGTTAATTCTTTTCCCTCCAAGATTTAAAATCATCAATTTTTTTAAAATTTAAATGTTTTTTGTTCAATACTCTGACACATACTGACTGTATAATTAGCACACACACAGTACTTCATTTATTGGCAGCTACTTAAGAAATGTGTTGAGTGAAACCGTCCAATCTAGCGCATGGAATTAATAAGTGTTATCCTTGAAGCGGTAATGAAGCGGGAAATGCCATTCCCCATCACCACGGAGTTTGCCTAATTCCCCATCAGCATGGTTTTGCGAGTAAAAGAGAGAGAGAGAGAGAGAGAGAGAGAGAGAGAGAGAGAGAGAGAGATGGAACTCACAAAAGCATGCCTATGGGAAATATAATTAGACTTTTGCCCAACATTGTGGGGAATAATCGGTTTTATGGGGATTCCTCTGATTCCCCATCAATCCAAGCACTATTTGAAAAGAATCCGGATGCGAAAATGTGTACGTTGCCGCCAAAAGTTGAAAATGTGCTATTTTTAGAACAACAAGCAAATTTCATTCTCTCACACTGCCGTCGAAGTGGGCTTGAATAATTATGGGTAATATTCCCCACAAGACGACTTTATAGAGAGATAATTACGACTTTCCCGCAAACCTAAGAGCAGTGATAATTATTCCCCATAAATAGGCATATTAAGAGAGAAACCTAAGTATACATCCCTATTAAAGCACAGTATGAGAATATTTAACATACCATCACCACCCCCACCCCCCACCCCCCCAACCCCCCTCCTCCAACATACACACTCACAAGAATGTGAATATGCTATGCCGGGCTGGGAGATGGAGGGGGGTCGTTCTCTCCCTTCGAGCAGTGATTTGACCTGAACAGTGGACTGGGAAACCCCAGATGCGGAATTCCTTCCTGTTTGCACCTCGCGCAATAATTACTATTCACATTCTATTTTTGATAGGAACGTATGTGTTTGTTTTCCAAATCTTTAGCTATAACTCTTCATTCTGGTATCAATGAAGTACCTAATTCAAACGTTAATTCCTCAAGTAAATCCACACAAACATGACCAGATTATAACTTTAAGGAACTTGGTTCAGGTGAAACACCACCTCATTGGCCGATAAGTTAATTCTTTTCCCTCCAAGATTTAAAATCATCATTTTTTTTTAGATTTAAATGTTTTTTGTTCAATACTCTGACACATACTGACTGTATAATTAGCACACACACAGTACTTCATTTATTGGCAGCTACTTAAGAAATGTGCTGAGTGAAACCGTCCAATCTAGCGCATGGAATTAATAAGTGTTATCCTTGAAGCGGTAATGAAGCGGGAAATGCCATTCCCCATCACCACGGAGTTTGCCTAATTCCCCATCAGCATGGTTTTGCGAGTAAAAGAGAGAGAGAGAGAGAGAGAGAGAGAGAGAGAGAGAGAGAGAGAGCAATCACAAAACCATGCCTATGGGAAATATAATTAGACTTTTGACCAACATTGTGGGGAATAATCGGTTTTATGGGGATTCCTCTGATTCCCCATCAATCCAAGCACTATTTGAAAAGAATCCGGATGCGAAAATGTGTACGTTGCCGCCAAAAGTTGAAAATGTGCTATTTTTAGAACAACAAGCAAATTTCATTCACTCACACTGCCGTAGAAGTGGGCTTGAATAATTATGGGTAATATTCCCCACAAGACGACTTTATAGAGAGATAATTACGACTTTCCCGCAAACCTAAGAGCAGTGATAATTATTCCCCATAAATAGGCATATTAAGAGAGAAACCTAAGTATACATCCCTATTAAAGCACAGTATGAGAATATTTAACATACCATCACCACCCCCACCCCCCACCCCCCCAACCCCCCTCCTCCAACATACACACTCACAAGAATGTGAATATGCTATGCCGGGCTGGGAGATGGAGGGGGGTCGTTCTCTCCCTTCGAGCAGTGATTTGACCTGAACAGTGGACTGGGAAACCCCAGATGCGGAATTCCTTCCTGTTTGCACCTCGCGCAATAATTACTATTCACATTCTATTTTTGATAGGAACGTATGTGTTTGTTTTCCAAATCTTTAGCTATAACTCTTCATTCTGGTATCAATGAAGTACCTAATTCAAACGTTAATTCCTCAAGTAAATCCACACAAACATGACCAGATTATAACTTTAAGGAACTTGGTTCAGGTGAAACACCACCTCATTGGCCGATAAGTTAATTCTTTTCCCTCCAAGATTTAAAATCATCATTTTTTTTTAGATTTAAATGTTTTTTGTTCAATACTCTGACACATACTGACTGTATAATTAGCACACACACAGTACTTCATTTATTGGCAGCTACTTAAGAAATGTGCTGAGTGAAACCGTCCAATCTAGCGCATGGAATTAATAAGTGTTATCCTTGAAGCGGTAATGAAGCGGGAAATGCCATTCCCCATCACCACGGAGTTTGCCTAATTCCCCATCAGCATGGTTTTGCGAGTAAAAGAGAGAGAGAGAGAGAGAGAGAGAGAGAGAGAGAGAGAGAGAGAGAGAGAGCAATCACAAAACCATGCCTATGGGAAATATAATTAGACTTTTGACCAACATTGTGGGGAATAATCGGTTTTATGGGGATTCCTCTGATTCCCCATCAATCCAAGCACTATTTGAAAAGAATCCGGATGCGAAAATGTGTACGTTGCCGCCAAAAGTTGAAAATGTGCTATTTTTAGAACAACAAGCAAATTTCATTCTCTCACACTGCCGTAGAACTGCCGTAGAAGTGGGCTTGAATAATTATGGGTAATATTCCCCACAAGACGACTTTATAGAGAGATAATTACGACTTTCCCGCAAACCTAAGAGCAGTGATAATTATTCCCCATAAATAGGCATATTAAGAGAGAAACCTAAGTATACATCCCTATTCAAGCAAAGAATGAGAATATTTAATATACCCCCCCCCTCACCATCCCCCCCCCCCCCCCCCCCCCCCCCCCCCCCCCCCCCCCCCCCACCACCCACCCACCCACCCCCAACATACACACTCACAAGAATATGCTATGCCGGGCTGGGAGATGGAGGGGGGTCGTTCTCTCCCTTCGAGCAGTGATTTGACCTGAACAGTGGGCTGGGAAACCCAAGATTGGGAATTTCTTCCTGTTTGCACCTCGCGCAATAATTACTATACACATTCTATTTTTGATAGGAACGCATGTATTTGTTTTCCGAATCTTTAGCTATAACTCTTCATTCTGGTATCAATGAAGTAACTAATTCAAACGTTAATAAAATAATAATTGTTATCCTTGAAGACGTAATGAAGCGGGAAATGCCATTCCCATAACCACGGAGTTTGCCCAATTACCCATAAGCATGGTTTTGCGAGAGAGAGAGAGAGAGAGAGAGAGAGAGAGAGAGAGAGAGAGAGAGAGAGATGCCTATGGGGAATATAATTAGACTTTTGCCCAACATTGTGGGGAATAATCGGTTTTATGGGATTTGGTCATCACCATCATCATCACCCACACTCGATATATCACCATTTTTGTGATATATAGCTACATGCACTGATATCATCATCATCATCATCATCATCATCATCATCATCATCATCATCATCATTCACTCAATATATCACAATCAACACACTATACAATAAGTTACATGCACTAATTATCTCACATAGTGATCATCAGCAGCATCATCATTCACAGTTACATGCACTAATTATCTCACATCATCATCATCATCATCATCATCATCATCATCACTCGATATATCACTATTTTCATTATTTTCATGCTATACAATACTCAGTTACATACACTAATTATCTCACAAATAGTGACCAAAATAACTATCATCATCACACATTCATCATCATTATCATCATCATGCAACATAATCATATATATTTGTTATGATATCATCAACATCATCCTATATCCTCATCAACATTACCCTCATATATATTCATTATGATATCATCATCATTATATATAATTAGTAAAATAAGAAAATCATCATCATCCACACGTTTACATTATGACAGTATATCATCAACATACACACATTCTCCATACCCTCACACAAATCACATCCATTCCACAACAAAAAAAACAGAAGACAGAGGAGTTTGAATACATGAGAGAGAGAGAGAGAGAGAGAGAGAGAGAGAGAGAGAGAGAGAGAGAGAGAGAGAGAGAGATTCGAATGAAGCTAGAGGATAGAGAAAGTAACAGAGATAGACTGGGCTAGAAATGAGACTTACCAAACAAATATGTCAAATAAAACCGTAAAAAATAATTGTCCTATATATCTATCTTACATAGCTATATCAATTAATTCTAGGGTCATATCAATTTCAGAAAAAACTGTCCGCCAATTGTAATAATTTTCCCCATTTTCTCCATTCTTTGTCAAAGTTCTGCTGTACCTGGTCACCTTGGCTATTAGCAATGTATTTTTGAAAGATAAAGAAATCTTTAATAGAATTAATCAGAGCATGTGGACTTAATGTTTTATGTAGACACCTTGTCTTGTATATATAAAACTTAATCATAATCAAAATTTCATTATCCAGTCTATTTGTTGTAATATTCCTATTTTTTACAAAAACACCAAAAGGGAAACTTTTTTCGTTAAATTGGAACGGAATAAAGAGAGCATCAATTAGTGTTTCTACACTTTGCAAAATCTTTGTGTTTCTCGACATTCCCATAAAATATGAATAATCGTTTCTCGCTCTAAATTACATAGAGTACATATTGGACTATTCACCAGGCCTATTTTAAACATGAGAGCATTTGTTGTTAGTATATGTTGAACTATTCTGTATTGAAACCATTGTAGTTTTGTGTTTTTTGTAACCCTAAAAGGAGTTCCATAAATGTCTGACCAATTCAATTCACCTTCTTCAAAAACTTCCTCCCATCTTCTCCTACCTCTAGAAATAATACTATTTTTAACCATCAGATTATATAAGTCCTTAATCCCTTTCACACTTTTCATGAGTAGTAATATATTATTAGGAATTATTGGGTAGACTATTAACTGTTTTTCAAAGTTCATCTTTGCTAAGTATGTTCTGACAGCAGCAATCACACCCTGATATTGGAGAAAGTTTGTGTTTATTTGATAGATCTCAGTAAATTCTTGGAATGAATAGAAAGTGCTCGTACTGTAATTTTTTACCAGATCATTAACTATTGTTACTCCTCTATTGTACCAAACTTTGTAAAAAATAGTTTTTTTCCCAATAACTAAATTTCTATTATACCATAATGGCATGGTCAGTATGAGGCTTTCCTGTTTTCGCTTACCGTATCAGAATCATTGAACCGTATCCATGCCTTAAACACATCCTTCCAAAATTTGTTTTTACATTTATTCTGACATTCCTGAATATAACCACTGCCACAATTAGATAGCTTATGTAAGTCTAAGTGTGTCTTAAAAATAGCTTGCCACTTGCATGTTTACTTATATAACCTTCTCACCCAACCTAATTTCAATGAGTCTATAAACAATCTTACATTACCATTTTAAGACCCCCTTCATAATAATTCTGGGTTGCGACATCTCTCTTTATTTTGTCAGCCCTACTATTCCATAAAAATGCGAAAAGAATTGAGTGAAGCTCCTGCAGAATTATTTCATCAGGGTTTGGCAAGGAAATATATAGATGATTAAACTGTGATAATAAAAGAGATTTTATTAAAGTTATTCTCCCAAGAGGTGTGAGTGATCTTCGAGTCCATGTCTTAATAAGCATTATCAGTTTAATTAACTTTTTATCAAAATTTAACTTGAGAATCTCATGAAGGTTCACACTAAAATCAATTCATAGCAGTGTAAATCTATGCCTTCCCCATTGTAAGTTTGATTCTGGCAAAAAAATATATAATTACTATAATTTGTTTTCCCTATCCAGACAACCTGCGTTTTATCAACATTAAGTTTCAAACCAGAGATATTTGCAAACGTATTCAACTCAATAATAGATTCTTTTAAAGACCTTTCGGATCCATCCAGTATAAGAGTGGTGTCATCAGCATACTGAGAAATGAGAATGGGACAACTATCTAACTCAATACCCTTTATCTTACTATTATTTCTAAACCAAATTCCAAGTATTTCAGAAGTTTATACTAATCGCTATTCTAAACCCACTGCCTGTGCAAATGAATAAACACTAATGCTTCCCTATTTTTTCTCTATGTGTGAATACAACACCATTCCGAACGACCGAACATGAAATTTTGTTAAAAACATTGGCATAATATGAAGAAAGAAACATACAAATAATTTAAACAATGTTTTGTTTGTTATCCTTTTTATAAACAAATAATACACAGAAACTTCACATGCGCATCAACACATACACACATTCCATAATGCAAAATGTTATTTCCTCCTTTACTTTATGAAGAACATCTACCATTGGGGTCGCTAAGGGGTGTTGTGAAACATATCACAATTGTGAATCTTCAGTGGATGTTATCTCACTTGTTTTATTGGCGGTTGTAGTTGTTGCAGTGATAGTAGGTTTTTCTTTGTTAATTCCTACTACAATGTGAACACTGTCAGGCCGAAAGAAGACATGATCGGTAGTGACGTCACAAGACAAACACGGAGAGGTGAAAGTTCCCTATGCAGTACTAGTACCAGTAATGACAGTCGATATCCTTGAATATGCATCTAATTAAATGAAGGAATTTTCAATATAATACATATGTATCGAAATATATTAAAAGATCTTCGTCAATCGAACAAATCAGGTTACTAAATATCCGTAGCAAGTCACTAGAAATCAATTCCACGTCCGTAGCGAGTTCCTGAAAAAACTCTCCATTCGATAACAATCATGGCTGCTCATAAACGCTTCGGCGACACCACAGAGAATAAATTGACCGAGAAATGCTCGAAAGTAAAAATTTGGATCACGTCACACGAAATCAGTTCCACGTCAGTAGCGAGTTCCTGAAAAATCTCTCCATTCCATAACAATCATGGCTGTTCATAATCGCTTCGGCGACACCATGGAGGATGAATTGACCGAGAAACGTTTGAAAGTAAATTCAGACAATACTTTAAGATGCAATGAGAATGCGGTCAGAATCGAAAGCTTATTGAAGCGAAAAGACACGGGAAACTACAAATGTACCTTTGAAATGTTTGATGAGTTGAGGTTGGTGGAAATGGTTGGGCATTATTATGGTGACGCCTGGAAGGACAACGGGTCCAGAAAACGTTTGTGTTATTTTTGTTACTCAATTACAGGGATATAATATTAAGCGTTCAGCGGGATACATTCGTTACACAGTTACAAACGCAACGGCTGGCTTCGCCTCACCTGATACAATTTTTAGACACGATATTTTTTTCGGTCAGTAAAAAAAACTATGTAAATAATAGTATCAAAAGTAAATCAGGTGTTACGAAGTTCACCAGCAAGAGTCATCGCAAAATGCTTACACTTAAATTTCAGAAAGCCATCAGAATTCATTGTATCAACTATTAAATCTTTCTGATACATTAATGCATTTTGATTTTTGCAAACAATGGATATTTATGTAGTTAAACGAAAATACATATTAATTACACATTAATACGCCACTTGCTTCAATTACTGCAGAAAAAACACTCATACATCATTCAAATTTAATATGGTATGGAGTTGTTAGAACAATGCTATTGTAGTGTAATAGTACAGTCTGTTCATATACTATTGTCTTATTCGTATTATGATCGATATCCAAAGTATATTTACCTGACCATGAATGTATCCTATAGGTGAGAGGAATTATAGAATGATATAGAACCAGATATTCGATTATTTTTACAGCTCTTCTCCATTTTCATAAAAGAAATGAATAAAACCTCGTACGGTAGAATCTTTTTGATGCGCTGCTTTGTTTTCACAACTTTTGAGGAGAAAACAATGTCATGACCACAACCTATATATATATCTAGCTGCATGTATTTTTTGCAAACATATATCATGACCATGACTGCCATGGGTATTTTGAGAGTGGGGCTAAAATTTTCATATTTTTCACTCGTGAAATAATATCAAAATATGCCTTACTGGTGAAAAATATTTGGTATTACTTAAGATACTGTTATATATTCTGCTTATCGCATTTTTCTAACAAAACATAACGGGTCCTCTTTCATTTTTCCATATTGTCGTTTGTAGGCAGTTTTTGAAATGTAGAAAAATATCGCATTTATAGAATGAATACTTTTCAATATTTCAGTGGTCTTTACACTAGATCTACAGAAGAGAATTTTTTAATACGCATATAATTCACAGGTCGTTCAAGGGTTTGGCGATATCTGTTAAATTAATCATAATAAAGATGTATCATTGTGTTACTGATTGTTTTAACATTAGTATTGCATACTGTAAGATATCACTGTTAATTACACGACAGTCATGTTCAATGTTTAGTGTCAGCGTTTAAGATATTTTGGCTGTGTATTAGAGAATGAAGACGAATTTTACTACCGGCCTGTCCTGGTCAAGGGTATACCGGTAAGGTCCTCGTGCTAATTAACTAATCAATATACTTCGTAATCACAGTAGTTAACAATTCACGGTTGAATATAATCTAGCTGTCTAGTGAACGATTTTTAAAGATGAAGTTAAGAAATAAATATCCCATAAATGACATGTATAGACATGAATGAATTATTTTATACCATTTTTCTGACAAGTATAAGCCCACCCCGATCCTCGGAGATTTCATTGGCGTTTGCCGATAAAGAAATCTTATTTTTCTTACTTAATGGCTCTCTAATGTTACAAAAAGGTCGCTGATGAAGTGAAAATCGATGTTCAGTTGCATTAGATAATACATATATATATATATAGATATATTCAGATCATATATATGTCTGGATAATTTTGTAATTCTTTGAAAACGGACGAAAACAACCATCACATTAGGGATTTATGGGTGAACGAGTAGGGTATTGGACCGGGAAAAGCTGATACTCATTCCATAACGTTTTAGTTTTAAGATATTTGTCTATTGGTGTGTGAACTTGACGCTTATAAACAGCTATGCATATATCACAGTAAAACGAGCATGGCAACTGTGTTCGATAAAACGACAGGCAGCCTATAACATCACAATGGACAGACGATGAGAAGATGGCAGGCCACATACGTCATGGCACATCTCACTCGTCCTAGGCAAAATCTAATAGGGTTAAGTTAACTGCAATTGCATGTGATATCACAGATCCGAAACACCGAAAAGAGATCATCTCTGTCGGTTCACCGTTAAGATTTCCAGAGAAATCTGATCTTAGAATAATAACACGATTTTGTCACATATAAGTATCCAGTCAATATCATGATCGATATTCTAATTATATTTAGCCCTGTCGGGTTTATATCATGAATACATCCTATATTTTTCTAATAGAAATTACGGAAGGATATGATACCCGATAAAAATGATACATATAAATGGATTCAAAAACGAATTAGATATTTACCTAAAAATAGAAGTAATATTTAGAAATAAGATGGAGTACAATAAGTTTGAAAATAAATGGTCCATATAAAATAGATTTTTCTCATACTGGATATACACCTTTTATTTGTACAAGTATATATATATATGTGCTTCAGTAAATGTGTGAAAGAGAGTGTGAAAACTGTATTAAATGTTGTAAATAATAAGAAAAAAAACCCACCTTTATTTCTTGTTTTATTACTATATTCACTAATTGCCTTATATAAGTACATGCCATGAAATCAATAATTAACAATAGCTACTTTCATTAGCCTTTTTATATTATATACAAATCCAGATATAGCTTTTAATCAAAGAGAGACAACTCAAAATAATACTAAGATAGCTTGCATTTCTGCAGTTTCTTAAAACCAGTATATATATTATATACTATGCAACACCTCCAGTTCATACAAATGATGGTCAACTTACTATACATATATATATACTTATCAACCTCTTAATACTGTAAGCTATATATAATTCAACAATGGTACATATTTATCCAAATTGTTCAATACTTACTTTATTTCTATTAGCCATTAAACATTGTTTCAATATATATACATGTACGCATTTTCTAAAATGTTGCTATTACGTATACCAACTCATTGTCACCCTTGATGCTCTTCTCAAAAATGATATTGTGCTGCTGTAAAACTGTATCTATAATTGATGGGTTTTTTTTCTATGTATTTCATGTACTTGTAATATGCAAAAGGATGAATAAAAAGATTTTAAAACTGAAAAAAAAAGTTCTAAGATTTTTTTTTTTTTTCGCAAATTATGAGTGATAAAAAATGACCATGCCACAAACCTAGCTAGTTCTTTCACGCAGCTAGGCATCACCTCCATTACTGTCATGTTTATCACTTAAAACTTTTTGTGCTCACGAAAAAAAACTCAAAAATATTTCTCCTATCATGCCATCAACTATTTGATCCAATGATGAAATGACGGTGTGATGGTATTGTACTTGTGAAGTCGTGTCATCATGTCATGGGAAGATTTGTGGTTAATGACATATTTGGAACAAAAATCCGGCTTAATATATTTTCGGATCTGTGCTTCTTTACCACGACCCATGTGGATAATCCTATCGTTATCTGGCCGGTAATCAATATCGGTGTATATTGACAGCCAAGTTCCTAGAGATGTACCGCCAAAGTTTGTGTCCACTAAATCAGTTGCGTTACATTTCGGTCCTGTACAATAGTTGCGTATAGCGATTCTTTCTATCAAATCCCTACCTAGAATAACAAACATTTCATCAATACGTTTGTTGGCATTAATTTTCTTTCCAATACCATGTGCCCAGCCATAGTACAATGTCGCTGACTTAAGTTGGTCAAGTCTCAAAAATATCTGCGGAACACATAGAAAGGTATCATCATCTACTTTGGCACCTAGTAAAACATCCGGGAAATTCGTATAGATGTATTTGAACCACAAGTACATTTTCTCTCCAAATTTGACTCCTCTTCCTTTGCTGGTTGCATTCAGGAACACAATGTCGTTGTACTTTTCATTTTCAAAAATTGTGTCATTTGTCGGCCAATCGATTAGAAATTTGTATGTTATCCTAAACGGAAGTTCAGGCTCCAAATGGCGCATTGTAGCTATCCATGTTGATCGTTGCGTATTCCTGTATTTAGTATTCGAAAATGGCGATAACATTCCAAGTACGATCAGGGGTAGGCTAGTATTACGAATTGAGAGCTTAGTGTGTTCCATATATTTCCAACGAATTTCAGGAAAGAAGTTGAAAACAAACAAAGAGGTGAATAGGCAATAAAGAACTGCAATGGCTAATGAAAAACATATTAGCGTCATCATTCCTCTGACCCGACTTAGAATCCATTTCCTTATGTTAAAAGATGTGGTCATACCGCTCGTTCTGGTATTCAAGACACTGAAAAAGAAAATAGCAGAAAATGTTTACTTTTAATTTGATGACAATTCCGAAAAAAAAACAATTTTGTTTTCGTTTATAGTATCGCGCGAGGGGTTCTACCGTTGAAAGAAACACGTCTGACCTGGAACAGGGTAAAAGTCATTTGTGTTGCAACTGTGCTACCCACCACCAAAAAACAATATCTGTGGACACAACCACATCATTGTCTATTTTGAAACTTTGAAATATGTGCAAATCATGGTATGTATTTAAATTATGTTGAGATGATATAAACAAACTATTATTTTGTTTGAGCTTATGTTACTTTGGAAATTGATATTATAATTGTACTTATATTAAAGATGACATTGCAACTTAAAAACAGTTTTTATTGAGCTTTAAATAATTCAAATGGTTTAAATAAAAATGCTTGTAGTTTTCAGAATATGTTATGATATCCCCTCTGATAAGATATGTTCCAACCACTGTATCTAAGTAATTGCAGGCATTTTTGTCCGTGTTTTCCTTGGAAATGAATTGCAGCTAATATTCCTAAATTAACTTACCGGAAAAAAATCCTACGTGACCATCTCAGAAACAGTTTGAAAAAAAGAATTTCGCACTGTTTAATCTAGTTTTTTAACCTGCAATATCACCGTTTTTCGCGTTGATAAAGTACCTTAAAAGAATTCTTATAAAAATCAACAACAAGAAAAGAAATGGGTGTATGTCCCCGAACAGGTGCCCCGATCAGTTTCGTAAGTTACACACTTTTGGACATATATATCAGACGGTCTCTAGTTATGTAAACATTTTTATTTAAATGGTCAGTTGTTATAATGCAAGCTAATAATTATCCTCTGTTAGTGATGAACTTCGCATTTACTATGTTGACGGCAAACGCTAAGATTTCAGTATCAAAACACACGATGACAGAAAATAATATCAAACTGAAGTCATACTTTAACACAAATATGAGAAGAAAAGATATTGATAGTACAGGGAGAAATATGCGAATTTTCCAAAACGTCCTGCTGTTTTATATATTATCCATTTACCAGCATGAGATTTCATTTTGAAAATTGTTCTAAAACCCAATTATTACTTTGGAATTATCATCAGTCATTAAGTATCTAATTAGATTTTAGAAGTTTATTTACCTGTGTAATTTACCTGTTATTTATCGGTAAAACATTTATGCTATGAACTATAATTCATCATTATCACTACTGACCACCTTTGGTTGGTAGGTGCTCAGGCGACGCTATTGACCACCTAATATTATAAGTAAACATGGTTTTTTTTTATAACAAGAGGTGGTGTTCAGGGGAGCACGACTCGTTTGTCTCGACGCAAAAATAAACAAACTAATTGCATTACTACATCCAATGGCCTGCAATTGTCGCTATATTGTTCCCTATTCTCTCGTTGTCGCTCCTTCGAACCCCGATGACCTAAATCCATACATATGTATCTAACGTAATTGTCAAATACTTTATTTGTTATGTTATATAGTGTATGATTGATCCAATACATCAAAATGACAAACATCAAATATATCTCAATGCCGAAAAAACAAAAGGCATTAAATTATGCGGATAATCAGAATATTTAAATACTAAATAAAATAGAAATGCATTGAGGGAAAAAAAGGACAATCGGAATAAAATCTTAAGTCATCGATAAAAAAAACGGATAGAAGAAAAAAATAACAAGTTTAAAACCTTAAGGCATTACAACGAATTTTAACCGTGTTTTAGAATATTGAGTGTTTACTATACATAAGACAGGTATCCCTTTTTTGGACATAATGCATTATGAAAATATATCTGAAGGTGTCATTAATGATGTCAGTAGAGTATTTACCTGAATCTGACTTTTTCCACACCGAATAATCTACAGGACACAGAATTATTAAGCACAGTACTTACTAGACCGAGCTATTCACATACATATATCTCCAGCAGAGCTTTCGTATACCTCTTTTTATACGTACAGTATGCGTGCCTGATGTGTATATATCTTACAAATCTTTTGTTTTAAAATGTCGTGATTGTCTTTTATGGCCCCGAGATTTCCATTGAGTGACACCACTGAATAAAACACACGTAGATATATCGAAATACTATAGATATGTATTGTTAACCTCTGAATCGATTTAGTTGTAATAAAAGAAATAATGTGTGACACTTGAATATTGTTCAATATTTATTTTGTGGCATATTTCATAACGCTTTAAACTCGCGGGGTCAATATTTCGTCATATTATTTACGTGGCGATTAGATGCCGCTTTACAATTAATCCTCAAATTTGCTAGTCTGTTGTATATCAATATAATTTTTTGTTATCTTTTTGAATTTATTTTTTAATGCATTCTTTTGTATAATTATTTGAGGGAAAATATGTTGAATGCGTACAAAGCGTATTAAGGAAGCCCATTGGTGCCAAATGTTATATGTAAAAAAATAAATTTATTGCGTTTAAACGCAATACTTTTGCGAATAAACGCAATACGTTTGCGAATAAACGCAATACTTTTGCGAATAAACGCAATACTTTTTGCGAATAAACGCAATACTTTTGCGAATAAACGCAATACGTTTGCGAATAAACGCAATACTTTTGCGAATAAACGCAATACTTTTTGCGAATAAACGCAATACTTTTTGCGAATAAACGCAATACTTTTTGCGAATAAACGCAATACTTTTGCGAATAAACGCAATACTTTTTGCGAATAAACGCAATAAATATTTGCTAATATACACAATATTTTTTATCTTAAGAAATAGATATCGACACTGTTAATAAGGTAATAGAGTATTAAGTCTGATGCTCCATGTTCATGCCAGGAGATGAGGAAACTGATCAAGTTCTACTTTAATTTGGGATTACCGTATATGGAAATTTTGCGCTGTTAAGCATTTAATCATCACATTATCATAAGTATGCGAACCTTAAAAAGAAGATTATCAGAGACGAACTTGTTCAGGAAACGAAACACTTCAGATATTGTTAATGTTGCGTTGTATATAATGGAGCAACTAAGTCAGGCTAGTTGTCAAATCGGGTATAGACTGATGCACCGCAGATGCTTGTTAACGGGATTCAGAGTGTCTAGGACTGATGTAGCTTCCCTACTTTCCATTTTGGACCCTCGAGGATGCGAACTTAGAAAGTATTATTCTAAAGGACCAAATTTCTTATGGCACATAGACTCCTACGATAAACTTAAAGCATACGGTTTGTGTATAAATGGATGCATAGATGGTTTCTCTAGAAAAATATTGTGGTGCAAAATCACTTGTTCTACCAGCAATCCACGTATTATCGCAGGACATTACATAAATGCAATTCAGGATGATAATTCATGCCCAAAGAAGATAAGAGGCGACCGTGGAACAGAAAATAAGTATGTTGCAGTAATGCAAAACTTTTTGACTTGTCAAGACTCGTTCATTTATGGTCCCAGTACAGGGAATCAGCGTATTGAGAGTTTTTGGAGACAACTCAGGAACAGTTGCTGTCAATTTTGGATGGAGTTTTTTGGAGTCATGAAGGACAGAGGCACGCATTTCGATGGAAATGTTCTGGATTTGAACCTAATTCAACTTATTTTCATGCCAATTGTTCAGGTAATTTTGTCTATCAATATCTGATATTTGATTAACTATTTTTAAAGCCATGTAAATTCATAGGAACTTAAAATTCTATCAGCAGTGAAAATACGAAACTAAATCCCTTTATCCCTACTGTATTGTATGCAATCCATTGGCATACACCCTCACGTATCATGCACCCATGATACCATCTTCATATTACCTACGCTGTTGCGCGAACGTTAATCCCCTACAAACTATATTATAAAGTATATAACTCTCTTGGTAAAATTTATGCACAATTTTAAATGTATATGAATGTGTTTCCTTTGCTGAGTAAAAGCACTCAATTTTGAAGTATGTCTTTTATCAAGCAATTGACAAATTATATGTCAATATATCGATGTGTGATTAATCAAACCGGGCTTTATATTGGTTACTTGCGTTGCATAATTTGCCGTAATCGGTAAAATATCATTCATTTTTAAAAGCAATTACCTGGAATTACTTATTAGTGTACGTCCAAGATTGTTTTGTTACAACTCTTAATGTAAACTTATTTAATATTACATTAAGCGTTGCAAATGCTGTGCCCAATGTAAAACTTGGGTTTTGTTTTTTGCAATAAGTGTAGCTAGTGTTTAGCAATCACGTATATTGAGTGAGTGTTCCGCCGTTATTAGGTGGTAGGTGTTAATCGCTTTGATGATTTCGGTACACGATTGCTAGTTAACTAATGAACAGATTTTCAAATAGTTTTTATCAAAACATTCTTCTTACTAAGATCTCAAAAACCGTACCTAATTTTTTTCAAATTTCGATTTCAAACAAAAGTTATGGGCGTTTGAAAAATTAAGAAGACCTTAGTAAGTTTTTACTTACATAACCAAAAAACTAAGCAAAAATTCAAATATTTGTGACAATTGTCTTAACAATAGATTGTGAAAATTTGAAGTATATCCGTGCATACGACTTCCCCATTACACATATACTTAAAGAATGGCTGAATTTATTCAACCTATTAATGAAAATCAATCGAATACTAGTAGGTAATATTTTGTTGATAACAAAACTCTTTCCAAAACGGTATATATTTGTAGTACTACATGTACTTTGCAAATACTAGTAACATGCAACAATGGTGCACCTATGATATCTTCCTCTAGTTGCCCTGGTTGTTGCCTTAACGTTAGGCCCGATTTCACTCATTCGTGTTGTTCTATTAGCATAGGTGCATTACCCAATATCGGAGGTTGTCAGATTATCAGCAGTTGTTATGTAAATAATATACATCCACAACGCTTACTGTGATAAATTTTTTTTCACAAGTTGTGACGCTTACTGTAATAAAAAGTACATGTTTCAACATAACATCTATCACCCCTTCACCCTACTTCCCAGACTACATTAGAAGGTTTTTGTTATTGTCAGATGTCAGGGTTTTTGTTTATACTTATCGTTATCTACTACATGTATATATTTATTGCTGGAGTTAAATATCATTGTGATAAATCTGATTTCAGGGCCTCAACCATGACAGATATAATTTAAGTGTATATATATCTGAGAAATAAAAACTCCTTTTCTGGAAAATAAGTATATTACACTAAGAGTAGCGATCGCAATGCTTAGTGTAATAATTATTACATTATGCGTTTTTATTACATTAAGAATTGGAACATTGCTTAATTGTTGTCATTTTCCTTGTGCAGTTGAATGCCATGGTTTGTATTTATTCTAATTGTAGAGGGACATAGATGAGGCTGTCACGGTATGGAATACCCACACAATTCGTCCGTCAAATAACCAAAACGTACCCAGCGGTCGACCATGTATACTGTATTCGATACCTTTCATGTATGGAGCGGACAATTATGGCGTTGAGGTGGATCCCATCAAAACCAGCGTCTGCAGAGATGAATGCTTACTGCTCCAAAATAAACCATCAGATTCCGATATACACGATCTCCTCTTGATAATAATGGAAGAAAACAATTTGGAATTCACAATGGACATTGACAAAGCCCTAACCTTGTATAAAACATTGCGAAGGTTAGCCCTACATTCATTGACATATTAACTTTACTTGTATGCATGGTATGACTTGACTTTGTTCTGATAATGTCAATTTTTAAGGCGTTTGTTCTTTAATTATTATTTCGCTTATAAATTTGGATAGGTTGTATGCACACTGAACTAGACGGTACTTGTCGTATTATCAACATTTCACACTGTTTGTCTCGATGAGAAAATATGGGAAATGATGTAGGGAATCATACGAAAAACTAAGCTATTTTACAAACTAACTTTTGTAACCAATACTTTGGTGGGATGAAATGCAAAAGTAACATCCTTAGCGATGTTATAGCCGTTGCAATTTGAGATTCATCTGGCATGTTGTTCAGAGTAGTTAGTTGTATATTCACTGTTTGATGAACGCGTATTCATTTTGATTTACAGAGTATATGACCCAGCCGTATTAGTAACTTTTGTCCTGTTTATATATTTGAAATGGCAATATTTCTAAGTTGATTGATAATAAACATCGCTATATGAATGATGTATGTCTTCATGATGGGGTTGCTTTCGTTTTCCATTGAGTAATATCGTTTTAAGTGACCAGCTCTCCTTGTTATGTTTATCTAAATGTCGAATCGAACAGAATTGTATGTATTGCAATGTGACCTCAATTAATGGAGGCATGTGGCGTAATGGTTAACGCACTGGGCTGAGTTGTTCAAAGGTTTATTAGCTTAATGAGTAATTAGCGTCTTTTTTCAAACTCGTATAATTCCTTAAATACACAACTTTAAAATATGATTTTTCCCATGCTACTTTATCTGATTATGTTTCGTTACTGTGCCAAGTCTGAGTGGAATTTGTTTCCAAATTTTCAAGATATAGTAAATTAACAATAGTTAATCATTAATTAAGCTAATGATCCTTCGAACAACTGGGTCCAGGACTCGCAATAGGGAGGACCCTGGTTCGAGCCCAGCTGTGGGCGGCTTCGTTATATGTTGTGTCCTTGGGCAAGACACTTAACTTCACATTGCACTCTCTCCACCAAGGAGTAAATGGGTACCTGGCATTTGACGAGCTTGATTGTAACACGGACGATTTAGCTAGGCGCTGAATATGGCTGCCGCTGTATGCTCCCCCAGGGAGTTGAGATGGCTTTGGAAAGAAACAGGTCACGCCAGGGGGTTAAATGTTAAAGCGCATAGCAGACATTTGTCTCAATATGCGCTATATAATAACCATTTTATTATTATTATTTATTAATACGTTTAACTGATGATGAAAATTGCAAACTCCTATATATTGTAAAAACAATAAAATGCGTTGTTAATTACTTGATCTTTTAATGCTTTTGAGTATTTACAACAACAAAAAATGAATCAGCACACATTTTCTCCATAGTTTACTCATCTAAGTTTTCCTAAGGACAGCTTATAGTACCAGGAACTCTGATAATCGTAGTGGATGCAATAATAGAATTATAAGTGTATTGATTGTTGGAAAATGGCAGATATAAAAAATGTATATACTTCATTATTTAATGAAAAACCTTTAAAATATGTTACCAAAAGTATATGTCAATGATTAACAAGCAGTAACACCCTTCTGTTATACGACGAAGGTACACTTTAACAAAGTACACCTGGTACTGCACTATAGGAACATCATCAATTATCGATGTAAGAATGAATTCAGCACGAGAAATATTGTTGAACTTCTGCTATGGAATATGTATGTAGAAGTTAATTTGTTCGCATGTACTTCCCTATATTCCAATATTAATCTTTTAACACCACATACAATGTATCAACGTCACACAACAAGAATTAAGTGACCTTTTGTTAATACACATTTAATATGATTGATATGCCAAGCAAAACTCACAAGAGATGCTGTATTTGCAAACTTTGACATAATTATTGTCTTCTTTAACTATTTGATATATTTATATCTATCTACATATTACAAAAATTCCTAAAGGGATTTTGGCGCCCACTATCGAATGTTCTCTATCTGATCTATGAAAGAATGTTCTTTTCTCTTCTGTTCACATCCTTTGTGTGTTTCAAAACATGTCAGATTTGAAAAAGATGCCTTCGTACTTTCTGAGTTATAGCGGTAACAAACTTTTTATTGTGACAATATAAGATGGTCGTCTGTCGACCATGTCGGATTCCGATCTCGTTGAAAATGTTATATGCAATACACGACATCAAGGGGAACCTTCATGTCAAATTTGAAAATGACGCACTTTCTTTGAAATAGCGGTAACAAACTTTCTGTTGTCAAAATCCAAGATGGCCGTCTGTCGGCCATGTTGGATTCCGATCTCATTGAAAATGTTATATATATAACAAGACCTCATGGGGATCCTTCATGTAAAATTTTGAAGAAAAAAACAAGATCAAGAAATGTTTACGGACGGACGAAATGCCGTACGGACCACGGACGTAGGATGATTTGAATAGCCCATATCTGTCAATGGTGGGCTAAAAATATTGTATCACGACCTATAACATCTGAATAATTCTATGAAACATCACTCTGACGTGAAAACATTTACCATCTCAATGGCAGATAAACAGTTTTGGTGAAAGAGTTCATAATTATCCAAAACTGGAATTCTGAGAACATTCCCACATGTGTTTGCCATGCGAAAGTTTGCTGTGAAGTCACCCATAAGATCTTCAGCATGGCTGAAAGTCGGGGTCGGTTGTGGGTTTATCCCAAGGGGTGGCATCACCTCAAGCCCAGTAACAAACCTTACCAGAAGGCCGAGTTTTTCTTCCTCTGTAAGATAAAGAAAAGATATAAAAAAAATTATTGCATTTTTATTAGTGAATAACAGGAAATTATCAAACTGATAACAACTTATATCATCACTGATAAAAACTAGTGATGATATCAGTTTTTGTCTATGTAATGCATAGTAGAAATCTTATATCATCACAAGTGATGATATAAGATTTCTGGGGTTATATGCATTCAAATAGGACACCTATGTCACTCTATGTGAAAATATTGCGTTGTTTTCCCACTGCCTTCATCGACCAGTGATTTCACTCGAAAGAATTCACTGTTACCCTGTATATTCGCATAAGTAATAGAAGTGAGTTGCAATCAAATAATTGACGAAGTTTATATTTTGTCTTATCTATCATTTAATCAGTTTTGCGTTGATTTTGCTAGACAGAAATTTGTAAACTGATTTACGGTGATTTGTGGCATCTTTAAGAAAGTCGGGGATATTATTTATCAATAATTTCATTGTTGTGCTAAATATTTATATATCTATATATGTAGATGATGCTAACAATTCACGAATTTTAGTGGAAATGTACATGTAGCGAAAAAAAAGCCCGCGAAATATAACCGTTATACAGTATTTCTGTCAATGACTATCACTACTCAAGCCGTGGTCTATGATATTATTGCTTTTACAATGTAAAATATGATACAAATAAAATATTAATCACACATATTTTGCGTTATACATTGATTAACATAATAAATATACAAACATACTGCAAATGCCCAGCCATTTTAAGTTCGAGAGGGGAGGGGGGGGGGGGGGGGGGGGGTGTATTGCCTACTATCCCGATCAGGACCGCGGGAATAATAATATGACTGTAATAACACACTGTATGACGTTAGAGGTGACTCAAAGTGGCCCCTCCCCCAGATAACACGGGGATTTTCTTCTATGTCTTCTATTAAGTGTAGCGGGGGTGCTATTTTTTGTGTTATATTAGGTTGGGGTGTTATTATTTATGTTATATTAAGCTGACTAAGCGTTATGTTCAATGTTTAATTATACTGGTTAGCTTTATACAGGTAGTCTGTGTCAGTGTACTAGGGATTATTGGAGTTTGTACTCTGTGTACCTGTGACGTATTTGCCTTGTTGTTTGTCTCTGCAAACGTGTCCTGTGCGAGGTATGTGACTTGGTCTCGTCTGGGTGGGTAAGCGGTCGATGAAAGCCAGCTGTAGACGCCCTACGTCACAACTCATACATATTCATATCTTTATAAATAAACTTTGGATTTCCCCTTCTCGGTCTCCAAAGCGCTCAGTTTGACCGGTTTTAACAGCGTTGTGTCGGGGCTGTACTTAGATATTATGTATGGTGGCATGGATCTGCCATCACATAACGAGATAATTTTGTCAACATAGCGAGATAAATATACCATATAGCGAGATAATAAAACGACATAGCGAGATAAAACAACCGACATAGCGAGATAATTTAATGCATTTATGAAGTCGCTATATCGACATCTCGCCGCATTAAATGCTACTACTGACATGATTTTTTTTTCTTGTCAACGTCACGTCACGTGACCTCCATTCGGAAGTTCAGCTCGCCAGTGCACACGAGGCTTAATCCTAACATTTGCCATAGGTATCTAACATGCTTAGTTTACCTGTTTGTTGTAGGTGTTGGGCCGTTCAGCTTCCCTGTCCAAGCCTCGTGTGCACTGGCGCGCTGAACTTCCGAATGGGGGTGGTCACGTGACGTGACGTTGACAAGAAAAAAAAATCCATGTCAGTAGTAGCAAAAATGCGGCGAGATGTCGATATAGCGACTTCGTAAACGCATTAAATTATCTCGCTATGTTGCTTGTTTTATCTCGCTATGTCGTTTTATTATCTCGCTATATGGTGTATTTATCTCGCTATGTTGACAAAATTATCTCGTTATGTGATGGCAGATCCATGCCACCATAATTATGCGCATATAGCAAACATCATGACATAAGCTTAAATATTAAGTTATTTTTATAAGTATGAGCTGGGGAAGTCTTTGGACATCTCTGTCCGCAGACAATTTGACAGGATATGTCACTTCCATTCAGGAAGCTGAGCAAGTCCGTGCCGCCTGTGAGGTAGACAAATCCCTTAGCTTCGTATCGGGCAGGAAAGATGCCCAATTTGGAAAACATAATGGTAAGTCATAGTCTTTGCATCATACACTTAATTTTATATTACATATGAGCACTTTATGACTTAAATCTCTACAGACGGTTTCGGCTTCTGTACTGAACAGGGCAATTTTGATTACGCCTCAGTTCGGGGAAAACCAAAAACTAACTTGTATATGGTTAACATTTACACTTGTGTATAATCTACCATAGGAGGTATAACAGTTATGCTTATGTTGTTTTGACATATAATTGATAATTCAGCGTATACTTAATGTCTACTTAGTCCTACCTTGAAAATACAAAACTAAATTCTATCTGCTTGTTATGTCATTTATAATATCGTTCTATAGGCCTATCATTTTATCATGTTAAACATTTAATTGTCAGACTTATTTTGCTGTTCAAAATCACCAAGAATGGTCACAGGACACATTTATTCTCAACACTACGGTTACATGCAAAATGATATACATTCTAAACTTAAAGGCTAATTTATGTTACTAAACATAAATGTTTTTAGCGATGATCAATGTGAATTAAGTGCATTTTCAGGAGAAGGGAGGTAACTCGTATTTGCCGATTACCAATAATTTTGTTGAGACACGCATGCGCAGGCAGTTTGTTTACGGTGAAAATCTGCAGTGCATGCGTGCGTAATTGGTAGCTGTTTTTCCCATATTTTTTATCAAAAGCCACCACCCACCCCTTCCTCCTTACTTCGTCTTTTCTATTTATAATAGGCGACATGGCTTATTTCATGATGCAAGTTGTATTAGTAATGTATATGCTTTAAAATGATGCAATTTGTATTAGTAGGCGCAATTTGTTCCCCATCTTTGTATAAAGGGGTTCTAAATATTGGTTTTCATCTGATGTAACAGATATCTTTGTACAAGTTAGTACAAAAAAGTAAAGAGGAACTTTATGTCGTATATTTTAAATAAATGACATTGTTTCACTTTCAATCTTGGTGTCTGTTATATTTTAACCTTTATACAAACAGAGCACATCCTTATATATTTGATGCATAGCTATAAAGACTATATAAATAAATATTGTATATGAGATAAATATTAAAATAAGATAAAAGTAGCTATTTTTTCCAATACAACCCCGTTTTTATATATATAAAATTAAATGATTATTTACCGTATTATGAAGATTAAATTGTTGCATTAATTCCCAGAGATCTTGAGCTACATACACATTATATAGGTACATACACTGGTAAAATATATGTATTTATCTTTGCTCTATCAATCACAAATTTATGTCTTGCTCATTATCTGTATGTCAGTGACAGCTATTATTACTACCACAAAAACAAAAAAACAGATATCAAGCTATATATATATATATTTATATTGTCTTGTGTACTTTTAAAAATTGAAAATAGTAATTAACCATAAAAGAAATAACAAAAAATAAAAACATTCCTCAGAATAAAGAAGCATAGTTTTGGTGTACAGATTATAAATCACTATATATGTAACCATAATTGCTTAGCATCTGTAGATATACCAAAGAGGTCGAGGATCAGGTTCCAAGGAGGCCTTGTACCTTACGATGGCATTCCTTTTGTACTTGTATCAAGATATTAAAGGAATTGTATATATGGCAAGGACAAGCACAAGAGGGCAAAAGAGAGACATAGAGAAGAAAGAGACAAACAATTGAATGTGATTATAATGATCCTTATGTCAATCTACTGGCTGCCCTAGGTCAGTCTACTGGATCCCCTAGGTCAGTCTACTGGATCCCCTAGGTCAGTCTACTGGCTCCCCTTCGTCAGTCTACTGGCTTCCCTTGGTCAGTCTACTGGCTCCCCTCGGTCAGACTACTGGATCCCCTAGGTCAGTCTACTGGATCCCCTAAGTCAGTCTCCTGGATCCCCTGGGTCAGTGTGCTGGCTCCCCTAAGTCAGTCTACTGGATCCCCTAGGTCTGTCTACTCGCTTCCCTCGGTCAGTCTACTGGCTCCCCTCGGCCAGTCTACTGGATCCCCTAGGTCAGTCTACTTGATCCCCTGGGTCAGTCTGCTGGATTCCCTAGGTCAGTCTACTGGATCCCCTCGGTCAGTCTACTGGATCCCCTAGGTCTGTCTACTGGATCCCCTAAGTCTGTCTACTCGCTTCCCTCGGTCAGTCTACTGGCTCCCCTCGGCCAGTCTACTGGATCCCCTGGGTCAGTCTACTGGATTCCCTAGGTCAGTCTACTGGATCCCCATAGGTCAGTCTACTGGATCCCCCTAGGTCAGTCTACTGGCTCCCCCTGGGTAAGTCTACTGGCTCCCTTGGTCAGTCTACTGGATCCCCTCGGTCAGTCTACTGGATCCCCCTAGGTCAGTCTACTGGATCCCCCAGGTCAGTCTACTGGCTCTCCTGGTCAGTCTACTGGATCCCCCTAGGTCAGTCTACTGGATCCCCTAGGTCAGTCTACTGAATCCCCTAAGTCAGTCTCCTGGATCCCCTGGGTCAGTGTGCTGGAACCCCGAAGTCTGTCTACTGGCTTCCCTCGGTCAGTCTACTGGCTCCCCTCGGTCAGTCTACTGGATGCCCTGGGTCAGTCTACTGAATCCCCCTAAGTCAGTCTACTGGCTCCCCTCGGTCAGTCTACTGGCTTCCCTTGGTCAGTCTACTGGCTCCCCTCGGTCAGACTACTGGATCCCCTAGGTCAGACTACTGGATCCCCTAAGTCAGTCTCCTGGATCCCCTGGGTCAGTGTGCTGGCTCCCCTAAGTCAGTCTACTGGATCCCCTAGGTCTGTCTACTCGCTTCCCTCGGTCAGTCTACTGGCTCCCCTCGGCCAGTCTACTGGATCCCCTGGGTCAGTCTGCTGGATTCCCTAGGTCAGTCTACTGGATCCCCATAGGTCAGTCTACTGGCTCCCCCTGGGTAAGTCTACTGGCTCCCTTGGTCAGTCTACTGGATCCCCTCGGTCAGTCTACTGGATCCCCCTAGGTCAGTCTACTCGCTCCCCTGGTCAGTCTACTTGATCCCCTAGGTCAGTCTACTGGATCCCCCTAAGTCAGTCTACTGGATCCACTAAGTCAGTCTCCTGGATCCCCTGGGTCAGTGTGCTGGAACCCCTGAGTCAGTCTACTGGATCCCCTAGGTCTGTCTACTGGCTTCCCTCGGTTAGTCTACTGGCTCCCCTCGGTCAGTCTACTGGATCCCCTCGGTCAGTCTACTGGATGCCCTGGGTCAGTCTACTGAATCCCCCTAAGTCAGTCTACTGGATCTCCTAGGTCTGTCTACTCGCTTCCCTCGGTCAGTCTACTGGCTCCCCTAAGTCAGTTTACTGGATCCCCTAGGTCTGTCTACTGGCTTCCCTCGGTCAGTCTACTGGATCCCCTAGGTCAGTCTACTGGCTCCCTTGGTCAGTTTACTGGATCCCCTAGGTCAGTCTACTGGATCCCCTGGGGCAGTCTGCTGGATTCCCTAGATTAGTCTACTGGCTCCCCTAGGTCAGTCTACTGGCTCCCTTGGTCAGTCTACTGGATCCCCGGGGTCAGTCTACTGGATCCCCTAGGTTAGTCTACTGGCTTCCCTCGGTCAGTCTAGTGGCTCCCCTCGGTCTCTCTACTGGATCCCCTCGGTCAGTCTACTGGATCCCCTGGGTCAGTGTGCTGGCTCCCCTGGGTCAGTGTGCTGGCTCCCCTAAGTCAGTCTACTGGATCCCCTAGGTCAGTGTTCTGGCTCCCCTCGGTCAGTCAACTGGCTTCCCTCGGCAGAATATTTTTGACCTGTAAGTTGTTGAGCGAGGAAGGCTTTCTCGATGTAGCAGATGTGCTACATCTTTGGACTATCATCAGGATGTTGGTGACCCGTAAGTTTTAAATGCGGAAGGCTTTCTCGATGAGGTCATGTTTCTACATCGTGAGATTTTGAATGACAGAAAATGTTTACCTGCAGTAATTATTTGAATTTTGGAGGCTTTCTCGATGTAGGAAATGTGCTACATCATGAGACTAAATGTCAGCACAACAAAAGGATATTAGTAAATTAAAGGGAATAATTATCAAAACAAGAGTTGTTGTAGAACAACATAGCTTGTCTCGCAAATATTTGTCAATAAATAAATAAAATACATAAATTGGTATTGTTTCGCATATTGTAAAGTCAATCTCCTGGATCCCCTGGGTCAGTGTGCTGGCTCCCCTAAGTCAGTCTACTGGATCCCCTAGGTCTGTCTACTGGCTTCCCTCGGTCAGTCTACTGGCTCCCCTCGGTCAGTCTACTGGATCCCCTAGGTCAGTCTACTGGCTCCCTTGGTCAGTCTACTGGATCCCCTTCGTCAGTCTACTGGATCCCCTAGGTCTGTCTACTGGCTTCCCTCGGTCAGTCTACTGGATCCCCTCGGTCAGTCTACTGGATCCCCTAGGTCAGTCTACTGGCTCCCTCGGTCAGTTTACTGGATCCCCTAGGTCAGTCTACTGGATCCCCTAGGTCTGTCTACTGGCTTCCCTCGGTCAGTCTACTGGATCCCCTCGGTCAGTCTACTGGATCCCCTAGGTCAGTCTACTGGCTCCCTCGGTCAGTTTACTGGATCCCCTAGGTCAGTCTACTGGATCCCCTGGGGCAGTCTGCTGGATTCCCTAGATTAGTCTACTGGCTCCCCTAGGTCAGTCTACTGGCTCCCTTGGTCAGTCTACTGGATCCCCGGGGTCAGTCTACTGGATCCCCTAGGTTAGTCTACTGGCTTCCCTCGGTCAGTCTAGTGGCTCCCCTCGGTCTCTCTACTGGATCCCCTCGGCCAGTCTACTGGCTCCCCTCGGTCAGTCTAATGGATCCCCTAGGTCAGTGTTCTGGCTCCCCTCGGTCAGTCAACTGGCTTCCCTCGGCAGAATATTTTTGACCTGTAAGTTGTTGAGCGAGGAAGGCTTTCTCGATGTAGCAGATGTGCTACATCTTTGGACTATCATCAGGATGTTGGTGACCCGTAAGTTTTAAATGTGGAAGGCTTTCTCGATGAGGTCATTTTTCTACATCGTTAGATTTTGAATGACAGAAAATGTTTACCTGCAGTAATTATTTGAATTTTGGAGGCTTTCTCGATGTAGGAAATGTGCTACATCATGAGACTCTAAATGTCAGCACAACAAAAGGATATTAGTAAATGAAAGTGAATAATTATCAAAACAAGAGTTGTTGTAGAACAGCATAGCTTGTCTCGCAAATATTTGTCAATAAATAAAATACATAAATTGGTATTGTTTCGCATATTGTATAAATAAGATATATCTTGTGTACTTTACAGAATTAATTTGTGTCACTCAACTTTCCCTCATATCATTCATAAATAGCTTAAAAATTCTGTTATCGTCAACAATTGCAAAAAATGTCAAAGTCCGAAACAAGTATGAAAGCAGCTTTATTTCCAAAGATCTTCCAAATGGGACCCTGCTACTTCTCCTTTCACTTTATATGATTGACTGTTCCATAAGAATTCATATAGCATAGACGTTAATTTACAAACACACTTTTCCTCAGGGTTTGGCAGTGAAATAAATAAATGATTACATTGTGAAACCAAAATTGTTTTTATTATGTTTATTTTACCAATTTGTGTCAATATTCTCCTATTGCATGATCTGATAATTGATTTAAGAGTTGTAATTTTTTTTATCAAAGTTCAGTTTAGGTATCTTGTGTAAATTAACATGAAATTCAATGCCAAGAAGTGTAAAGTGTCCCTACCCAATCCAAACTTGATTCTATCGTAGGTGTATATATATATTATATATATCAAAAACCAACACATATATAGCAATTAGCTGCTCGACCGCTAGTACAGATGGAGACAGCGTTTATTCAACAAGAAGTATATTTGATACGTCTCCTTCTCATTCCCTCTCATAGGTTGTCGCATTAAACATCCCGAAAAACCAAGCGCGCTACCCAACCTGAAACCTTTTTATAGGAGAACAGGAGGTGTACCAGCCCGACAATGCTTAAGGTTTTTTTTTTGTTTTTTTTTGGTGGGATTTCTAACCATTTAGCGACACCCAAACATAACTCTATAAATGTAATATGTATACTATATACACACTTTCCATTTTTCTGTACTATATGTGCGACGTTCTTAGCTTGAATGACTATCCATCCTTTACCCGATCTACACCTAACCAATGGCCCTATCTGATTTTCAATTGGCAATGCATAAGATGGAAAACCTGTCAACGTATACTCCGTGTATACAGGACCAATATTTCCCGCTATTCTCAGAAACTCCCTACACGTATATATATTACATATATTTCTCTCAGTACAACTTCGACAGGACCAACACATAGTGTATATGATACATTGTGCTAATAAATAGATGTATAACATAGTAACACAAACGACGAAGGAAAACAACTTTTTGACTCGTGCCCTAACCGGGCCTAAAACGGGAGCCTGAAGTTGGTTCCGAGTTCCGAGTTCCGTTTAAGAAAAACTGAAATACTATGTATTAGTTTTATTGGTTTTGGTCCCAGTTCCGAGTTCCGTTTAAGATAAACTGGAATACTACATGTATGTATTAGCTTTATTGGTTTTGATCCCAGCTCCTAGTTCCGTTAAAGATAAACGGAACTCACCAGTTCCGAGTTCCGTTTAAGAAAAACTGAAATACTATGTATTAGCTTGATTGGTTTTGGTCCAGTTCCGAGTTCCGTTTAAGAAAAACTGAAATACTATGTATTAGCTTTATTGGTTTTGGTCCCAGTTCCGAGTTCCGTTTAAAAAAAACTGAAATACTATGTATTAGCTTGATTGGTTTTGGTCCAGTTCCGAGTTCCGTTTAAGAAAAACTGAAATACTATGTATTAGCTTTATTTGTTTTGGTCCCAGTTCCGAGTTCCGTTTAACAAGTTCCGAGTACCGTTTAAGAAAAACGGAACAACTATGTATAAGCTTTACGGGTTTTAATTGAATTACGCAACCTATTATCAGCATGTCTTCATCGCACTATTGAAATATTACCCCCCCCCCCCCCCCCCCCCCCCCCCCCCCCCCCCCCAAAATGCACCAACATACAAATAAGTTAATGAAATTCTAGGAATTTCTTTACAATCATGAATGAAGGTGTGGTAATTGACAAAAAAAAATACAATATGCAAATAATCTACAGTGGAACTTCGTTAACTCGAACTCGGAAAACTCGAATAACTCGATTAACTCGATTAACTCGAAGTACCCAGTCAGTCCCGACCGAATTCTCTCTTTATCTTAGTAAAGAAAACTCGAAAAACTCGGATAATACGAAGTGAAAATTTGGTCCCAACAATAAAAATCCTATTTGAAATGATCGACTAACTCGAAGTATAATTTTTCGTGTCCAACAACGATCGGTGTTAAACGCCGACAGTTTTGAACAGCTAAATTCCGTTTGTAATACTTAATATATCGACACTACAAACCTACATGCTATTATAAGTGATTCATAAATTCGTTAAAGAAATTGTCGATGGAATCTTATAACAACAACTCTTGGTGATAAAAAGTACTGCTTTACTTAGGGGAGACCGGGGCTAGTTCGGCCCCGTTTTAGAAAAATCGCAAATAACAACTTACAAATTAAGATAGACATCTGAAAATGTATATTTATGTCAATAATATTTGGGCCTATTAAGTCCCATGATTCCTTAATTATTTTCTCTGCCGACAAATGGTTAATATCTGCCCAAAGTGAGTTGGCCAAGATGACCGAACTTGCCCCGCACTGGGGCTAGTTCGGCATCCACCGGGGCAAGTACGGCCCCTGCTCGAGAAGAAGGCTGTATACTAAACGTTAGTATACTTGTATTGCCAAATAGTTGTTTTAATTGACATGTCAGAGTCTAAGGGAGGGTAATGGGTCATCCCAAGCTCAATGCCTATGCTGTCGCGGGATAGCTAGATTCTGCCAGACGGCAGTATGCGTCTTTTGTGCCCTGTCCCTGCGGTTTGATTGTGGTTTATGAATTGGAAACTCGATATATCGCTTTATACCAAGTTGATCGACAATACACCAACCATTATTAAAATCGGCATATGAGGGTGTGGTTTGGTTGGGAATATAACCTCCCGGTCCTTTTGCATCCTCAGTATTAGCCCAATACCAAATTATCTCCTCCCCCGGTTCCCTCATTCCTCTCTCCGGATTCCGGCCCCTCCCCATGACTCCCGACAATCCTGTCCCGACCCTTTTATTCTCGAATCCCGCCCATCAAGTCCAGGCATCCGCCCCTTTATCATATTAAGTTTTGAAGTCTCGTTCTAATTAATTATTCATTATACATCCTGATTTTTCGGGCTGTTTTGGAAACTACTATTGCTCAATATTTCATTTTGTGGAACCTAGTTGTAGATTGAATGACCTCAACACATGTATGTATAACTCTATAATAATAATTTAATTCAAAATACAATTCATAAATTCATTCTAATCTATATCAGAATCACAGTTATGGCATGTGTAAAATAGCATGCCCCTTGTGTCCGCACATTCCTCATGTGACCACATTTTACAAATCGTGCACTCGATCCATTTCTCATTTGGCCTACTGTTGGCCCATGTCTCTAGACAAACTAAACAAAAACATTCATCTTCACTTTCGGATTGTTCGTCTCGGATTGCTGGAGATTTCCTTTTTGAAGTTTTTCTGGTTTTGTTTAACTGTTGTATTGGTTTGTGGGATGTTTTGCGTGATTTGGTTTTTGTATTACTTGTCTTCTGTTTCGATTTACGGTTGTTTTGCTCCTGTCGTAAAGCTTCTTTTTCTGGTGTATCGGTAAGTATACATGTCTTTCTACGCTTTTTGATTCCCAATGTCTTGCGAGAGGGTGCCTTTGGGTGGGGTTTTACTAGATCAGGGGAAAACTTCTTTTTCTTTGAAATGGGCGAACAGGTATACATCAACTTACGACGTGAGCTGCTTGCTATACTTTCTTCCTGTGTATTACAACTAAAACCACTGGCGTTGATGGATGTCGAGTTATCTTCTATTGGATCATGGAAGCTGTTGCTGATTTGTGATACCATTTCACAATCAGTTGAGGTTTCCGATACTTTGTAAACAGCACCACTGTAATGCGCGTTAGAGCCAGAGCCTTGCAGTATCAAATGTATAGTGCGTTGAGGTTCTACTCCAAGCCTGCAAGGGAGCAACTCCAGTTTACTTATCACACCATTCATCTCTCGAATAACAATTACTTTCATGATCATTGCATTGCATAGAGCACTAAGGAAAAGGTCACAAATGTTATTGTTATATTGTTTTTCTTGTATGTACCTCTGGATTGCAACCAATATGTCCACGTCGCCCGTTACTGCGAATTCTCTATAGAATGACTGGTGCGTGTGAATTTCAGCTGATAGACTCTTTTTCAAATCCTCATCTGTAAAAATCTCATCTCCAGCAGCATACAAGGATGAACTAACGGCATAAAGGAGGCAATGTCCGTCACCGCTTACGGATATGGATGAAATATTCTGCTCTTGAAGATAGCAATTCATGTTAGTATCTCTGTCAATTTGGGTGTCATCTACTAGTACTTGTTCCGAATCTATATCTCTGTTACTGGTAGTGGACGTGTCAAAAACTTGTTCTACTGGGGCAACCGCGGGCTTTACTGGTCCCGATTCTAATGGTCTGTCCGTCACGGCTGATGGCATGAAGTCTTCTTCTGTGAAAACTTCTGTGTTTAATGGGAAAATCCCAGCCTTTTGGAAACCACTACAAATGTTGGACATAATTAGTGCCTCCTTCCATGGGTTACATAAAATGCCTGCAATATCATATATAGATATTGGCTTCCCTGGATTGTTACGAAGCCAGTTACTTTGCGACACCGACAGTTTCCTTTTCAGTGGTCCGAAGACCGACAGGTCCAGTGGCTGCAAGCGATGCGAACAGTGCGGTGGAAATGATAACATAACAATCCCGTTCTCCTTGGCGTAATCAAGAGCGTCTATGGAGAGATGAGAGACATGATTATCAAGCAAAATGAGAACTGGATTATTCACGGTTGGTTTGACATGTTGAACAAAGTTATCAGCTGTCATCCAACCAGATGGATGGGCCGTTCCCTTGGAACCCGCTGGTGCTCCAATTAGAAAATGGTCTCTGTAGTTAACACGAGGATAAATAAGGAACGGTGGAATTGCTTTCCCGCCTGCGGATACACCAGCACACAGCGTGACTAGTTGTCCCCTCTCAGCTGATGTTAGAGATCCTATTTGCTTAACACCAGTACCTGCTACAACCTTTTTTGGTTTTACCACTGTCACCACTCCAGTTTCATCGACATTCCAAATGTCACATGCCTCAAACATATGTCTCTCCGTCACTTCCGTCAGTTTGGTAAAGTATTCAGATACATTTGTTTTGTTAAAGGCTGTCGCTCTAGCGATGCTTGTTGCTTCTGGGGTCCTGAGTGAAAGTTCCGAATGACGTTTTAGAAACGAAGAGAACCAATCGGCACCCGCTATTTCCTTTTCCGACCACGATGCTGGCATTTTGATGTTAAATTGCTTGCCGCATTCATATGCTAAAGGTCTTACTTCACGTGGACACAGTCCAAAGTAAATGGTCGACGCGTGCTTTAAGTACACAACAAGTGCAGTTTCATCTCCATCTGAGAAAACTTGTCTAGGCCTTTGGTATCCGAAACGCATATTCGAAATTGATCTTTCTGATTCGGGCATCTTGTTTAGTTTTTTCACATTATCTTGTAGCGTTGAACGAGGAACGCCAAACAACTGACTTGTTTTCTTGTATCCATCGATAGTATTCTTGTAATGAGCTAGCGCTCTTTGCAACACATCTGTTGATACTCTGTCCCCTCTTTTCTTTTTGTACGTACGTACCATGTTGTAATTCTAAAATAAACATGAAAAAACTTGCATAAGGTTTGGAAAGTATCAAATTATGGTGACTGATATCGGACATTTCGCAATGTCGATAAATCGCTCAGAAGAGTGCGACATAACGCACGAAAGATATTGCGACAGTATGAGAAAACGGGCGACAATGCGAAAGAAATTTATTGTTGCTATCTCGCCCGTTTTGTCGCACTGTCGCTCTCACTCTCAGTCTGTCATGCGTTTTGTCGCACTATATATCGTGCATTTTGTCGCCGGTTTTGTCGTTATCTCGCCCATGAAAGTGCGCTAAAATCGGCGAGATAGCGAAAGTGACACTCTCGCCCGTTTTGTCGTACTGTCTGACGTGCGTAGGCCTATAATGTCGCACTGTGACGTGTCGCTCTGTCGTGCGTTTGTTTTAGCAATGTCTTGGACGAGATAGCGACCGTTCAAACTGTCCGATATCAGCCATGCAACATATCAAATAAACAAACAATTCTGCCATATACCTCACAACGGCATTTTCCGTCCAGAATGCCCCGATAAAAATAATTGCAGCTAATTATTGTTCGTTGTCCGCAAGTTACAGCTGTGTGGGGCACGTTCGGCCTTGTATGGGGCAAGTTCGGCCCAGGCCGAACGTGCCCCTACTCTCAGGGCCGGACATGCCCCCAGCAGTTTTTCCGAACACTTCGCTTTGCACCTTATTTAATGGTACATGGGATGAAGTAAACATAGTGTAATAGCAAAGCCCAGTATCTTACCTTCATATTTCATATTTAAGTTCGTCCGAATTTCTTACGGTTCTCGGTGAAAATAAAAACTGAAAAGAATGTTGAAAATTTACTCACCAGGCTTAAAAATAAACATTCGCCACCAAAACGCCCAAAAACTTCACACTACGGCCATCGTTGTACTGACGTAAACAGCGTCGTCATAAGTGACGTCATAGTATAAATGACGTCTCTTTATTCTTAATTACGCGCGAGATATAGCAATTAGCCGAACATGCCCCGAGGCCGGACTAACCCCGGTCTCCCCTACATCGGGTAATTTCCTAAGGCGGTCGCCGATAATTGTAATAATAAATAATAATAATATATTTTATTAGTGTCACACATTTGTTCAAACATACATAGGTGAAATATATTTGTATTAAAATCATCTACCCGCTCGCTCAAGCGGAACTAATCTCTGACACACCGGTAGATCTACTCGGCTGATGTTTTTACAGGTGTAACTTTCAACTTTCAACTTTCTATGGTTACATGTGACTGCTCAAGTGGAAGGACGTGTTGAAAACTGCTCTGTCTACAGTGGCGTTTTTTCAGAGAATTACGCCTCAAATATCAAGTTTTCGATACGAACTGTGGTCGGTAATTTTTCTATACATCGTTTCAGAGAAAACATTTTGCCGCAATGTCAAAAGTACCCTGTAATTCCGTTGAGGACCCTATGAGTCGGGATCAGGCCGCCCTGTACGTTAAGAATGTAATGGCGCCCACGGACGTATTGTCAACAGCTGATGTTATCGTGAAAGTTCATTCTGAGGCTAACCCTTCTCGAAACAAATGTACCAACACACCGCGGAAAAGAAATCTGTCCGCCAGTGATATTTTGCAATGTAATGACTCAAAGAAATTAAAGACATTTCAAACAGAGAAGAGTGTTATTTCTCAAAACCCAAAGGTTCCCCATACGGCACCCCACATACCATCCCAAGGTCAACCCAGGGCCACCATGTCCTCTAAGTCCGTGGTCACGTCAACTAACAACAGTGACATTGTCTCGCTCATTAAGGACTTAAGCGAGAATATGAAATACAATGTCGATGAAATGAGATCACGTATAGATTATTTAGAGGAAAAAATCCAGGGAAATGTTCTGAAAACTGTAAACTTGCGCCTTGATACTGAAATGGAAAAGATAAAATCTGACCTATCAGCTGATCTTGATGATATGCAAAGTAACGTCGAATCTCAGATATCGGGAATGTCTAAAATATGTAAAACCGTGCATGCAGAAGTCAAAAATCTGTCTGTTACTAATGACAGATCGTTGAACATTGTTATTCGGAATCTACCAGAGCACTCCAGTGAGAATGTCTCAAAGAAGGTTAACACTCTTATCAGCGAAGGCCTACAGTTATGTGACATTACCGTCAAATCGGCTGAACGTAAACAGTGTAAAAACCGTAATAAATCCGGAGTCATTATTGCAGTGTGTCGGAACAACTGAAGATAAAAAGTCAATTTTTGAATCAAAATCTGCTCTTCGTGGAAATGAGCGATACAATGATGTTTTTATTAACAATGATGTGCCCGCGGAGCAAAGAAATTTGACCGAAAATTTAAGGAAAATTGTAAACACCTTGGGTAGAGACAAATTACACATGAATGGTTCAAGGGTCGTGAACACTACACACAATGATACTACAAGTGATTTGATGCAAATAAGGTACGATATGGACGCAGTGAGCGCAGCCAATCACGTGGTAGTCCTCGTGGCCAACGGTGGAGCGGAGATCGCACGCGCTTACCTGTTCAATCAAATTCGGAGCGCGATTACCCGGAACGGCGAACTCAAATTCGCTACAACAACTCATCCAGGAATGCGCGCAACATAAGGTCACGTAACAATCACAACAACATTGCACGTGAACGTAAACAAAATTACACACGAGTTCCCAAGGATTCGACCAATATAGAGCAGGACTTAACCCCTCCTCGTACAGGATTTGGTCGTTCTTCGAATTCTCGTAGTTAGATAAAATGCGGCTTTTGGAATGTTTGAGGATGGAGTGTAGATAGCTGCGATAACGTAGCTCTGGACGACGGACGGACAATTTCTGACAGATGGTCGTCGTCAGAGCTACGATTCCCTCCCATTGCTCGTAATGTAGCAAAACAGTGAACCTCGAAAATGCTACAAATAGCGGATATCGTTTAACTTTGGAGTAATAGTTCGTATAATTAAACATTTATAATACAATTTTGCAATGTATTAGCCTACCGTCTAATCTAGAAATCTTTAATTCGCATATTCTGATATCATACTGCTCGGAGTTGTCTCCGTGATCCGCCATGATACTTCTCGAAGAACTCTCGCGAGGATTCTAACCCAAATATGGAACCCGTGATCCATATATGGATGAAGCTACTACGATAAATAAATACATAATCAGAGATATTTAAACACTCTTTTGTAACTCATGTGAAGAAAGCGAATCTTACTTTGCGTAATTAAATAATTTCAGAATGAATTGACCTTCCTTACCGAGATATATTACTCCGAATCTGTTTTTTCTGTTGAAATCTCGCGGGAGACCTCATTAGCATCAATTTATTTTGATTTCCTTATAAGGAAATTGACCTTTACACTTGTATCAAAGATGGCAGTATGTTTGAACTGATATCTCCGTGTGTCTTGCTCGTTTTGGATTTTACTATTTATTGTCAAACATTTAAAGTAATGTGCAGGTTTGTTGCTTGAATATTCATAATAGATACCAGAATCATCAATTTACATGTGTTTTTTTATCCGAGAAAATTTTTACCACTGCTAATACTGCCCGATGTGAATTACATCGGGGCTTGCTACACTATCGGCAATGGGAGGGACTTCATACCCTGCCGGAGAGCAGTGTACGTAGGCAGGGTATGAATATTCGTTCTAGAGTGTAGATAGCTCATCTGACAATTGCTTATTTCGTTCACAGTGCGTCCAAGACTTGGACATATTAGGTATTGCTGAAACTCATTTGCGTGAATCACAGCAGATTAAAGTTGAAAATTACCAGTGGTTTGGCCAAAATCGTAAACTTATTCACCCAAAAGCCAAAAACGGATCCGGTGGAATCGGTTTTTTAATCAAAAATGATCTTTTAGAGTATTTCGATATCAACGTCATCAACAGTGAACATGAAGGAATTTTGTGGTTACATTTAAATTCAAAGAAAAATTGTCAAGACTTTTATGCGTATGTTTGTTACCTCCCACCAGAAAATTCCACGAGAGCTGTGGATGCTGGTAATTTCTTAGAGAACTTATCGTCACAGCTCTATGAGCTTAGCTCCCGGAGTTCAAATACTCTGTTCTATATATGTGGAGATTTTAATGGACGATGCGGAGATATTGACGATTGCATACCTGGCGTCGATGAATTGGAACCAAGGGAGGTAATTGACTTTAAAATAAATAAACACGGCATTTTATTGTGCGAGTTTCTGACAAATGTTAACTGTTGTATTCTCAACGGAAGGAAATCTGTCAAAAATAATTTTACCAGTGTATCAACTAATGGTTCATCTGTCGTGGACTATTGTGTCATTCCGTATGAACAACTTCACTTTTTTAATTCTTTTAATGTAATTACAGTCTCGGAACTTATACAGAAACATGGTAGTCATTTCGCCACAGTTAGTAAGCCTGACCATTCACTATTAACATGGACACTTCACTTGCAGATTCCTGAACGGAATGCTGTAGGCACCGACTATGGTGTAGCTCCGCTTATTTCCGGCAATATGACAAGGACAGCATTCCAGCACATTTATGGATGATATTAACGATCAGTTATTTAATTGTATAGCTATTCTGGAGGCACAAGTGGTGAATCAAGATAATATGGACACCTTATACAGTGAATTTATAGTAAATATAAAGCAGGAAATGGATAAGCATCTTCGATACAGGGACATACCTACAAGTAACGGTAAATCTAACAAACGCCGGAAACTACGTAAGTCATGGTGGAATGGAAATTTAACGTTATTATGGGATCGTACTTGTTATGCAGAAAAAGCATGGTTGAAATCTACTAAACGTGATAAGAACCGTTTAAAGTCGGTCTTTGTACAAACACGTAGAGAATTTGACAAACTCACACAGAGAGCGAAACGACAGTATTGGTTTAAACGTCAAGCCGACATTGAAAGTTTTCAATCTGGTGATCAAAAACAATTTTGGAAGGAAATCGGTAAGATAGGTGTTGGTAATGAACGGCAAAAATCTATTCTAATGGAAGTGGTAAAAGAAGATGGATCTGTAAGCTCCAATATCAACGATGTTCTTCATACCTGGAAAACATGCTTTCTAGCTCTTTTAAATCCAATTAACGCTCAAAGTATAGATACATCAGTCAGCGGAGAAGTTAAGGACACTTGACTCCAAGATTGTCTACAAAATACTATATCTAGGGACGAGATAGAAAAGGTTTTATTACTAGCTAAATGTAAAAAAGCTGTCGGGATAGATGAAATTCCATTGGAGGTACTACGTAACAGATCTGCTATAAACTGTCTGCTTGTTATTTTTAACAAATGTTTTGAATTCGGGATTATTCCTAGCTTGTGGAAAAAAGGAATTATAAATCCTATTCCAAAATCGTCAACAACGGATCCGCGGGACCCATCTGGATATCGTGGAATAACCCTAGCTTCTGCTGTATATAAACTTTATTGCAGTGTTTTGAATCAGCGCCTCGTTTTATGGGAAAGTGCGAACTCTATCATATGTGACGGGCAAAACGGTTTCCGGAAAGGCCGTAGTACTATTGACCATTTATCGACATTGACGTCTATTGTGGATACGCGTAAGGCTCAGAAAAAATCAACTTCTGCAGCTTTCATCGATTTTCGTAAGGCTTTTGACTCTATCGATAGGATGTTACTTTTCAAAAAGCTTCATGACCTAGGTATTGGAAACCGAATGCTTACAGCTATTACGTCATTGTACGAAAACGTATCTTGTTGTGTTCGCGTCAACAATTTGAATACAGATTTCTTCGCTGTTAATTGTGGATTGAAACAAGGTTGCTTATTATCCAGCATTTTATTCAATTTTTACATCAACGACCTCATACATTTACTAAATTCACAAGATATTGGAATTGATATAGACGGTGATAAATTGTGTGTATTGGTATATGCTGATGACGTCGTACAAATTACCGAAACGGAGGACGATCTTCAAACCTTACTTGAAACTTTGAACTTTTGGTGTGGAAATAATAGAATGTCTGTGAATAATGCTAAATCTAAAATCATGCATTTCAGACTACCGTCAGTCCCTAGGACAACCCGTTGTTTTACATGTGGAGATGTTGTGCTCGATGTTACCGACAAATACTCATACCTCGGTCTCGTTATTACGGAACATTTGGATTACGATATCATGGCGAAGGCAGTTGCTAAATCAGCAAGTCGTGCGCTCGGGCTAGTAATAGCTAAATATAAATCATTTGGAGGTTTTCAGTTTAAAACTTATTCTAAACTCTACGAGTCACTGGTGTGGTCGGTTATCAACTATGGTGCAGCTATTTGGGGCTTTACGTCATATTCGTGCATTAACTCGATACAGAACCGCGCTGCGCGTGTCTTTATGGGACTTGGAAAATACGCACCTAATGCAGCTGTGCAAGGTGATATTGGTGGGGTCCCAACGGATGTAAAGCTTTTGGACTCAGTGTACACACATTGGAATCGTTTATACAGAAATAATACCAACAGACTTAGTAGAAAGGTTTTTGTTTGGTCCAGTAATAAAAGTGGACGTAACTGTCGAAATTGGAATTTCCGGATAAAAGAACATTTTCGTACATTAGGATTTCCTGATAATCAATTAAATGTTTCTAATACCAATCACGAATTTATAACTACTAGATCGCTATTTTTACAAAGTATCTTTGACAAATATGTTAGCAAATGGAAAGAAAATATTAGTAGAACCTCATCTGTCAGAGGAAACGGTAGAAATAAATTAAGAATATATCATACTTTTAAGCGTGAATTTATAACTGAGAAATATGTTTATAATGTAATGGCACCCGGTACACGTGGTGCCCTTTCAAAATTCAGATGTGGAGTTGCTCCTATTCGTGTTGAGACTGGTCGGTATGAAAATTTAGATTTTAATTTGAGAACTTGTTTTAATTGTGCCATTGATGTGGAAGACGAGCTTCATGTTTTAATTCACTGTCCATTGTATAATGAAATAAGAGATGCACTGTTTTTAAGAGCCAGTCAACTAGATAGTAATTTTAATAATTTTTGTGATACGGATAAATTTAACTTCATACTCCACAACAGTGATATGTGTTTTTACAGTGCCAAAGCCTGCAAACAAATTTTAGATAAAAGGAAAACTGTGTTTTATAGCATTTAATCGTTTACTGTATTCTTGATCTTAATCATGTTTTTATAGTCTCTCATAACTCTATATAGAGTGGCCTCTATGTATTTTTTTTCTTCTTTTTTTTTTTTTTTTTTTAAATACTGTACATGTATGTTGATATTCTTGTTTATATGTAAATATTTTATTGAGAGTGAGACTTTAATAAACTATTTGAATTGAATTGAATTCTTTATTCAATATCTTTACAAAAGTTCAATGTATAGAGAAACATACATGTACATGTATTTACAACATTCAACAAATACAATATATAAGGAGGACAAATTCTATAATTTTTTTTAAACAATGAACAAATTATATTTAAACGATGTACGAATAGTTACGTTGTCCTGTTTTCTTGAAACGACGAGCCTTGTACAGCATTTAGAATGATAATTTGTGTTGACTTTACCTTATTTTGCACGCTCGGAACACGTTTACATAATGTCCGAATATGTGTTCAATAACCATACGTACATAACCAGAGTCCATATGCCGTTTGTCTTTTTAAAGATATTTCTTGTTAATTTTAACAAAGCGTTGTTAACATATCTTCTATCTGAACGAACACTTTACTATCGCCATCGAGGCCGTATTCTCTTGACTTCCCTTTATAACAGAATAGCTTTGTTAGTTTTCATAGCTGAAACTACTTTTGTATACGAATATTGCATGTCACGTAATGTAATTTTAACTCTAAGTTGAAAAAAATGTCTCGTCAATCGAATGTTTCAATCCATTCAAAACGCTAAGAAGGCTACGTTACCGACCCCATTACTTATCATTAAGGGCGATGCAATTCGCGAAGTTATGCTGAGAATTGCACTAGGCAGAATCCAATGAATGAAGTGAGCCAGAATCGGCCGAGGTAAACCGAATGGTCTATGATGGTAGCAAAAAATATTTAAAAAAAAAATATAAAAACAAGAAATATCTTTAAACAAGAAATATCTTTAAAAAAGATAAACGGCATAGTTTTAATGCTGGTAGTTATAATGTAAAACTACTGGTGAAATAAGTTAACGAACTACATTGTAATTAATAAATGCGCAGTTTAAGCACGGATAACAAAATTATATCAGTTTGAATCATTTTTGATGATAATAATACTGCAAATGTGTCATTTGAATAGATGCATCCACTTATTCAGCTTGCATTCAATTTAAAAGGGACATCACGGTAAAACGTTGCAATTTTCACTGAATGTACACGTTTTGTTCCTATCCAGTTATGTTTCTGTGCTGTCCCAATGTTCACAGTCAATCCCTATGTCCAGCTTGACCACTCGATTTAGTTGGAAATCCCCCTCTAAATTTAGCGCGGAAATTATTTTTAAATCATTACGTGACTGTTTTGAAATCGTGGCAGCACAAACACAAGATAGTTTGCAAGGCGATATCCATATTCCATCTGGGTTAGTTGGATAACGATATTATACAGTGGTTTAAATGTTAAATAACACGTTCTGTATATATTACGGCACACATATTTATATGTAAATAAGTGTAAACATTGTTCATATAGTATAGTGACAGTAGCGATGTACTGGTACAGACTGTATAAATATTACCGAGTTTGTGGAACTATGACCGAGTTTGTGTTAATATTACAGAGTTTGTGTAAATATTACCGAGATTGTGGAAATCTTACCGAGTTTGTGTAAATATTACCGAGATTGCCATGACCTTCTATCAAACAATCAAGCAGAATACGAGCGGCGTCCGTATTACTGCTGTTTTCATGTTTGAACTGTTACAATCTATTGTACTGCTTCCCAAGTTTAATTCTAGGATTGTGTTTGACCCATTTTCCTATTATTCTCTTCATTGCGGAAGCTGTTATCGTTTTCAACCGCAGTCGATTCACATTGGAAGCCATTTTTGTTTCGTAGATCGTACTCCAAATGGCCAATGCCAGACTTTCGTCATACTTTTGCCATCTTAAATATATCGCTTCCGATTAAGTTTGTTTTGAAAACAATATCAAACTGATAACACTCTTCAGAGAAAATGGATACCGGGGGCGCGGCGCTAGATCTATCTATTTAATTAATTTATTTAACGGGTTGTATGCCCTCTGTTAAGGCCTTTTGGTCATTCAGCTGACGAAAACAAAAAGGAAATTGAGTAGAATGGGTAAAATATCAAGCGATTCTCATCTATGTAAGCCAGTATCTTTCATATGAACGAGAATTTGTCAAGAGTTGCTTCCCCTTAACTGAAGCGGGAATTTCTTTTGCTTTCACGTTCTTAAAAAAATGTAAGGCCTTCGTTCATTTTAAAGATAATCTTCCATACAAACTTCCAGTTTTATTGAAGGACGAGGTCTGATTTTGAAGTAATGGTAACCCTTGATACAGGAGGATACCTCCACACGGAGATTTTTTTTTTGAAACTGCCCTGCTGTCTGATTTATTCTGATAGTAGCAATGCTCAAGCAAAGGGCAGGGAACTCGTATCAATATCTTAGAAACCCCAATTATAGGATTTAGTATCAGGAGGATTTAACTGTCTTTATCATTCTATACAAACGGATAAATTACCGAAAACTATCCATAAGGATGTTAACAATGGCTAAAGGGTAAGGAATGCCAATTTTTTGAAAAACTGAATTATGAATATTACCGTGATTCCGGCCGAGTCAAAGGGCTTGACCATACTGGCTGTATTTCTTTTAAAAGCATTTCTGATTTTTTGTGTATATAATAATATGCATGACAATCCCGGAAAATATATGAAAATGTCATTTATTCGAGACGGGGACACTGAACAACATCGTAAAATTAAAACTTAATAACACCTCAGTGTAGCTATAACACGATTTAATTAATTGTGTTTTATATTTCCTTTTTGTTTTCGTCGAAAGTAGCCGAGAGACCCGGATCTAGGCGGTACACAACACACATTTTTTCTCGAGTTTTGTATGGAATCCACTTAAAGTTTGAATTACACAACAAACAATCAAATCAATTTAAGCATCAATATTAAACAAATTCATGAAACGTTTACAATAACAGATGGACACACCGTTTCATTGACGAAGACTCAACGTCATATCGAAGTCAACTTGACCTAGTTTTGAACATACGCATTCACAGACTTATTTTTTGTGTCGACTGCAGTTTATCACATACCAACATTACTATGATTTGTTTATATATAAAACACAATTAATTAAATCGTGGTATAGCTTCACTGAGGTGTTATTACTACCTCGTTAAGATATCTGAATCTATATACTTTCAGTTTCACTTGTTAAAAATTTAAGAAGGGGAGTGATTTCCACTTAAAATTGTCATAATGGAACATTTTACCTACAATATCTTACATAAAAATAGAAGAATGTTCTGTTTTTAGTTTGAATATTACAATTGGCCAATTATTACACCATTTATACAAACAAAATCATATTCAACTCGTCAAGATGCATGGAGTACACGTTTTTTGTATATGAAAAAAAAAATGCCATTTTAGGGCAGTGGATTTTCGTTTTTTTAAATCGTATAGAAATTTTGTGTTTCAACCGATTTTCAATCTGTTTTCTGTTTTGTAATGAGAAAACATAGATAAACAAAATAAAATACAGTTTATATAAACACATATTAGGGAAAAAATGGTTGAGCATTGCTACTGATAGTGTGTATCGGCCCGTGTGTATTGTGTGTGTTTACATAAATTATTTTCTAAGTAAGGGAACCGACATCCAGGCATACAATCCCGAAACTGGCGGAAAGAGCCTAGATACCTACTTCAACAGCTTTCTATCAATTTCATTTTATCTTGTTAGGGCAAAATACTGAAAACGTATCCAGTTGGCAATTTAATAAGTAATATATGTGATTTTTTCACAGTTGGTTTTAGAGGATGGGTCAATCCACAAATTGGCAGTGAAAGACTACGGAGGGAATTTTGATTTTAATTTGAAAGGCAACTACGAGAAAAGAGAGGCCTTATTAAGCAAAATCTGTAGAAAGAAACAGGTAAGTGAAACTCTATATTGACTTATTCTATAAAATATCTAATAATATCTAATTAAAGTTTACTACAGTTTATATAGGGAAATCACATTTTTGACTATAATTTGTTTGATATCTATTGGAATCCATTCTAACTTGGTAAATATTATCAGCTTGTGATGGCAGTTTAATAGTATACACATGTTGGCCTCGACTGACCCCCGGGGGCTGATCGGCGGGGCTAAAAACGGTCAAATTGACTGAAATTTCAAAAATCTTCTTCTCGAGACCCAAAATAAGGTAGAATCAAAAATTCTTTATAAATGGAAGAGTTTTGTGGTGCTTTATTCAATTTATGAATTTCATGACCCTGGGGTCACAAGATGCCCCTGGGAGGGGGTTAATTTTACTATAGTTTATATAGGGAAATCATATTTATGACTATAATTTGTTTCATTTCTAATGGAATTCATTCTAACTTTGTTAACATTATCAACATTGGTTGACAGCTTAATGGTATACACATGTTGCCCCTGACAGACCCCTAGGAGCTGATGGGCGGGGCCAAAAAGGGTCAATTAAATTAACTGAAATATTTCAAATCTCGGGTGACTGTTAAGGCCCATATGGGCCAATTGTTTTTATAATTGGATTCAGCTCTAACTTACTAGAAATGATCCTGAGATAGTGCTGACCAAGTGTTGTTATTTTTCGGGTCGGTTTGAAATCCAATATGGCCACCATGGCAGCCATCTTGAAACACACATTTAAAACTTCTTCTCCAGTTCCAATGGTGCGATTGAGCTGGAAATTGGTGAGAAAGTTAAGGAAGGGGAGCCAATAAAGTGTTGTTATTTTTTTGACATGGCAACCACAGTGGCCATTTTGTAGCACGATTGGGCAATCATGGTTTTCCTGAACAATACCTATTTTTAACAACACCTCAAGTTCCACCACTGGCATTAAACTCAAACCTGGCTACAATGATCTTAAGATGGTCGTGACCACGTGCTGTTATTTTTCTGGTTGGATTGAAACCCATGGTGGCTGCCACGGGCAACAGTACCACTATATCTGTTAAATGAATATGTACACTACAAGAGCACTTGGGCCTGCTGACCATTAAGGCCCATGAATATTTGTTTTGGGAAATTTCAATTCTGACTTTTTCAATCGACATACCATTAATGTAATCAGGTATTACTAAAACAATGTTACTATATCATAATTTATCACCCATTCTGAAAATATAGGAAAAATGGCAATGTTTAGATAAAAACAATGAAATGTGCACTTTTTTTCCCATAACAGAAAAATCAAGACAACACAGGTGTTGCCAAAAGTACAGAACATGGTATGTTTTGATATTTGATATTCAGAATGAACAGGGGGACATTTGTTGATGTGCAATATGAGTTAACAACTGTTGATTTTATATGATAAAGAATTAGCAATCAAAAGGTACATTTGTTGTCATTATTTAACAATTTTTATAATAATCTGAACTCTTTGATAAGACAGACCAGTATCACAGCAATGTATTTGATGTAAGTTCTTTACCTCAATTTTTTTAGAGTAATCATATATGACTGGTGTTATTATGAGGATGGCAATTAAGCAATGTGTAAGCAGTTCATTGTTGACAAATCTTAACCTCCAAATTACTTCAGAATTATCATATATGACTGGTGTTATTATCAGGTCTAATATTGCACCAACATGATTATTCCATCCACATTTAATTAAACATGAAATTTAAAGCAATAAAAAACAATCAATGTTGGTACATTTATATAAATATTTCATGGTTAAAATGAAAGAATTTTTTATATCGTGGATAAAATCACTATATCATCAATCTTTTCCAAAAAACTTGCACCGTTAAATGTCATTACATTTATTTTCAGTGTCTGGAGGCTCTTTGCAGTCACAGTCACAGTCACAGTCACAGTCACAGTCACAGCCACAGTCACAGTCACAGCCACAGTCAGTCACAGCCACAGTCACTGTCACAGCCACAGCCACAGTCACTGTCACAGCCACAGTCACAGCCACAGTCACAGTCACAGTCACAGCCACAGTCACAGCCACAGCCAGTCACAGCCACAGCCACAGTCACAGCCACAGTCACAGTCACAGTCAGTCACAGCCACAGCCACAGTCACAGTCAGTCACAGCCACAGCCACAGTCACAGTCAGTCACAGTCACAGCCACAGCCACAGTCACAGCCACAGCCACAGCCACAGTCACAGCCACAGTCACAGTCACAGTCACAGCCACAGCCACAGCCACAGCCACAGTCACAGTCACAGCCACAGCCACAGTCACAGTCACAGTCACAGCCACAGTCACAGTCACAGTCACAGCCACAGTCACAGTCACAGTCACAGCCACAGTCACAGTCACAGTCAGTCACAGTCACAGCCACAGTCACAGTCACAGCCACAGTCACAGTCACAGTCACAGTCACAGCCACAGTCACAGCCACAGCCACAGTCAGTCACAGTCACAGTCACAGCCACAGTCAAAGCCACAGTCACAGTCACAGCCACAGTCACAGTCACAGTCAGTCACAGTCACAGCCACAGTCACAGTCACAGCCACAGCCACAGCCACAGCCACCACAGTCACAGTCACAGCCACAGCCACAGCCACAGTCACAGTCACAGCCACAGCCACAGTCACAGCCACAGTCACAGTCACAGTCACAGTCAGTCACAGTTACAGTCACAGCCACAGTCACAGTCAGTCACAGCCACAGCCACAGCCACAGTCACAGCCACAGCCACAGTCACAGCCACAGTCACAGTCACAGTCACAGCCACAGCCACAGTCACAGCCACAGCCACAGTCACAGCCACAGTCACAGTCACAGTCACAGCCACAGCCACAGTCACAGCCACAGTCACAGCCACAGCCAGTCACAGCCACAGCCACAGTCACAGCCACAGCCACAGTCACAGCCACAGTCACAGTCACAGTCACAGCCACAGTCACAGCCACAGTCACAGCCACAGTCACAGCCACAGCCACAGTCACAGTCACAGTCACAGCCACAGCCACAGTCACAGCCACAGTCACAGCCACAGCCAGTCACAGTCACAGCCACAGCCACAGCCACAGTCACAGCCACAGCCACAGTCAGTCACAGCCACAGTCACAGTCACAGTCACAGTCAGTCACAGTTACAGTCACAGTCACAGCCACAGCCACAGTCACAGTCACAGCCACAGTCACAGCCACAGCCACAGTCACAGCCACAGTCACAGTCACAGCCACAGTCACAGTCACAGTCACAGCCACAGCCACAGTCACAGTCACAGTCACAGCCACAGTCACAGTCACAGTCACAGCCACAGCCACAGTCACAGTCACAGTCACAGCCACAGTCACAGCCACAGTCACAGCCACAGTCACAGTCACAGCCACAGCCACAGCCACAGCCACAGTCACAGCCACAGTCACAGTCACAGTCACAGCCACAGCCACAATCACAGCCACAGTCACAGCCACAGCCACAGCCACAGTCACAGCCACAGTCACAGTCACAGTCACAGCCACAGCCACAGTCACAGCCACAGTCACAGCCACAGTCACAGCCACAGTCACAGTCACAGTCACAGTCACAGCCACAGTCACAGCCACAGTCACAGCCACAGCCACAGTCACAGTCACAGCCACAGTCACAGCCACAGTCACAGTCACAGCCACAGCCACAGTCACAGTCACAGCCACAGTCACAGCCACAGCCACAGCCACAGTCACAGTCACAGCCACAGCCACAGTCACAGCCACAGTCACAGCCACAGTCACAGCCACAGTCACAGCCACAGTCACAGTCACAGTCACAGCCACAGTCACAGTCACAGCCACAGCCACAGCCACAGTCACAGCCACAGTCAATTGCCACAACCACAGCCACAGTCACAGTCACAGTCACAGTCAAAGCCACAGCCACAGTCACAGTCACAGCCACAGCCACAGTCACAGTCACAGCCACAGCCACAGTCACAGCCACAGTCACAGCCACAGTCACAGCCACAGTCACAGTCACAGTCACAGTCAGTCACAGTTACAGTCACAGTCACAGTCACAGTCACAGCCACAGCCACAGTCACAGCCACAGTCACAGCCACAGTCACAGTCACAGTCACAGCCACAGTCACAGTCACAGCCACAGCCACAGTCACAGTCACAGTCACAGCCACAGCCACAGTCACAGCCACAGTCACAGCCACAGCCAGTCACAGTCACAGCCACAGCCACAGCCACAGTCACAGCCACAGTCACAGCCACAGCCACAGTCACAGTCACAGTCACAGCCACAGTCACAGCCACAGTCACAGCCACAGTCACAGTCACAGCCACAGTCACAGCCACAGCCACAGCCACAGTCACAGCCACAGCCACAGTCACAGCCACAGTCAGTCACAGTCACAGTCACAGCCACAGCAACAGCCACAGCCACAGCCACAGTCACAGTCACAGTCACAGTCACAGCCACAGCCACAGCCACAGTCACAGCCACAGTCAATTGCCACAACCACAGTCACAGTCAAAGCCACAGCCACAGTCACAGTCACAGCCACAGTCACAGCCACAGTCACAGCCACAGTCACAGTCACAGTCACAGTCACAGCCACAGTCACAGTCACAGCCACACCAACAGCCACAGTCACAGCCACAGCCACAGCCACAGCCACAGCCACAGTCACAGCCACAGCCACAGTCAGTCACAGTCACAGCCACAGCCACAGTCAAAGCCACAGCCACAGTCACAGCCACAGCCACAGTCACAGCCACAGCCACAGTCACAGTCACAGCCACAGTCACAGTCACAGCCACAGTCACAGCCACAGCCACAGTCACAGTCACAGTCACAGTCAGTCACAGTTACAGTCACAGTCACAGTTACAGTCACAGTCAGTCACAGCCACAGTCAGTCACAGCCACAGCCACAGCCACAGTCAGTCACAGTCACAGTCACAGTCAGTCACAGTTACAGTCACAGCCACAGCCACAGTCACAGTTACAGTCACAGCCACAGTCAGTCACAGCCATAGCCACAGTCACAGCCACAGCCACAGTCACAGTCACAGCCACAGCCACAGCCACAGTCAAAGCCACAGCCACAGTCACAGCCACAGTCACAGTCACAGCCACAGTCACAGCCACAGTCAGTCACAGTCACAGCCACAGCCACAGTCACAGTCACAGCCATAGCCACAGTCACAGCCACAGCCACAGCCACAGTCACAGTCACAGCCACAGCCACAGCTACAGTCAAAGCCACAGCCACAGTCACAGCCACAGCCACAGTCACAGCCACAGTCACAGCCACAGTCAGTCACAGTCACAGCCATAGCCACAGTCACAGCCACAGCCACAGCCATAGCCACAGTCACAGCCACAGTCACAGCCACAGCCACAGTCACAGTCACAGCCACAGTCACAGCCACAGCCACAGCCACAGTCACAGTCACAGCCACAGCCACAGTCACAGCCATAGCCACAGTCACAGCCACAGCCACAGCCACAGTCACAGTCACAGTCACAGTCACAGCCACAGCCACAGTCACAGTCACAGCCATAGCCACAGTCACAGTCACAGCCACAGCCACAGTCACAGTCACAGCCATAGCCACAGTCACAGCCACAGCCACAGTCACAGTCACAGCCACAGCCACAGCTACAGTCAAAGCCACAGCCACAGTCACAGCCACAGCCACAGTCACAGCCACAGTCACAGCCACAGTCAGTCACAGCCACAGCCACAGCCACAGTCACAGCCACAGTCACAGTCACAGTCACAGTCACAGCCACAGTCAGTCACAGTCACAGTCAAAGCCACAGCCACAGCCACAGTCACAGTCACAGTCAGTCACAGCCACAGCCACAGTCAGTCACAGCCACAGTCACAGTCACAGTCACAGTCACAGTCACAGCCACAGTCACAGCCACAGTCAGTCACAGTCACAGTCAAAGCCACAGCCACAGCCACAGCCACAGTCACAGTCAGTCACAGCCACAGCCACAGTCAGTCACAGCCACAGTCACAGTCACATTCACAGTCACAGTCACAGTCACAGTCGCAGTCACAGTCAAAGCCACAGCCACAGCCACAGCCACAGCCACATTTCTAACCTCTGCATTACTTTTAGAATAAACATAAATTATATGACTAGTGTTATTATCAGGGGATCATACAAAGAGAAGCCATCATAATAATACCATTCACATTCCATTAACCATGGAATTTACAAGAATTAACAACAATAAATGTAATTGTTCTGTAAATATTTCAGTGTTAAAGTGGAATTATTGTTTTGGGTAGAAATCACTATATCATAAATCTTTTAAACAAAACTTGCACCGTTTAATGTCATTACATTTATTTTCAGAGTCGGGAAGCTCTTTGTCTCAGCAACTTATAGAAACAAGTCAACAATCAAAAGGTACTTGTAAAAATTATCATTGAATTGATGTATGTGCTCATGACACTCTGAAAGATTATTAAACCAAAGCAATTTTCAGAAATTATAATCTATGTCTGATTATCTCATATGATTTTAAAAGGGATAGTGTCCTTGTGTATTGTTTTAAAGTGAGGAAGCCGTTATTTAAAACTTGCAAACATAGATTGATTCGACTGGTTCATACGGTTACCTTCATTTGTTGAAGTCCTGACAAGTTCATTTCTCAGGAGAATTTATTTAGTTTTGTTACATAAGTACTAGGTTCCAGATATTTTTACAATAGCATTTAGTGTGATTTACTGCAAAGGAATCGGTATCACTTGTGATGCTTTGTTATACTGACAAAATTAATACAGAATAGCATTTTGAAGAAAAACCATAATGATTCATCTTGTTTATTAGGATCGGTTGTTGAAGTCCACGTGGGAAACTTGTTACCCCCAGATGATTTAACCAGAGTAAGACCAATTAATGAAGATCACGTAAAGGAGCTCATGGAACAGATCAGAACTACAGAAACATTGTCTGTATGCTCATTTATTGGAGTTGTAAAAAAACATGTGGACATTTCTAAATTGAAAAACAAAGGAAACAGTGACAAGGTGAAGGTCATAGCTAAGTGGTAATTTGTTTTTATTCAAATCACTCAATGGAAGTTAACTTTATTTGCCTATTCTTCATATATAATGATTGTTATTTAACATAATTTGACTGGAAGCATCTCTAGGTAGTTGGGATTCAGAAAGTTACAAATGGTGGGACCGAGGGGGAACCAAAAAGGGACCAAATTGGCTATACTGCTATAAACGGCTTCTTCTCCCGAACTCAGCATTTGATATTACTCATATTTGACTGGTAAAGGGGAATCAAAAATTACAAATGGTGACAACTTACATTTTCAGCTTCTATGAAAATCCAAAACCGCTGAACCAAATTCAATGAAATTTGGCAGGAAGCAGCTTCCATGGCTAAAGGGTCAAACATAATTATGAGTTATATTGTTATATAGGGAGACACATTTTTGAACATTATCTGTTCCTATTGCCATTGGAAGTAATACAAACTTGGCTAGAATTATCCATGCATATTGGTCAAATTCACTGAAATTTCAAAAACTTCTTCTCAAATAAGGTAGAATGAAATAATCTTCATATATGGATGGGTCTTAAGGTACATTACCAAAATTGTGAATTTCATGACTGTAGGATCTCATGTTGGCCTGACTGACCCCCTGGGCATATGGGCGGGGCAAAGTAGGGTCAAATTAAGTGAAATAATTCAAACCTCAGGTTGCCGTTAAGGCCCACAGGCCTCTCGTTTTTTGAAACCCTTGAGATCTCCACTCCATAACCATATAGAGCATCGCTGGGCACCAAGAGATAAACACAATCCTATTGTACATTTAGTCCCTGGGGTCTTTCCCCACCCCTAGGGAATTAGTTTTTTTTTTATGTATTCATGAAACCATTGAGATCCTCAACCCATAACCATATATAGCATTGTTCAACATGAAAAAATAAAGATAAACAAATTGAATATGAACAATATTTGGGACAATTGGTCAAATCCAACCAGGTGAGCGGTGCAGACCCTCTGGGCCTCTTGTTTATACTGTTGAGATCCCACCCATCATTACCATAGTGGAAATTTGGGAATAATAATTCACCTGTGCTGGAGTCTGTTGCACTACTATCTATTTTCATTTTGTACAGGGGGAAACCATACAAGAGAAGCACTGAAACGCCTTCAGCTCGACTTAGCCGTAAATGTTGAAGTGTTTATAGACATTACTATCAAGGATTGCCTACGAATAGGATTATTTCATACCGAAATCCACGATTATTCAAGAAGTACAAAGTTTGCAGAGGAAACAATTCTGATGAGGAGACAGCTTCTCAAACTAAAAGAAGCATCGCCAAATGCAAAAGTAAAAACGACCAAAATAAAATGGATGAAGGAGTTGGCGGATATCTTCAGGACACCAGTAAGTATGCAAAGCGTGTAATCTTCCCTGACTGTAATAATCATGGGCGTTCTATGGTACAGTATTTACGTCCTTCTTACAATCCGTAAATTAGGTTAAAATTTAAGTATAATTTTCTTCATTGAACTGTGGTTGACAGTAAATTCATATCACACATGTTTAATAATGTTCTAATTTTTGACACTATTGCCGAAATTAGATGAAACAGTGGCATTATTGACTCAATTAGAGCTATGAATGGATTTTAACCAAATCTGGTCAGGAACATTCTCAGGGTACGGGAAACAGGTTTTATTAATGTTAGTCATTCTTTCCTCACACCATGGGACTTAGGTTCTTTAAACACAATCATGTTCTGAAAACAATCCCTCATATCTTAGGGCCACTAGGGAGTCTGGACTTTGTTTCTAGGTTTAATCTGTGAAGCAGTTGAGATCCCTTCCCCATAAACACATATAGTATAGTTGACATAATATGACATCAATAATTAAAGCTATGAACAAAAAAGAACATGTCAACAAATTTTTAAGTTTTATCAAATCCAACCAGGAGAGTAATATAGGCCCTCTGTAACCAGTATAGTGTTATCGTTTCAGTTTATTTATTTGTAGGAAAGAGATATGAAAATAATATAACTTATTTCAACATTTCAGACCAAAGTTCTACATAATAGGAAAAGGATACAGCTACACATGGCTGCATACAATGACGAGCTGTGGGAGGCAGCAATCGCGTTTTTCAATGCCTGGGAACAAAGCAACATCAAATATCAGCCAACTTCAATTCTAAGGCATAACCATTTAAAAGACATAACAAGAGTATCCCTAGAAAGACAGAAGTCTTTCCTGGAAGATCTTTCGATGGGCCGTATAGGATGAAGGATTTCGTAAGACTGTGCAGAAAAAGGTAAATCATCATTATAATTCAAATCGATTTCAATATTTATGGCATGTTGAAACTGGATTATGGATTTCCTCTCCATCCATCTTGTACTATGTAATATTTGGACCAGGTGAGCGTTCAGCAAGTTATATATAATTCTTGGCTCACCTGGTCTGACCAAGGTGAGCTTATGCCTGACGTCTGGTGTTCGTGCGTCAATACTGGACTTATTCTGCTTAACCCTGGCGTCTTATCCCAATCCGAGGGACTTTAACGGTAGATTCTTGGTATATTTTTGTAACTGTTGTGATCCCCCTCCATGACTTCATATGGCATTGTTAGTTCTCCTGGTCAAAAGAGCTGACCCCCTGGGGGTCTGAGGGGTGGGGCCAAAAGGGGTCAATTTGGTTAGTTTTATATAAATGACTTTTATATAAATGGTTCTCTGTAACCATCGTTTTCAGTTTGATGGGGGGGGGGGCATGCCCAAAGTTACACAATTCTCTGTATCGATCACTGCATTTTGGTTTATACACACTTCATTACAGAGTCAGGAAAACATTTGAATTATAAATTCAGCCATCTAGCTATGAAAATGAAGCACACAGGTGACCAAGTCACAGTGATAATTAATAAACGGAAGCGGACTGCAGCAATTCCGCAAAATCACTCAGCTATTTAGATTGGGATAAATACATATCAATTTGGTTAAAATCATGCTATTTTCGTTTGAGAATGCCGGTAAATGATAAAAAAAATCATTTCTTCTTAATCATAAGGTTTGCAACACCATGAGCATGATTATATGTGTCTCAGGTAACACACTATCTTTATCTACAGATAAAATTTAATAATATGCTTCTTTTTACAATGATCTTGTTCCCATTCATTTCAATTTGTTCTTAATATACTATTTGCACAGAAAAACAACAATGGAGGCATATGAACTGGTGGAAGAAGGTGAACATTATGACGAACCTGAAGAAAATGAGGTTATAACAATAGAAGATAGCGGCAGCATAAGGTACACATATATTTAAAACATAGCTTTGTTAAAATCATATTGTCAAGTAATCATTCAGTTTTTGTCAAATATGAATAGGTTTAATGATTTTATAGTTCATTAACTTTATGAATGTGAATAATTAATACTAACTATTTGTCAAGCAATGAATTGTCTGTGATCCATAATCTACGTTTATGCTATTATATCATTGATACAAAAATATTATAAAGGTGTGCATATTCACCCACTCTATTACCAATATATACTAACCCACAAAGTGCAGGATTCGCACTCATCAATCGACTGCTAGTAAGCCAACTGGACACTCAATCTATAACCGTGGGGCCCTTGTCTAAATGTTATCATGGGTCATTTAATTTTATAGTGAGAGTTTACTAGAGTCTGTTTCTAAATAGGTAACGCACATATATTCATAATATTTAATGCTATGGATTCATTTCTTTTTTTGCATCAGCAATGAGACAACAAACCATGGAGGACAAGAAGATATTGTACAGGAAGAAAAAGAATTAATTAAACGTTTACAGGTAATAATTCAAATTTCTATTATTCAATTGGAGAAATTGATTTCTAATTATCAGAGGGGTGTTTGAGGAAAACTTTGCGTTGTCGCCATTTCCATCATAACCTGAATTACAGAGATATAATAACCAAAATAATGTTTAGCTCACCTGGCACGTAGAACCGGCGAGCTTATGTCATGGTGCATTGTCTGTCGTCCATCAACATTTGCTTCAAATGGCTACTAGTCATATAGTTTTGAATACAATTGAACCAAATTTGGTCCGAAACACTTGGGGGACGTGGAACATATTTTGCATAAATGGTGACTATTAATGAGTTTTCTGAAAAAATAGAGAACTTTATGTTCTTCATTTGACAAGTTTGAACTTTCATAAATAGTGTTAGTTAAGATTTGGTCAGAAACATCCTAGTGGGAAGGGGAACAGATTTGGCATTAATGGTGACACTGATGTATAGATGAAGGGTATGGAATTGGACCCCTTGGGGCTCGAGAGAGGGGGCCTAATAGGGGAAATTTGGCAAAACTTTTAACAATAGTTGGATGATGCAAAAATTCTTGAATTATTCTCAATTTAAGTAATAATGGTTTCTATTGTTTAAGGAAAAGCTGAAAAAGAGCAAAAGTGAAATGGAGCAATTGACAGCAGCCAAAGATGAAAGAATTACTTCACTTGAGGTACATATGAATAATATTTTTTCCAACAACTATATGTTAATTCTAAGAATTCATATTTGAACTAATTTAAACCAATTTTTATAATGATAACTATTTTTGTTTCACAAATTGTAATTTTACTTGATATTATTTTCTTTCTAATAGGAGCAACTTACCATATTCCAAAACCAAAATCAACAAATGAAAAAAAACCTGAAGGAAAGACATTCCAGAATTATGGGTCTTGAGGTATATATTACTTTTCCATTGAATGATACTTCACAAAATTAACAATTTTTCAATTTATTGCCATTATATAATTTGACATAACTGATGTCAGCATAGGTTTGGTAAACAATTTCTTATATCAATACCTCGTCGAAAGTAATGCATAGAAATTGACTTAAATGAATTGTATAGGTTTTTGTTGGCCCACAGTTGCATTCATTTAACTTTTAATTGGACATTGAGAATAAAATTATGGGCCGAGGGCAAGGCTGACTTTTATTGATGAAAGTTTTGTCCTTATAATTACATGTACATAAGTAGAAGTGAACAAAAAGGGGAATTCAAATGGGCGCTTTACATAATATTTATATCAAGCATCTCTTAGTTGTGTCAAACCAATGTAATCTCTATAACTTCTGATTTTCTTAACAGGCACAAATACACCAGCAAAAGGAAAGAATAAAGGCTCTGGAAAGGGATGCTTCTTTAGCAAACAATGCAGCTGCGAGGCCAGACAGGTAAATAGTTTAACCCGATCCAGACAATCCACAGAGGAAAAGGGTTATTGAAGCGACATTGCAGAAAAACCAATTTCTCCAAATCTTTCTTAATGACAAGTGAAATAATTTAGGCAGTTACCTAATGTAATCTAGTCACTTGTCCGTTTGTCTCACAGTCTGTTTACAAATAACTTACATTTCTGGCAATTAATGGAACATGAACATTAATTTGACATTTGGACAAATCCAACCAGGTGAGTAATACAAGCCTTGTTGGCTTCTTGTTTTATAAATAAATACATAGGTGGCAAAAGATCCTTCAAAATCATGGATGAAATGGTCCCCAGTGCCAAGATAAGAAAACAACCTTGCTACAGGCCAAATATGAAGTCTCTAGGCCTCTTGGTTATTAAGAAAAATCTGTTAAAGTTTTTAGGATATCAGACCCACGTGACCTTGAATGTGGGTGAAGGTTATTCATTCAAACAAGCTTGGTAACCCTTTAACAAAGCATGCTGGATGCCCAATATCAAGTAACTGGGCCTCCTACTTAATAAGAAGAGTCATTTAAAGATTTTAGCATAATTGACACGTATGGTCTTGAATGTGGTTCAAGGTCATTAATTTGAACAAACTTGGTAGCCCTTCACCACAGCATGCCACATGACCGATATTGGGTTTCTGTGCCTTTTGGTTTTTGAGAAGAAGTTTTTTAAAGGAAAAAAGTTGAAACCGGACAGCTGATCGACTTTGCAAAATGGCATAAGCTCACTGGCCCTTTGGGCTGGTGAACTAAAAATATATATGAACTTAGTTATAATTCACACACAGGTTCTGTACCTAACAATTTTTTTATTCATTTAAAGTGTATTAAGTAAAGAAAAGACATAAAACCAATAATGGGTCAGGTATAAATACATGAAACTGATATTAACAAATTAAATGAAACTGATGTTTACAAACATAAAATTCCTGACATTTATTATATTCATTTTTCAGTTGCATAGTTCCAGAACAGCACCAGCACAAACACAGGTAATTATAGTTAGTATACACATGAGCTAAGCTAACTATACATTAACGTATAACAGTGGGAAAAATGCAATTTTCAATTAAATTATTAAATGATTTAAGTATCTAATCAAAAATTATGGTTTTACATTTAGTATGAATAATATTCTGAGAAATGACTTTAATATTACTATTACTTTTAACAGTAACTGTTGAAATTTTAACTTTCAAGTTTCATATTTAATCCGAAGGTATCTTATAACAAAAACAAAAACTGAACAGAAAAGTATACATACAATCTCAATAACAGTGCTGCTAATTTACGCTGCTTCACTTAGAAAACATGATATAAAGTCTTGATCTTATTGGTATATCATGTGCACAGTAAAGGTTGGAAAAACTGTCAGCTTGTACAAGTTTATTTATCAACGTATGTGTATCTAAATGAACATAAATATAGACAAGGAATTTCTTGTATTACATACTTCAATTACAATGTCAATATATACTGGTTTTAAGAGATTACAATGTATCTTCAGTTATAACATACTATTTTCTGTGTGTTTTATTGTTCTAATACCTGTATTTTTAAAAATTCCATAATCCTATCTTAGAATGAAGGTAGCTTGGAGCCTGAACCAGTGGGAACATCACTGCCTGCAGGTGGTGTGGAAGCCGGAGTCATAACAAATTCACCAGACCCGTCAGTGTCAATTGACAATTGCCACCAAGACAAATTTGTACGTAAATTATTGACATAGCACATAATATCATAGAAATATGAATTCCAAATCACAAAATTCTTGTTTGTTGTATCATAACACGCACAAGAAAAAAGATTGTAATTATCGGTATGCAAACATTTCATTTGTGTTATTCAAGATTATACAGCGCATTGGCCCATCTATGTTGCAACAATCATATCCCAGTAAAATATGGCCCGTGACAATACATCAAAAACGCTGGATCAGCGTTCTACACCATTTGAGTCCTAAGGTCAAGGACAAAAAAATATCACCCTTGATTATATAAAGTTTTAAATTAAACAATAGAGGTGGAAGGAGAAAAATAGTCAAATGAGTGTATTAACGTCAGTCAAATGAATAATCTTGGCACACTTTCAAGGACATGGGGGTCAAATATTTAAAATGTTTGCTGCAAACCAAAAACTGTTGATCAATGTATCTATCAGGACTAAAGTGACCATGTGCTTCAAGTCTTTGAGGCCATATATTGAATTTAGTTACAGCTAAATTTTGACAGATAGTACTGAGGAAGTGTCATAATGGGAAAAGTATTGGATACCTTCTGTGTATTGGCCTAAAAACTGAGACATCCACTGCTTTCATTATGTATTTTAATATGCATACATTTTTAAGTCAGCAGTAAATATAGCAAGCCAATGTAACATAATAAATTAGTATGTTCCTATTTCAATCGTTTTATAAATGCCATATGATCTGTGATGGATGTATAGCTACCAAGTTATATATTTTTACAACTGTATCATAAATAAAATGTAAACAGTAAATCTTTATATCTTCTTCCATTTCAGGATATCATATTGGTTGAATACAGGAACAACACAGCATACCTGCAGCTGGGTGTTGAGGATATAGAAAACGAAAGAATAACGTATGCCCAAGGGAAAATTTTGAATAACATAAAGGACTTCACCACATTTAAAACTACAAAGAAATCAACAATTTTAGAAAAAGAACAGTATTCATTTGACAAAAACTACAAAGTATGCTCCGTACCAAGGAATATAGCAGAATTTGATGTAACAAAAAAACTTATTACAATTAAAAATCATTCAGGTCTTACCAAATTGATAGACGATAACCTAAAAAAATGCATCAACAGAATTTGAAACAACATCAGGACTAAAATAAGATATTGTTTGTTTGCCATTAGCCGACCGACCAGACAAACATACTTAAAAAGGAAGGCTATTGACTGCGGAAATGTTTCTTTAGGACTGGTGGAAAGCCCAAGGAGGAGAGATTTCTTGCATCATTTAATGATCACATAACCGTTAAATACGGTATTGAAGTCAACCGGACCATAATAATATATTCGTCAATTTCTAATATTGAATTGTGTTGACGATATGTGGGTCTTGTAAGGAGTTCAGAAAAGACATTAAAAACGAAATGCAACTAGATTCAAATTGAGTTTTCTAGTGTATTACTTGATTTAAAAAAATTGTCCGAAGATTTATTTAAAACAGTTTACAAGACAAGATTTTGAAAGATAATAACATTGTTAAAAGTATTCAGTTTGTGATTTGATACATGTAATAGTTTATTATTTTTAAATCTTATTTTACTTATCAAATGATGAGTTGTTGCCTTTGTCTTATTCATAATTGATATTGTATTGAAATGTAAATTGGTTCTTTGTATATATCATTATTTTTTAATGTAGCAAGCAGATACATGCAATTTTTCGGCATAGCCGTATAATATTCTTTTGGCCCGGATATGACGCGACAGGTGGCGTTACTGGTCAAGATGAATAATGTGATTGGTCAATGCAAAATGCAGATATGCAGTTAAAAACGAAACAAATTTAAGATTATAACCACCAACATTAAAACTATGCCGTTTATCTTTTTAACTCACCTGGTCCGAAGGACCAAGGTGAGCTTATGCCATACCGTAGTGTCTGTCGTCCGTCCGTCAACAATTGACTTCTTCTTCATAACTACTGGACAGAATTTGACCAAATTTGATCAGAAGCATCCCTATGAGGTGGGGATTCAAAATTGTACAAATGGTGGGGCTGTAAAATGTACTTAATAGAAGTTTGTGTGTATTTATTTTACATGTCAAGTAATAAAAAGTTATGGCAGTTCAGATCAACTGTGTTATTGATTTTTATACATTTTACAATGGTTTATTTTCTGTCTAAATATGAATGTTATAATTTCTCCTATGAAGTTTTTAGATTCTTAAATATTGTTGGAGAAGAACTAGTTGAAACACCTAATTTTGTAAGTAATAAGTCACTAACATACAATTATAAAAGACATCAAAAATCTTAAAATCAAAATTGATATACAAGAGGCTATATATGAGGGTTATACATTTTGTATCTCAAATTCACACTTCTTTAATTCACAATGATAACATAAATCTGTTTATTTCTCAATTTTTTTTTTTCTCTTAGTATAACAACTTTAAACCGAATATATGAACTTTTATCATTGTAACTGTCGCATTTGAGCTGACAGCAGAGGAATTACATTTACTATATTTAGAATAAAATCTGTGTAAGAGGGAGAGCCGACTAGTTGGTAGTGATGATTGATCTTTGGGCTCGGACACTCTCTCTACGATCACATGAAGTTGTATTACGCTGCAGAGGGTGACTAAAGATCAGAAGGTGTATATTCTACATTTTGTCTGGCGCCAATATTACAGGCATATATTAATTATTAAATTAATCAATGCCTCAAAATGTAGCAAATTGGCTACAACTTAAAGGCGAGGCAATTTATACTCAAAAATACACGAAATCGCAGAGAAGTGTACAAAAAGGGAAAAGTGGAATTTTCCCCTTTTTTGGAACTCTGTTTCCAGCTTCTCCTTCTAAACTTAGTGGATTGCAATGAAACTTGCTGGCAATAATCAATGGTCCTTTTTAATTGCAGAAATGTGTAATCTTTATTAGGTTGAGTTACCTCCTATTTTTGGAAGTTATGTACCTTTGGGTCCACAATTATTTTCCCTCAATAACTTGAGTAGCTTTTTACTACATGGACAGGTATGTGTTGGTACCTAGGCTACAATTTGAGGTAGCCTCCAGCAGTACCCATAGCTTGCCTTCTCTGGTTTCTATCTTTTACACTACTTGTCACTAGACTTTATAAGCGAGTCACTGGAAGTGCAGTGTGTAACAAAGGTCACCCACATTTTGACCTTCGTCAAGCAAATCTTGTCTAAGCTCTATGTCCTACACTGCTACTGATGTAGACTGTTACATGCCCAATTGTCTTGTTTATATTATTATCTATCTATTGACAGCGCTGGGTATGGGCTAACAGATATGGAAAAGGCCTCCTTGTCAATACCAATAATGGTCTGGAACGACAAAACAAAGTTTTCAAATAGCAGTTCTTGGAACAGAAAAAGAACCACAACCTCTTTGGGATGATCTCAACTCTTCTTCTACAGTATTTACCATCCATGATGCTGAAGTAAGCCTCATTCACAGTCATTTATGTCATATTTCAATTGCTGTACATGTGATTCATGATTTGAATTTAAAAAAAATAGTTGTAATTTCATAGTGAAGTTTAATGTATAAATTCATTGTGTACAAATAGCAAAACTTAACATTTTGCCAGAAAGATGACTAAAGCCTGGATGGAAAAATAGATTTTTGTAAAAGTCATTGATATTTTTGTCCCTTAAAAGCAATCTTCGTTATTATTGAGTTAGTAAATTTATTAAATTTGATAGATTAATTGATTTATGTTCGTTTGTACAGTGAATAATAAGGTAAGAATACAAATTTCTGAATTCTATTCTGTAACTAGCTAGCACATTCACTAGACTAAAATCACACTTAGTATTCACTTTTATCATTGTTTTTAAATTTCATTTAATACATACTTTAATTCTGAATTTGCCTTGGTGAAGGGTTGTATGTGACTTTCATTTTGGAGGAGAGAAATCAGTAATGAACATTTTTGTATTGACAAATACTATCAGAGTATTGTTTATCATTATATAACTAATACTACATGTAACTCTGACAAAAGTATGGTATTGAAAAGAAACAGAAACTAGAGTGCACATGTAAAACATTTGTTTGCTGGTGCAGTGTATATACATGTATTAGACATAATATATTTTGTTTTCAATTAGGTAAGTTTTGATTAGAAATTTGGTTATTCATTGAAAATAGTAATGAAAAATTATTTTTAGATCTACATGTACTAAAATTTGATGGTGATGGGCATAATAAAATCTGAATATGTTTGTTTTTCATGTGCTTTTGTAAAACAACTGAGCCTTAATTTGTGTTTATATCATTCGCCCACCTACCTGAGCCTTAATTTGTGTTTATATCATTCGCCCACCTACCTGAGCCTTTGTGGCTATATTATTTGCGCTCCTAACTGAGAATTTGTGTCTATATTATTTGCTCTCCTAACTGAGAATTTTTGTCTATATTATTTGCTCTCCTAACTGAGAATTTTTGTCTATACTATTTGCTCTCCTAACTGAGAATGTTTGTCTATATTATTTGCTGTCCTAACTGAGAATATTTGCCTATATTATTTGCTCACCTAACTGAGAAATTGTGTCTGTATTATTTGCTCTCCTAACTGAGAATTTTTGTCTATATTATTTGCTCTCCTAACTGAGAATTTTTGCCTATATTATTTGCTCACCTAACTGAGAATGTTTGCCTATATTATTTGCTCACCTAACTGAGAAATTGTGTCTATATTATTTGCTCTCCTAACTGAGAAGTTTTGTCTATATTATTTGCTCACCTAACTGAGAAATTGTGTCTATATTATTTGCTCTCCTAACTGAGAATTTGGGTCTATACTATTTGCTCTCCTAACTGAGAATGTTTGTCTATATTATTTGCTCTCCTAACTGAGAATATTTGCCTATATTATTTGCTCACCTAACTGAGAAATTGTGTCTATATTATTTGCTCTCCCAACTGAGAATTTTTGTCTATATTATTTGCTCTCCTAACTGAGAATTTTTGCCTATATTATTTGCTCACCTAACTGAGAATGTTTGCCTATATTATTTGCTCACCTAACTAAGAAATTGTGTCTATATTATTTGCTCACCTAACTGAGAAATTGTGTCTGTATTATTTGCTCTCCTAACTGAGAATTTTTGTCTATATTATTTGCTCTCCTAACTGAGAATTTGTGTCTATGTTATTTGCTTTCCTACCTGAGAATTTGTGTCTATATTATTTTCTCTCCTACCTGAGCCTTTGTGTCTATATTATTTGCTCTCCTACTTGAGAATTTGTTTCTTTATTATTAGCTCGCATACCTGAGCCTTTGTATCTATATTATTAGCTCACCTACCTGAGCCTTTGTGTCTATATTATTTGCTCTCCTAACTGAGAATATTTGCCTATATTATTTGCTCACTTAACTGAGAAATTGTGTCTATATTATTTGCTCTCCTAACTGAGAATTTTTGTCTATATTATTTGCTCTCCTAACTGAGAAGTTTTGTCTATATTATTTGCTCACCTAACTGAGAAATTGTGTCTATATTATTTGCTCTCCTAACTGAGAATTTTTGCCTATACTATTTGCTCACCTAACTGAGAAATTGTGTCTATATTATTTGCTCTCCTAACTGAGAATATTTGCCTATATTATTTGCTCTCCTAACTGAGAAGTTTTGTCTATAGTATTTGCTCTCCTAACTGAGAATTTGGGTCTATATTATTTGCTCTCCTAACTGAGTATATTTGCCTATATTATTTGCTCACCTAACTGAGAAATTGTGTCTATATTATTTGCTCTCCTAACTGAGAATTTTTGTCAATATTATTTGCTCTCCTAACTGAGAATTTTTGCCTATATTATTTGCTCACCTAACTGAGAATGTTTGCCTATATTATTTGCTCACCTAACTAAGAAATTGTGTCTATATTATTTGCTCTCCTAACTGAGAATTTTTGTCTGTATTATTTGCTCTCCTAACTGAGAATTTGGGTCTATATTATTTGCTCTCCTAACTGAGAATTTGTGTCTATGTTATTTGCTTTCCTACCTGAGAATTTGTGTCTATATTATTTTCTCTCCTACCTGAGCCTTTGTGTCTATATTATTTGCTCTCCTACTTGAGAATTTGTTTCTTTATTATTAGCTCGCCTACCTGAGCCTTTGTATCTATATTATTAGCTCACCTACCTGAGCCTTTGTGTCTATATTATTTGCTCTCCTAACTGAGAATATTTGCCTATATTATTTGCTCACCTAACTGAGAAATTGTGTCTATATTATTTGCTCTCCTAACTGAGAATTTTTGTCTATATTATTTGCTCTCCTAACTGAGAAGTTTTGTCTATATTATGTGCTCTCCTAACTGAGAATTTGGGTCTATACTATTTGCTCTCCTAACTGAGAATATTTGCCTATATTATTTGCTCACCTAACTGAGAAATTGTGTCTATATTATTTGCTCTCCTAACTGAGAATTTTTGTCTATATTATTTGCTCTCCTAACTGAGAATTTTGTCTGTATTATTTGCTCTCCTAACTGAGAATTTGGGTCTATATTATTTGCTCTCCTAACTGAGAATTTGTGTCTATGTTATTTGCTTTCCTACCTGAGAATTTGTGTCTATATTATTTTCTCTCCTACCTGAGCCTTTGTGTCTATATTATTTGCTCCCTACTTGAGAATTTGTTTCTTTATTATTAGCTCGCCTACCTGAGCCTTTGTATATATATTATTAGCTCACCTACCTGAGCCTTTGTGTCTATATTATTTGCTCTCCTAACTGAGAATTTGTGTCTATGTTATTTGCTCTCCTACTTGAGAATTTGTTTCTTTATTATTAGCTCGCCTACCTGAGCCTTTGTATCTATATTATTAGCTCACCTACCTGAGCCTTTGTGTCTATATTATTTGCTCTCCTAACTGAGAATTTGTGTCTATATTATTTGCTTTCCTAACTGAGAATTTGTGTCTATGTTATTTGCTCTCCTACCTGAGCCTTTGTGTCTATATTATTTGCTCTCCTACTTGAGAATTTGTGTCTTTATTATTAGCTCGCCTACCAGGAGATCCGTTATCATAGGGACCAAGAGGGGAAGTACTTCGCCACTACGAGGACCAGAGGCTTGGGAGCTAGCAAGGAGGATGAAGTACTGGACACTGGCGATGACGACTACCTAGATTTGATGTGGTGATGACAGGACCAAAGAGAATGAAATTGGGAGACATTGGACATTTATTCCTCGCGCGCGTGTGAAAATTTTCTTTTTTTATATTTACCTAGTGTTAAACATTTGTTATGCTTGATTAACAGAGCAGATATACGTAGTTTTGATAGACATTTATTTGTGTTAAATTTTGATTTCAATTTGTTAAATATTGTTGCCAGTTAATAATATTTTTGATAGATCTAATCCATTTACCTGCTATGTTAATTGTTTGCAGGAATTGATTTATTTCAATTTATTTTTGGATCTCATTTTATAGCGGGGAATATCTTGTTCAAATTGAGTTATGCCAGGGTTTACATTTGTTTTTTGTACATAGATAGCTATCTTTTCAAAGAAGGGAGGAGTGTAGCGAGGGTGCTATTATTTGTGTTATATTAGGTGGGGGTGTTATTATTTATGTTATATTAAGCTGACTAAGCGTTATGTGCAATGTTTAATTATACTGGTAAGCTTTATACAGGTAGTCTGTGTCAGTGTACTAGGCATTATTGGAGTTTGTACTATGTGTACCTGTGACGTATTTGCCTTGTTGTTTGTCTCTGCACACGTGTCCTGTGCGAGGTCTGTGTTTTCCCGTGCTTCTGTCTTGTGTAACTTGGTCTCGTCTGGGTGTCGTCTATTTTCCTCGTTGCCGATTGGTCCACTGTTTCGTATTGTCAATTTTATGTATAAAGGTTGTGTGTTCCTCTATTTCGGGGAGCAGAGCGCTGGATTAGTTTCCTGTGGTGCAAACCTTCTCTGCGGTAGGTACTTAGGGTTAATCGGGGGTTATGTTAGGTTCGTTAGTGTAGATAATATCATTGTGGGATGGGGAGCTATATAGCCGGGAGGGGGTTAGTTTTGTAGCTTAGCTATTAATAGATATGTGGGGTTTCCTTAGCTGTTAGGCCTATTATTATCGTTCTGTGCTCAGTATATTTGTTTTATGTTGTAAATACTGACATGTTTCTCATAATAAATTGTTAAATTGTATTTCTATAGTTCTTGTCCTCCTTTCCGAAGCTACAGTACAAGTATTTACCCATCGAACCTGGGTTGACTGGTGTACAGGGCGAGACGGGGTGTCAATTCACATTACCCCCTCCCTCCCCCCCCCCCCCCCCCCCCCCCCCTCCCTCATGTTACATAAGAAAACCTTGAAGAGACCAAAATAGATATTATGTCCCAATTGCATTTTTTAAAATTCTTATTACCCTGTCTTTCCGTGCTTTCTTACTCTAACTCTAGTGTCTGTCTACTTCAAACCATGACCTATGACCTTTGACCTTTCTGGTGTCACACAAAAGGCTTGAAAACCAAGCTTTTTCCTCAGTGTAGAACATCTTTTGTACATAACGGATGTTGTTGAATTATGAACATCAATTATAATACTGGTGATACCATGTTTACTTGCTAATGGTTTAGATCTTGTATCTCGTGATCTAACTCTCCCTGAGGACCAGCATTAAACTTTGAACATAATATGTTGTTTTTTTCAATAGATTTTAAGTTACAACACAAGGTAAAACAACATTAAAGCTTCAATTGTTTGTATGAAAGACATCCAACAGTGGTACAGTTAAATCCAAACGAGACCTACATCTGTACCTGTGTAACCTACGGGTACATCAACTGGCATTTTAACGCCTCCGTGGCTTAGCCCCCAATTTGACCTCATCCCGATCTTACCTATTTCCGTGCGGGTTATTTCTTTAAACCCCAATTGACATGAACATGAGGTTCATTCCCACTCAGCAAACATGTTGCTTTTGCTATATAAACATTACCTGAGTTTACCTGTGGAAAATGTAGGTATAGCCTGTTTCAGTATACGTATACATGGGACTCAAAGGTGACTAACAATAAAAGTGAAGAAAATGTTTAAGAATACCTTTAAAAATATACATTCATGTGTACGTATTAATAACAGAATACATATACTGATAATTTATTACTTATATTAATAATGATAGTACACAACACTTCAAAAATGAAATAATGGAAAAATCTTTCATAACTAAAAAAAATGCACCATATACAGGTAACAATGATATACAGTGTACTTTAAATCATTCTTTTTCTTGTTCTTTTCCCCCTTTCAATTAGATATGATTACTATTTTATAATAAGCAACTAATTCTTACAAATTGAATTATTGTTTCAACAAAAATAAAGGTGCATTTTGTTAAAATCACATAAAGAGTTAACGGCATAAAGTTAGCAGGAAACAACTGTTTATTAGTTGGATGTATTTATAGACGTCCAAACTCAACTATAGAAAACACAGAGGAACTTCGGAAGATGATAAGATCAGTATCATCTGATAAAACTTATAGCCATCTACTTATAATGGGAGACTTTAACCTTCCGAGAATTGATTGGGATTCTTGGTCTACAGGAAATGATAGAGAAAGTGGAATGTTCATCGAATGTCTTCAGGATAATTATTTATACCAACATGTGAATAAGTTCACTAGATGTAGGAAAGGAAATGAACCAAATGTACCCGATCTCTTGATAACTCATGAAGAAGAAATGGTAAAAGAAATTAACTACAATGAACCTATCGGTAGTAGTGACCATTTGGTCCTGAACTTTAATTTCTACTGCGAGACGGTACTAACTACCAGGAAGGAGCCACGTCTGAATTACGGCAAAGAGGATTATGAAAAGATGAGGGAAACTATCCCTAGGGACTGGAGTGAACTTCTGAATGGCAGTGTTACAGATATGTATAAAAGCTTTACAGATGTCATCAAAGATAAGGTAGATTCCTACATACCCAAGAGTAAATCGTCTGGAGAAAAGAAACATAAAGTACCATTGAATAAATCCATTCTTCAGAAAATCAACAAGAAACACTGGGCATGGCAACGGTTTATGGAAACCAAAAGTGAAAGCAAACACAAAGAATATGCAAAAATTAGAAATCATCTTAAATGGGAAATAAGAATGACTAGGAGGGAAATGGAACGAAGCATAGCAGAGAATATCAAATCAAACCCAAAACGATTTTGGAATTATGTTAACCCAACGAGAAAAGTGAGAACAGGGATATCCAACCTCATGGGACTTCAGCAGTGTTTTTACGAAGGAACCATCTTGAGACCTACCGGAATTTAATACTAGAACTGTAAATCACCCTTTTGAGGACATAATTTGTAATCCATTAGTCGTTGAAATTTTTTTAGCAAATTTAAATGAAAATAAATCGCAGGAGCCAGACAAAATTCACCCGAAAGTTCTAAAGGAATTGAGACATTTTATCAGTACACCCTTAGCCGAGATTTTCAACCTGTCATTGGAAGATGGAAAACTACCTCAAGAATGGAAAGAAGCTAACATCACTGCCATATACAAGAAAGGATCGAAGTCGGACCCAGGAAATTATAGACCTGTCAGCCTCACAAGTATTGTTGTAAAGACCCTAGAGAAGATACTTTGAAACAGTATAGTTAATCACATGGATAAGAATACTCTTTTAAGCTCTTAACAATTTGGATTTATCTCGGGACGATCAACTATATGGATATAGAGGCTTCCAGCCTGCATCCATTAATTATCCTAATCAATCCTAATAAATAAACTTCAATGATATGTAGTCAAAACTGTTTATAAGAGTATGTGTATGTAACCAACACAAAAACAACCAATTGTTATTCCTTCAAAATTACAATAAACAGTATACACCTTGGTCCAATCATTTTACCAGATCCATTAGTTATTGTTATCTGAACACTTACTGTACTTGACGTTACTGAAAATAGATTATAGATTGCAATGGCAAATGCCCAGATTAGGGTTGATTTCTTGGAGAATGGTAGAGTATCAAGCTGGAGGTAAACCATTCGCAAAGAAGAGGAAATATCGCCAACTGGAATGGAGACTCTGCGGACTCTCAAGATGAGACTACGAAACAACACGATGGATGTGACAGCATATGCTGATGCAGCTTCACATCTTATCCACTTGGAGTATTAAATCCAGGATAATGACAATTATATACCCGTGTATCATATACTTGTGTTTCCTGAACATTAACATTCAATTTCATAAAGGGACCTAAGTGATTATGATATACTTTGTGCAATCGAACTTGTATATTCTAAACATTATATACAAGTATAATTTAACATTCAATTTCATAAAGCAACTTGAACTTGCAAGGGTTATGATTACCATATACTCCTGTTAAAGGAAGTGACAACTATATAGACTAGTATTTCTTTGTAATAATAAGATTGAACTATTTATTACGTGAATAATTTCGTATGTGAAGACTGCATATATGAGAACCGCCGATATGATTAATTGACTTTGGTGATATTGTGAACTTTATCCGTGATTTCTAGGATTATACTGATTTGTGCTTTATTATTCAATCATTTTCATTATCATACATGTTTTGTTTTACTTGAACTATTAAAATATGATTTAAATTGTTTTGTTTTTAATCGTTTTTCTCTTAAGTGCATTATATATACCTGTTATATATCACAATGAAACAGGTAACGTTGACTTAAACTTATTGATAATGTGACCTTTCAATGTAAAGGCTAAAATTGAACAAATGTATTTTCTGTTTTATTTATAAAACATAATAATTATGATAAAGTGTGAAATTTGTAACAATGAAAGATATAGAAAAATGAATTAGTTTCACTAATTTATGAAAATTTGAGTTATTTAATTTTATTTTTTTTTAATTATATAAAAGTATTTGTGATATATATATATTTAGTATACATTATCTACAAAAAATGTTTTGAAGTCTTTATATAAAGGTCTGAAATCATGTGTAAGATTTAAGTCTGAATTGTCTGATTTTTTCTCTTGCTCCCGAGGTTTGATGCAAGGGGAGGGGTTGTCTCCCTTTCTTTACTCTATGTATGTTAATGATTTCGAAAATGAACTAATTAATTCCTCCTGCGACGCTTTGTTTTTAAGAGATGTTTCACTTTTTCTTCTTATGTATGCATATGACACTGTCCTTTTCTCAGAAACTGCTTCTGGCTTACAAAAATGTTAGATTCCTTAAAACAATATAGTGACAATTGGCAATTAACAGTCAATACTGATAAAACAAAAATTGTTGTATTTCGTAATAGGGGTAGATTGCGAGTTGTAGAAATGTTTTACTTTAATGGCAATGAAATAGAGATTGTTGATCGTTTTAACTACCTAGGTATAGTATTTAACTTTAATGGTAAGTTCACAAAAACTCAAGGTGTTATTGCAGAACAAGGCCGTAAATGTATGTATAATGTGTTGAAAATTTGTAATAATTTATCTCTCAATGTAGAATCTAAATTGAACGTTTTTGATGTTTACGTCTCCTCTATTCTCAATTATGGTTGCGAAACATGGGGTTTCCATGTTGCAGACAAAGTAGAAAAGGTTCATGTTGATCTTTTGAGAAAGATCCTTGTTGTTAAGACAAGTACGCCTTCCTTATATTCCGTGATATATTCGGAATTAAGACGTTTGCCGTTGCATATCGTCAGGAAATGTCGAATAATAAAATATTGGCTGAAATTGATCAAATGTGAGAACATTGTTCTTAAGTCGGTTTATGAAGTGATGGAGGATTGCAACCACAGAAATTGTAATTGGCGTTGCCAAGTTAAAACATTATTATTGTCTTCTGGTTTCGGTAGTGTCTGGTTAACTCATTATGTTGGTAATGAAAAGGTATTTTTACATTGCTTTAAGCAGAGTTTGATTGATGCTTTTATTCAAGCAAGAAATGAATTTATTGAAAGATCTTCTAAATGTAATCTGTATAAATATATTGTTGACACCTTCACACTGCAATTCTATCTAACAAAATCTATTCCTGATCCGTATCGTAAACTTATTTCGAAATTAAGACATTCATCGCATAAGCTTTATATAGAAGAAGGCCGGTATCGTAATATTCCAAGGTCAAATAGGTTATGTCGTTATTGCAACCAGAACCAAGTAGAGGACGAATTCCATTTCATCCTTATTTGTCCACTATATGTCGATATTCGAAAAAGATTCATTAAAAATATTATTGGAATCACCCGTCTTCTTTTAAACTTGTCCAATTGCTTTCTGTTCACAATAAAAAAGAGTTATGTAATCTTGGAAAATATTTACAATCAAGCTGGTTACTACGGTCGAGATTCCAACCTTTGGTATAAATCAATATCGTATTGTACGTGTTTATCTCCAGCTATACCTATTTTTTGTTCATACCCTAACTATTCATCTAAATTATGTACACTTTGTATTTAGTGTTGAATTAACGATGTTAGTTACCTATCTCTATTTATATATATTGTTTGTTCATCATCTAATTATTCTCACAAAGTATATATTTGCATTTGAAAAATCCTAGATACTTATATTAGTTATACCTATTGTTTGGTAACTACTATCTATCTACTCTTATAAACTGTATTATTTACTTTTTATTAATGACTTAAGGTACTCGTCTCCAGTTATGTTTATTGTTTTGTCCACCCCCTGACTACTCTGACAAATTGTGCTTTTGTTGTTAAAATCAATGTTTGCGGATGTTTTTCACCAGTTACGCCTACTCTTTTGTTCATCCTCTATAACAATTAGTTACGTATTGTATATATGTGTATGTTGATGCTTCTATGTTATACTTATGAGCCGTAAGGCTTCAAGTTGAATGTTAACAGCATGTAGCACAGGTAATACAGGTAACACAGGTAACCTGAGAATCAATTACTTCTCCAAAACAGGCTATAACTTATCTGTAATTAGTGCATATTGTTCTCTATTGTTCCTACCCCCAATGTTAAAATAGGATATGTTGGCTGAGTGGGAAGACACCGAACATGAACCCCACAACTCGGTATATCACTGTAATGATTGTGTATTTAATTAGTAACATTTGCTGTGTCGAACGGTGGTGTTAAATGGAGCATACAACTGGTTCCGTGTGTAACAGGAGAGGAGAAAATGTAGCGGCCAGACCGGGGTTCGAACCCGGGACCTCCGAATACTAGCCGAATGCTCTACCATTTGAGCTACCTGGTCACCGATGATCGACCCAGTCCAGTCCCGCTACACACCTCCCTCCTTTTTTCCAAGTCTTCACCCTCGAAGACACACGAGACCCTTATACCACCACCGTGGGTATTTTAGTTGGGCGCCAATTTTGTAACAGGAGAGGAAAAAATGTAGCGGCCAGACCGGAGTTCGAACCCGGGACCTCCGAATACTAGCCGGATGCTCTACCATTTGAGCTACCTGGTCACCGATGATCGACCCAGTCCAGTCCCGCTACACGTGCATGACAGGTCAATGTGGTCATCGCTGTGAAGCAGTTTTATTACAATGACATGATGTTCTGTATTCATATCTTGTGTTTTTACCAGCCAACGAGATAACTTTTGAATGCTCAGCGGCTGAACATGCGACATACGACATTCAGATTTTGAATGTTCAGCCGCTGAACATACGACATACGACATTCAGATTTTGAATGTTCAGCCGCTGAACATACGACATACGACATTCAGATTTTATTTTTGAATGTTCAGCGGCTCGACAAACGACATACGACATTCAAATTTTGAATGTTCAGCGGCTCAACATACGACATACAACATTCCGTTTTTGAATGTTCAGCCGCTCAACATACGACATTGGACATTCAAAACTTCATATCTTGTGTTTTTACCAGCCAACGAGGTAACTTTTGAATGTTTAGCGGCTGAACATACGACATTTAGATTTTGAATGTTCAGCCGCTGAACATACGACATACGACATTCAGATTTTGATTTTGAATGTTCAGCGGCTCGACAAAAGACATACGACATTCAAATTTTGAATGTTCAGCGGCTCAACATACGACATACAACATTCAGTTTTTGAATATTCAGCCGCTCAACATACGACATTCGACATTCAAAATTTCATATCTTGTGTTTTTACCAGCCAACGAGGTAACTTTTGAATGTTCAGCGGCTATGTCATATGGAATTTATTAAACTCGTTCAATAATTTGATATGCCATGGGCCTTTAGGTGTTTCTAATAGAAAAATTAAGTCAATTGATAGTAAAATTGAAATGTGTCAACAACTCACAACTTTTAAAAGCGTTAAACAATTGGTCTTTTGAACGTATACCAAAATATTCCTTAAATCAAAGTAAGAAAATTCCCCCTAGCAGAGAATGATACAGGCATAGATTACGATGATTGACGAGAATGTGAGAGTGATGCCTGAAAGTGTAAAAGATGAATATAATGAAAGTTGGGAAAATTAAAACGGCTAGCAAAACAATATTACTGCAATTGTTGACCAGTGTTCGGGAACTAGTAAATGAACAAAAAAAATCCCGATTTTTCCTGAATAAATTGACTGAATTTGGATACCAGTTATTGTGTCTTTGTTAACATCTACGTTACAAATTCCAAAGGTAGAATATTGAATTTATGTGTATAGATAACATTTCGACAATTTTTACAGGTTGATAAGCCATATTCTTTTACCCACTGCAGTTTTTGCAACGTTATTGACAAATCATTATCTAATGAATCAAACAGGTGACTGATGCGTAGTAACTGTGTAGTAAAACAGATCATGTGATCACATCTCATTTAGTCGATTGGCTGAACCCCGCAAATACATTATGGATAACAGGCCGGTGACGTAAATCTATGTTTATAGCGATCGACTCGACCTGTACTCAGGGGGTTCAACCTGAAGTGTAGGACACCGTCTTAAACTGGGTATAACACACCCAAGATGGCGGATACGACACGCTTCGGTGTTCGACGGTGAGTAAACATTAGCTGGTATTTGGTATTTCATGACGTTTTATGACTTAAATATCACGGTCATTCGTACCATTCGGATCTAGAATAGATACTACTGAAGAAAAACCTGCCGATTCAGGTGGTCAAAACTAGTCGTGTCAGAGATTCTCAGTTTGTTTTCTTCTTTGTCACCACGAGTCTCGCATGTGTCCTTTTCAAAGTGGAGAATAGAAGCAAACATATTTTATTGCAGATATCAAAGCAGATATCATTGGAACTGCCTGTTTCAAACTCTGGAAGCAAAACAATAACACGAACTAACTTTGATAATTGACATGTTGTATATATTATGCTTAATGTACAAGATAATAATATAATGAAATATAATCACACATAAAAAGATAAAACAGAAAAAAAACTTGCAATCTCGCCCTTCGAATCCACGATGATGCGGCCTAAAACATACAAACTATTCGCGTACTTTTTGGTCTTAGAGGGCAAAGTTCCCAAATGGGGAATTCATCAAAGTCACAGTCTAAATGGATGCAAACATGGACGCCAACACACATGAATATTGTTATTTTCATAACAACTTAAATCTGATAATGATGCAAGAGGTGTACAGAGGTTATTGATTACTACAACGGTGACTGCACATCACAAGCGTAACAATGTCTGTGATATGAGTTGTGATAAACTTCAATAATACGTAATTAAACGAAATGAAACAGGATGTTAATACAATGTATGTTACAGTTCACATACAAACGAACGCATATGTGCGGTGGGTATGAAACAGTGTTATATTTGTTTCATAAAGTCATACATCATTAGATTTCCACTGTGGCTACTGTCGCCAGGAAAGTTCCAAACCTGGTAATATTGTGTTACAGTATTAATAATATACATAAATAACACGACGCGTCATTGGAGACAAGGATTGCCGACCGGTCGTGTTATAAATAGCACGAACATGTCCGCAATGCAATGGGAATTTCCCCACCTGAGCTATTTTAGCACGAACAGGTCTACTCGCTGATAAGTTCTTGTGATGAAAACAGGAATTGGCCAATGAAAATTAAGCAAACACTCCAGCCATATTACAATTAATGATGCACTGTATATTAAAAAACGAAGATATTGATGCCAAGTATGATTTTTTTTTTGTTAAAACTATCATATAAGACTTTGGATATTACGTAACCTCATGAACGTCACAAACATTGTGTTAAGACGCTTGTGAACCGGTCTATGTAGAGTAAAATCTGTTCACATCCTTGCATGCACCTGTGACTTGATATCAGTCATATACGTTACAAAGAGACAAAATGCTGATCTGACGCAAACGGAAGTTAAGTCTGCTTTTGTCAAATTTTCGGCGTTGTATGTCTGTCTGTATTGACATGCATGAATTTCCAACTCAAAATCAGAACAGAAAAAAAATCATAACGATGGTTGATTTCATGAAGTTATGGAAAACGTTCCATCAAATAATACCAAACAATTTATTGAGTTTACCATGGTCTATGGTACGGTGAATATTTGCATTCAGTATCTAACTAATAACTACGGAGAGGGTCGTAGCATCATTCTCGACTTTCTCATTGGCCGAAACTGTCCAGAAAAGGAATACCATACTAAGGCGTTGGGAGTGGTGACACCTCCCATCAGATACATTCCGTTGATATTACTTGAAAGGCACTGGTGAAACCAGAAGCCCGTCCATTCGTATTCTTCGGAGCAAGAGCCATCACGTTTCTCATCATTGTCATTGTCTTTGGTCGAAAATTGCTGTCCATTATGGCTGTATAGGGAATCACCTGTTCAATAATAAACATTTTTACTAATCGAATCATAATGGTTACAACAATAAAGTTAAATATAAAACTCGAGCATACAAGCTACAGTTGTGAGATCGAACTGCGTACCAAAAATATCTTTCATACATTGTGCTCTCATCGTGCTGATGGCGTTCCAGTCGCCCATCGTGCGCACATTGGCATACATGATGCAATTGCTCATTTATTCCATTGTGCGAATAAAGCATATCGTGTAACGTGTGCGATCCAATAACCGCATAAATACTAGTGCATGATGTCGCCGTAACAATCACTCTCTATATCAAAAGGTATTAAAAGTACACATCAATCGGGAAAAATAGAGTTATCTGTAAATTATTTGCATCTCGATATTGCAAGCGTTACGTTCGTCCTCTGCATCTGTATCATATATCTGGCAAAGGTTAAGTTAACGCAATCTTTTTTCCTTTGATGTACAACAAATATATCTCGGGTCGCCAGACTGTTTAATTGACTTCCTTTGTATTTGAATGTCGCTCCTCTGTAATCTTGAAAAGGAGTATCTCAGATAAATGATATGTCAGGTTTTTACCAATGACCAATAAAATAGTTGTTTGCCTTCAATTTACAATGACATAGCCCAGCGGTACAGAGAGTGAAAATATGGAAAGCCGTATGGGACCCCCGACTCCGTTCAAGATTTTTAACTAAGAAATAATAACACTTCCACGGAAAATGAAAAGCCGTGCAAGATTGGCGTACCGCTGAAGATAAGCCGTTGAAGATTTTACCGTTAAAGATTTGTGCCGCGGAAGATTTGCCGCGGAAGATATGCTGTAGCTGTGTAGAACTGCCGCGGAAGATTTACCGTTGAAGATTTACCGTAGAAGATTTACCGTAGAAGATTTACAGTTGAGTTAGATATATATCACTCGGCCATACTCGACTAGTTAAAGATAAAGTTTGTATTACCGTTGAAGATTTTTCCGTGTAGGATTTGCCGTTAAAGGTTTTTCTTTTATCGTTGAAGATTTTGCCGCTAAAGATTTTTACCGTGTAAGATTTTCCGTTGAAGATTGTTGCCATGTAAGATTTACCGTTGAAGATTTTTGCCGTAGAAGATTTACCGTTGAAGCTTTAGTTCACACAGAAGGTACGCATCATGCGCATGCGCAATAACTTTGTATTAATGACTTGGATAATACAAAAAAAACAGAGACCTATATGTTTATAACTGCCTATTTTAGGTAATAATAACACAGAAAGTGATTTATCAAACACAAATATAATTGATTTAGGTTTATTATGAATCTAACATAACATAAAATAAGTTTATGAGTTCATGAGATTATACATATAAACATTTCCCTTTGTTGTGATGGACACGTGCAGGTCGATATATAACACATAATTCCATTTCTTCCTTGACCAAGTATATGAGGGTATGCATGGGAGGGTATGTGTGTGTATGTGATGGTGAAATATATAAACAAATTGTAGTAAAGACATTTTACATGTGTAAATTATGAGTGTAATTGATGCTATGTATTTACAGTACAGAAATCTTGGTTTGAGTGGGACATATGTATGTGTGTGTGTGTATAAATGTGTGTATGTGATAAATGATTAATTACAGTAATTTTGATTTTGATTTTTGATTTATACAAATTTAGTAAATTTAATTGATTGAGTGTATACACGCCTTAGTATGAGGGTGTGTGTGTGTGTGTGTGTGTGTGTGTGAGGGTGTGTATGTGAGAAAGTTATGTATTGTACATTTTTTGATGAAAACACTGAATAAAAAGTAAATTATAAAAATATGTAGTACACATCGATTTTTAAATCGGTAACAGATAGAGTCATATTTATCCCTTGCCTACGAAACTGTTCTACTATTTCAATATATCAAGATGGATTATTTGAAGGATAAACTATACGAAGAATATTTTCTTGTTTGCGGTCATATTTATCACTGTATATTAATTAAAACACTAGCGGGAGGGGTCAAAATGCAATAATTTCCAGATGGTCTGAACCGCGCTAGTAAATGTAACATATATGTTGAATGTTATTTATTTGTCTCGATGTGTGAAGCATGATCCATAATTGATAAATAATACATACAGATACATTTTATTTATTTGTTTGATTATACTATTGAATCGTAGTGTACATGTTTCAAAGTCTGCTCCGCCCATAAATCACTCCTAAAGTTCAAATAAAGTTGGATCAAGTTTTCAGAATTGTTCATCTCGTCAAAAGGACGGACGCCCCCCCCCCACCCCCCACCCCCCTGGAAAAGGGGTGATCATAAACCTTTGATAGTACAGGAAATAAAGGAGGAGTGTGGTGTGTAATATGATTAAATTCGTTACACATCGTATCATAACATCTTACAAAAGCTGACTGACCAATCACAAGTAGTCATTTGGTTGTGCAGTCAATACATTGGCTTGGCTATCTAATCTACACAGCAAAATTTATGTACAGATCAACAACCCAAACCTGGGCTGGTGTGAGGAGGGGCCCAGGTCTGTACAGTAATTTACAACATGACCCCCCCCCCCCATCATCATGATAAATGTGAATTAAAAAAGTGTGCTTACATTTCCTAGCTATGAAAAACCAAACAGCATGTCATATAGTTCAATATTATTCTTTAGGATTTATTGATGTAACACTAAGGGGGAAAATCATTTGAATGCGTATTATGTCTCAGAAATTTCACTCACAACTTGTATTAAAGACGTATTATAAACAAAAAATATTGTTAAGAAATTATACTATGCTATACTCCAAAAGCATTTTTATTTTTGAATACAGTTCATATTATACTTTGTAAAGTGTGATACACTTGTGAGAGTGACAGAGTGCAAAATTGGAAATAAATAAGTTTTAATGCCGTATTGTTTTATCTGAAAACAAACCAGGCTAGCCCAGCTCTAGTATCCAGGCTGGTATGTGGCTGTCAACACTAGGGCATAGTAAGGAGATAATTTAGGTCACTTGAGGTAAGTTTTAACAGCCTTAGTGAGATCGTGACCCAGAGTAATATGTCATTTGATTAAATAGATAAATTCGATTAATGAATTTTAGTTTCTTGCATTCACATCTATAAACACAGACAGGACTTGTCCCTTCCCTACACTGTAGACCACAGGCACACGTGTGTGTTTCCCCTACAGTGTAAATTAGACCTTAGAGAGCTAGCTGTTGTAGCCATGCATGAAGAAAATTAATTGATTCTGACAATGGTCCAGATAACACCAACATACACAAATTGCACCGAATATCGGCCTTTACATATATTTACAGGTATTTTTCTTGATCAAATCTCTCATTATCGACACGCAGTATTAAAATTCGATGTGTACTGCAATTAGCGATTGATCAAGGAAGAAATGGAATTATGTGTTATATATCGACCTGCACGTGTCCATCACAACAAAGGGAAATGTTTATATGTATAATCTCATGAACTCATCAACTTATTTTATGTTATGTTAGATTCATAATAAACCTAAATCAATTATATTTGTGTTTGATAAATTACTTTCTGTGTTATTATTACCTAAAATAGGCAGTTATAAACATATAGGTCTCTGCTTTTTTTGTATTATCCAAGTCATTAATACAAAGTTATTGCGCATGCGCATGATGCGTACCTTCTGTGTGAACTAAATCTTCAACGGCAAAAATCTTCAACGGTAAATCTTACACGGCAACAATCTTTTGCGGCAAAATCTTCCACGATAAATTCTTTAACGGCAAATCTTACACAGCAAAAATCTTCAACGGAAAATCTTACACGGTAAAAATCTTTAGCGGCAAAATCTTCAACGATAAAAGAAAAACCTTTAACGGCAAATCTTACACGGAAAAATCTTCAACGGTAATACAAACTTTATCTTTAACTGTCGAGTATGGCCGAGTGATATATATCTAACTCAACTGTAAATCTTCAACGGTGAATCTTCAACGGTAAATCTTCCGCGGCTGTTCTACACAGCTACAGCATATCTTCCGCGGCAAATCTTCCGCGGCACAAATCTTTAACGGTAAAATCTTCAACGGCTTATCTTCAGAGGTACGCCAATCTTGCACGGCTTTTCATTTTCCGCGCAAGTGTTATTATTTCTTAGTTAAAAATCTTGAACGAAGTCGGGGGTCCCATACCGCGGCAGTTCTTCACAGCTAAAGCATATCTTCCGCGGCAAATCTTTAACGGCAAAAATCTTCAACGGGAAAATCTTCTGCGGCAAATCTTACACGGAAAAAATCTTTAACGGTAAAATCTTCAACGGCCTATCTTCAGCGGTACGCCAATCTTGCACGGCTTTTCATTTTCCGTGGAAGTGTTATTATTTCTTAGTTAAAAATCTTGAACGGAGTCGGGGGTCCCATACGGCTTTCCATATGAAAATGAACGCAACATACGGAGTAATATGGAAAGCCGTATGGGACCCCCGACTCCGTTCAAGATTTTTAACTAAGAAATAATAACACTTGCGCGGAAAATGAAAAGCCGTGCAAGATTGGCGTACCGTTGAAGATAAGCCGTTGAAGATTTTACCGTTAAAGATTTGTGCCGCGTAAGATTTGCCGCGGAAGATATGCTGTAGCTATAGGATTGCCGAAGAAGATTTACCGTTGAAGATTTACCGTTGAAGATTTACAGTTGAGTTAGATATATATCACTCGGCCATACTCGGCAGTTAAAGATTTTTGCCGTGTATGATTTACCGTTAAAGTTTGTATTACCGTTGAAGATTTTGCCGTTAAAGTTTTTACCGTTGAAGATTTAGCCGTTAAAGATTTTTGCCGTGTAAGATTTACTGTTGAAGTTATTAACGCTGAAGATTTTAGCCGTGTAAGATTTGCCGCAGAAGATATGCTGTAGCTGTAGAATTGCCGCAGAAGATTTACCGTTGAAGATTTACCGTAGAAGATTTACTGTTGAGTTAGATATATATCACTCGGCCATACTCGACAGTTAAAGATAAAGTTTGTATTACCGTTGAAGATTTTTCCGTGTAAGATTTGCCGTTAAAGGTTTTTCTTTTACCGTTGAAGATTTTGCCGCTAAAGATTTTTGCCGTGTAAGATTTTCCGTTGAGGATTTTTGCCGTGTAAGATTTGCCGTTAAAGATTTTACCGTTGAAGATTTTGCCGCTAAAGATTTTTGCCGTGTAAGATTTACCGTTGAAGATTTTTGCCGTAGAAGATTTACCGTTGAAGATTTAATTCACACAGAAGGTACGTATCATGCGCATGTGCAATGACCTTGTATTAATGACCTGCATGATACAAAATAACAGAGACCTATATGTTTATAACTGCCTATTATAGGTAATAATAACACTGAGAGTGATTTATAAAACACGAATATAATTGATTTAGGTAATTATGAATCTAACATAACATAAAACAAGTTTATGAGTTCATGAGATTATACATGTAAACATTTCCCTTTGTTGTGATGGTCACGTGCAGGTCGATATATAACACATAATTCCATTTCTTCCCTGACCAATCGCTAATTGCAGTACACATCGATTTTTAATACTGCGTGTCGATAATGAGAGATTTGATCAAGAAAAATACTTGTAAAGGCCGAGATTCTAAAACAATAGGTGCATGATCCATAATTGATAAATAATACATACATACAGATACATTAGATTTATTTGCTTGATTATACTATTGAACCGTAGTGTACATGTTTCAAAGTCTGCTCCGCCCCATAAATCACTCCAAAAGTGCAAAGTTTTCAGAATTGTGCGTCTCGTCCAAGGAACGCCCCCCCCCCCCCCCCCCCCCCCTTTGATAGTACAGGAAATAAAGGAGGAGTGTGGTGTGTAATATGATAGGATGTATAATTCGTTACACATCTCGTATCATAACATCTTACAAAAGCTGAGTGACCAATCACAAGTAGTCATTTGATTGTGCAGGCAAAACATTGGCTATCTAATCAACACAGCAAAATTTATGTGACAGGTCAGCAACCCAAACCTGGCCGGTGTGACGAGGGGCGCAGGTCTGTACAGTAATTTACAACATGTTTACATGTATAATCTCATGAACTCATGATAACTGTGAATTAAAAGTGTGCTTACATTACCTAGCTATGAAAAACCAAACAATATGTCATATAGTTCAATATTATTCTTTAGGATTTATTGATGTAACACTAAGGAGAACATATCATTTGAATGCGTATTATGTCTCAGAAAATAAAGCTTTATGTGGTGTATATAATTATCTTCTGAAATTTCACTCACAACTTGTATTAAAGACGTATTATAAACAAAAAATATTGTTAAGAAATTATACTATGCTATACTCCAAAATCATTTTTATTTTTGAATACAGTTCATATTATACTTTGTAAAGTGTGATACAATTGTGAGAGTGACAGAGTGCAAAATTGGAAATAAAGAAGTTTTAATGCCGTATTGTTTTATCTGAAAACAAACCAGGCTAGCCCAGTTCCAGTATCCTGGCTGGTATGTGTCTGTCAACACTAGGGCATAGTAAGGAGATAGTTTAGGTCACTTGAGGTCAGTTTAAACAGCCTTAGTGAGATCGTGACCCAGAGTAATATGAATATGTCATTTGATTAAATAGATAAATAAGATTAATGAATTTTAGTTTCTTGCATTCACATCTATAAATACAGACAGGACTTGTCCCTTCACTACACTGTAGACCACAGGCACACGTGTGTGTTTCCCCTACAGTGTAAATTAGACCTTAGGGAGCTAGCTGTTGTAGCCATGCATGAAGAAAATTAATTGATACTGTCAATTGTCCAGATAACACCAACATACACAAATTGCACCGAATCTCGGCCTTTACAAGTATTTTTTTTGATCAAATCTCTCATTATCGACACGCAGTATTAAAAATCGATGTGTACTGCAATTAGCGATTGGTCAAGGAAGAAATGGAATTATGTGTTATATATCGACCTGCACGTGACCATCACAACAAAGGGAAATGTTTACATGTATAATCTCATGAACTCATAAACTTATTTTATGTTATGTTAGATTCATAATTACCTAAATCAATTATATTCGTGTTTTATAAATCACTATCAGTGTTATTATTACCTATAATAGGCAGTTATAAACATATAGGTCTCTGTTATTTTGTATTATGCAGGTCATTAATACAAGGTCATTGCGCATGCGCATGATACGTACCTTCTGTGTGAACTAAATCTTCAACGGTAAATCTTCTACGGCAAAAATCTTCAACGGTAAATCTTACACGGCAAAAATCTTTAGCGGCAAAATCTTCAACGGTAAAATCTTTAACGGCAAATCTTACACGGCAAAAATCCTCAACGGAAAATCTTACACGGCAAAAATCTTTAGCGGCAAAATCTTCAACGGTAAAAGAAAAACCTTTAACGGCAAATCTTACACGGAAAAATCTTCAACGGTAATACAAACCTTATCTTTAACTGTCGAGTATGGCCGAGTGATATATATCTAACTCAACTGTAAATCTTCTACGGTAAATCTTCAACGGTAAATCTTCTGCGGCAATTCTACAGCTACAGCATATCTTCTGCGGCAAATCTTACACGGCTAAAATCTTCAGCGTTAATAACTTCAACAGTAAATCTTACACGGCAAAAATCTTTAACGGCTAAATCTTCAACGGTAAAAACTTTAACGGCAAAATCTTCAACGGTAATACAAACTTTAACGGTAAATCATACACGGCAAAAATCTTTAACTGCCGAGTATGGCCGAGTGATATATATCTAACTCAACTGTAAATCTTCAACGGTAAATCTTCAACGGTAAATCTTCTTCGGCAATCCTATAGCTACAGCATATCTTCCGCGGCAAATCTTACGCGGCACAAATCTTTAACGGTAAAATATTCAACGGCTTATCTTCAACGGTACGCCAATCTTGCACGGCTTTTCATTTTCCGCGCAAGTGTTATTATTTCTTAGTTAAAAATCTTGAACGGAGTCGGGGGTCCCATACGGCTTTCCATAGAGTAATGAGGAAGGATGGATTAATTCATATTTTTATGAATGAATACATTCCAAACGTACCACAGAAGTTATCCATTATATTAGTGCTGCATCAAGTTCATATTACTCAGAGTTTCTACTTTGGTCGAAACTTAAATTCTAGCTTGAGTTCCATCATCATATCAGGCCAATTGGTACTACATGTTCCGTTTGGAGACAATGTTTTATTTGAACTTAATTCCCATTTTTACACTTTATTTTTAAGAATAAAGCTGGCATGGCATTCAAATGCCTTGCCAGCTCAACATTTAAATCATGAGTGCCATATTGATAGAGCTGGCAGGACATTCTAATTCTAAATATTGAATATAAGTAGATCTTGTTACATGGAGTGTACATATTTCGACAGCCAATAACTATAAATCTAAAGCAATATGTGTCTGTATTAAACTTAGCATTCGTCGCTTAATGACGTAATTCGCTTTTATGTGTATGTGCGTTCCTAGTAAGGTGCTGAAGGACATTTAAGCATTGAACGGCTTTCAGTTGGCATTCATAGTCAATATGAATGCCAACTGGACAGAGGCAAATGCTAGCGCTTCATGTTGAATTTGCCTCTGTCCAGTTGGCATTCATATTGACTATGAATGCCAACTGAAAGCCGTTCAATGCTTATATTTACCATCTGCAATTTTTTATTTGTCGTGCGATTTTTTTTGAAATTTTCAAATTCAAATTTCAGTTGGCAGTTCATAAGCTGGTGAACTCGCAACTGAATTGGTAGGGTTATATAGTGGCAGTGCCATACAATGGTAAATATATGTTTGTGACCGCATTATGTTCATATAAACATACGGCAAAGTCCTTTTTTTCATTTATATGAATAATAAATGAATTTGGTGGTAAATCAATCTTTCACATGTGGCTATGATATACATAGATATGTTTCTTGTCTAAAATACTCGTGGTATATCAAAATCTTGAACTAGTAGATAATACGTTCATTTTAACACATCCACAGATTCTTTAAAAGATAAAATAACGTCATTTTACTTTTCTCACAACTTAACGTTTTGCCTCAGTGTTTTGTTTTGTGAGGGATCCCCTGTTTTGTACGCATTGTGTTTATTAGGTGTAACTTGATGGTGTTCATTTGACGTGATATGTCTTTAATTGTTATTGTGTAAATAAATTGTTAAGTTTACACATTGCATCTTAGTTATCTATTGGTAGCTTCCAGGTCGGTAAAGGTATTCGCCCTCGGGCGCGTGACACAATACAAGGATCTTTTACTGCAGTGTATCACAGAGGAGCCGAAATCATAAGTCTAATTTTAATCAGATTGCGTCTAGCCTTATCTCATTCCAGTACCGAATATTGATTCTGTCGAGATATGAGAACTACAATGAGATGACAGCGGAAGTCTTTGACCCACCTGCGGTACCGCTATATCCTGTGGCTGTCAGTCGATACTTGTCTTTTTCCGACGATACTTTGAAGTTATTGTACTGGGCGTATTTTTCAACTCCATTCCAGTCTTCAATCACAAACACAGCTATTTGGTTGTGTTCCTGAGTTAAGCGGTGCAAAGCCTCATTTCCTAGGACATGTAGTTTACAAACCAGTAAACGAAAGCAAGCAAAACGTATTCCTTATTTTAACGTTTTAACCACATTTTATTTAATGTTTTTAAAAGAAAATCGACTTTTTTCGGCGTTATACGAATAGAAGTAATAGCCGGACAATTAATGGAACCGCTCAACAATTTGGGGAAAGGTTTTTAACTTTAGGAATAAACACATATAGTTCCAAAACGACATCGTTTTTATTCGATTCCTGTAGGATATTCAAAACATTTTATTTTTTCATCGTTATATCTTTTATTCATATATATTTCATTCATTTTTTATTGGGAAAAAAAAGTCAAGATAGAGACGAAAATAGTCATTACGTGCATTCACACTAACTGCGCATGTGTGCATCGGTCCAGCTGATGGTTTCCTACTCGTCTTTGATGTGTATAACTTGTAAACGATATTTTCGTTAGTAAGGTTATATATCGAACATGCACCGGATATGCAAATATTATGAAAAATAATTAGAAATAAAAGATAAAAAATATACCTATCCAATATTCCCCATCGAGGTCTCCGAATCCGGCTTTGAATTCGTCCCATGGTTTGTCGAATGTTACTGTTCCGTCATATCTCCTTTGTACAATCTTTAACAATGGAAAACAAAACAATGACTGCTACTACTACTACTACTACTACGACGACGACGACATTATGATTTGTAACGTTGTAAATTCTAAGCCAGATGCATCCTCACAAGACTATGAATATGGTCTCGTGTGTTTATTTTTGCAACGCTTAAGAGACGATTTATTTGTATCAAACATCTTGAGGTGACAAGTTAAACTCATACATGTCCAAAAAACTAGATAGGCGCTTTACCAAAATCGGTCACTTTAACTTCTATACTGCCACTCCGATACTTTGTAGTTTCTGTCAGAGAGAAACCGGTTTTATCGGGTCCCTCATCTGAGCTTTTTTTTCATCAAATCACATTATCTATATGTTAGTAGGGTGTAAGATTCGCACCTAATGAATTCATCGCATTGATACTTGATTAGGAATATTTTCTCCTATATCTAAACAACTTTCTTTTTCGTAATATTTTCATTAACGCTGCCTTTCTCTTTGCCTTCAGTTGAGTGTTTTCCCCTGAGGAAGGCTTCAGGTCCTTTCTCGTGATTGAGACATACTAGAATCATTAAAATGGTATTAACAATCAGAATATAGTGAGTTGGATGACTGCGCGGGAGTGTCCTTCTGGGTGTATTCGGCAAGTATACCTTGGTGAGGTAGCATAAAGTCTTCACTGTTCTGAACTGTCACCAGGAGGTAAACACGAACATGCACACAGTGGCGGCCGTCCATGAATGACTATGATTGTTGTTAGGGCATTAAACAATACAAACACAACCCACCAGATTTTGCATAGAGAAAGCTATTTCACTATGACATATCTGAAGGGGTTAAAAGTAGACGGCAATGACATGGATTTCGAACAGGGATCATGCGGAATGTTTTACGAAGGTAGTAATATAATTATGCTCTCTTATTACAAAAACATTATTAAAATCAAAGATAAGATGAAAATAGTCTACACTGTATGAAGATCCCAAAAGCTTGAATACATAATGACAGACCAAACTGGGATTCCCATTTATCAACTAACCATTTTCCACTGGGCACATTCAGGTGAGTTCAATAGCTATATATATATATAGACTGAACATTATAAAATATTGGAACCAAATACAATATATGAACATATACCATATGGGTAAATGTTTTATCAGTATTTGTAACTGATTCAGTCATTATTGATCTTCATATTGCGGTATAACTTACAGTACTGTTTACCATCCATAGACTAATTACTAATACCTTTTTTGTCCGTTTTATGCAGATAACTGTAATATTGATAAGTATCGATGTGCACTTATAAAAAAAAAACACTCACCGTCCATCGTTTTGAGTTGAATATATTACACTTTGCCCATTTTCCGTACACGTTGATTGGAGCACAATTCACAACTGCAAAATATTACATTTAAAATGTTTTACTAACTTTGTCACCTAAATGAATATTACAATCAATTTTATCACATAGCGTATACTGTGGAAGTATTGTTATGTGATTTGACATGATAATAACCATAATCTATGAACACTTGCACCATATTAATTAAAAATGTGTATGCCGTTATGAGTCTTATTTCAAATTTTACAATTAGATCAAAAATAGTTGTTCAGTATCGTATCCTAAAGCTGATGCATGTAACCTTGGTAAATACTAGCCGCAATATACCGCTCGGCTAGAGAGATCTTCTCTTTAGCTCGATCGGTTGAGCGTAAGACTAGTAAGACAGAGGTCCATTGATCGATCCCTAGCTAAGGCAGTGATTTAAAAATTAATTTATCATGCGCTCTGTTAAATACAGGAAAAATCATCAATACCGTTCAACGCACGTGTGACGACTCCTCCAAAGACGTCACATCTGTCAATATGCGGGATGATATAGTCCGATATTGGAAATGATATAGTGTAACAGAATCTAAAAGTTCAAATCTTGCTGCATTTTACGGTGTTTTGAGTCTAGTTAAAACGATACTATTTCGTAGAAAGGAAAATATTAATTCCATGGTACTAATCTTGTACGTATGTACATCATCGGAACAAATATGTATTAGATATGTATAATGTAGATTAATGTGCAATGGAAAGCATTCGTTATTACTAAGATAATTGCACTAGCTGCAAGGAATTTATTCAATGATGCACTACGTCAAACATCTCCTGAGTTTCCCATATATTTCTGGATAAAATATAAATGAAATATTGACTGTTTTACTTCCATATTGACATGATTTGATTTCAAATATCAGAGTTGCACAATAGGTTGATACCATTTCTTCCAAATTTCAGTGATCTAATGTTAAATTATATGAAAGATGTACATCGTATATATCGAGGTACATATAGAACACCATTCCATATAAACATAGTATGGAATTTGATGAATCACAATCTCTTCCTTTTCGATTTGTTTTTGCAAGTCATGTATACTCTTTATCACGCCTTTAATTCTTTATTTTAAACAATAACTAAGTCATCAAGTCATGGGGCAAAGTTCTGTTTAATTAAGTAAAATTATCGCTTATTAAATGCCGTACCGTTATATGTCTGAATGAAGAAGTTATTCAAACATACGAACATTATCATTGAAATATAACCGTCCATCTTCTTTTCACCGTAGATAATGTAAGCCTTCTAGCATATTTTTCTATCTAAGTCATTTCCTTATCATGTTGATTTTTTTTTCAATTTCCCTCTTTCATTAGATGACAGAGAAGACGTTTACACTCATGGAACACCTGGTCTTATTTTTGTCAACATTTGTTGTCCTTGAACATGTAGTAGAACCGTTATTACATGGTAACTCGGTCTTGAAATTCTTCGTATTCAAACCAATACACTTAGAAACGCTTGTGATCGATAGGTAGATGTCGTGGTACATGTATATACTCGTTGCATTATTAAAGGCGAAGACACCAGGGAAAACAACCAATACAGTCATGTAAACTAAATTTACAACTTTCTCAGATAGATTTGGTTAAGTCGAGCGTGTTTATTGATTATGGATAAATGAATCCAATGATCCATTTAAGGTATGGGTATGCAAACCCTAGTGTAGGCTGCTTTCTGGAAAGCATGCCATACTCAAATACGTGATTGTCGACTTTTGCATGTCAATGTATTTGAAAAAAAGTCTGCTAAAAATATATTCCTTTCTTGGCAAGGCATTGTCCTTTTTTCATCTTACATCTGAGCAAGGTCAGAGAAATAATGATACGCCCGACGTAACCCATTGCATGATGTAGGAAGGGGTAATGGGGAAAATCAATACAAAATTTGGGACCAAAATAGATATCTTACACCACTCTAACATTCCATACTTCTTCTGTTACTACCTTCCTAATACTTTGACAATGGAAATGAGGAGGCACAAGATATTTGAAGCTTTCAATACAAATTGTGACTTAAATATATTGGTGACAAAAAATTACTAAAAATGCATCAGGAACTCGAATGTGACGTGTAGGGCCGCCTAAGTTGACGATGAGTAGGAAGATATTAACATTTACAAAATTTAGAATGGATATATACATATCTGTCTGTGGAGTTGTAATAATCCTATAATTCAATAAATTGCATAATTTTTGTCAATAATCGAGTTCAAAATATTGTATAAAATATGGTGTCCCGATAAGTCAGCTGATGAATTTCAGAATAAAACAAACATAAATACATTGTCATCTTTCAATTATAATTGATAGTTTATCTAAGACTAATCAGTGGTGCTTAGAGCTTCAGTGTTACTACTATGAAGGCGACGAAGAAATGTCACAATCTGGTTACCATCTTCAATGAACCAATTATCAAATTAATTTGATATTTCCCAAAATTGGAATTCAAATGAAAGTATAATACAATGTGATAGTAACTAAAAGGAAACAATAATAATACACTTTCCAAGATTCAAAGGTAGGAGAAAAACCGGAAAACAATAATTAATTAACTAAATAATTCATAATCAATTAATTATTAATTAATAGAAAATGAGAAGGCTTTTTCAGTCAACAATTATTACATATTGTACATTGTTAGAACAATGGTAACTAATTGTTACCAACAGTATCAGCCGTTAGGTTTAACACATAAACGTACAAACATTTGGTTTTGAGCTTATAAATCAGTGAAAACAGTAAACCGATATGTTTTGTTTGTTTCCTAGCATTGTAAACAACCAGGGTCATTTGGGGGTATTGTCTCCTTATAGTAGCTGGTACTAATTGTTACCAACAGTATCAACCGTTAGGTTTAACACATAAACTAATAAAGTTACAAGAGTGGAGGGATAGGTATACAATACATTTTAACCAGTCAAAAATCGAATGTCACCCATCATATAAAAGTGAATTTTTTATCATTTTTTCTAATATTTTTCACTAGAGAAAAAGTGAAAAATATCATTAGTTAAAAATATCACTTTTTCTGATTTGACCAATCAAAAGACTGCTCACAAATGACAATGGGGAAAGCTGACCCGGTATATTTTGCTATAATAATGTAATAAACAGAATATCTCACAGTATCACTAATACCAAATATAATTAACTCGTGAGGTTAATATTTTGATATTTTTCATTCGCGCTGCGCAATCGTGAAAAATATCAAAATATTAGATCCACCCGTGAACTATATTTGGTATTACTGAAGACACTGTTTGATATCTTCTGTTTAAGTAATCACGAAACACACAGCGATCAGTGATAGTTTTATCAGCATCACGAGAAACTCAAACCAACAAGGATAGGTATCGGAATTACGAACATCTCCAAATGGAATTGCTATAGTCCATTGGTCCTGCTATCAATTGTCGAAGGACTATAGTGATATGCATGTATGGTAAAGTTCATGTATTTGATATTTGTTCCACTCAAAAGGACTGGTTTGACTGTTGTCATTATAAGGACGAAAGAGCGTGTTTAGTTTATTACTTTACAATGACATCCAGGTTTAGATCAAACATGGCATTGTGTCATCATTGAATCAATTCTTGAATGTATGAAGATGTAAATTTTGGTTTTGGATTGTTTAACATCCGATCAACATTTATTGTCATTCAATGAAGAGAAAACAAAAGCCAAAACAAAAACGAATACAATCACATTATTCTAACACAATAAAAAGAGGGGAAAAGGAACAAAGAAACCCCTGTTGATGTACAACCAAAACCAAATATTTCAAATATTTTGGATGGTCGAGCTTATTATATTTAATCAGCATCACCTACAAAATTTCAAACGTGCATGGAGAAAACTGAAAATTTTCACTGAATTTATAAAAAATAGTTATCAAAAGAAAAGTTATCTGAAGTACACAGGCAAAGTAACAGATAACAAAGATGACTCAGATCTACATTAGATTAAATTTGTCCGTTTAGTAGTCTGAAATAATGAATCTTTGTAAAGTTTTAATTTGGTTTATATTGTTTAGCGTCCTATCAACAGCTATTGTCATTTAAGGACGGCTTCCTCTGTGCACGAACAGCATTCGTTTAGTGAAAGGATTTTTTTTTTTTTTTTTTTTTTTTTGCGATATGATCACGTTTGTCTCTTTGTGATAGCTTGGAACTGGTGGAGACTTTGTAGTGCTACCTAACTGAAGCATACTGCAAAAGACACTCAGCAGAACACCTGTCCCAGTGTCAAGTGTTGAGTGTTAAGCAAGAGCATCAACTACCATTTCTATAGACTATGGTATGTCTCAGCTAGTGACAAAACCCAAATACTTAAGCACAGTGGGCGAGCGTTCAAATAAAGACGATATTCAATCAATGATAAGGGGTACATTAGAGGAAAATAAAGAGAAACAATGATATCTCAAATTTAGATACCTTATACGATTATGCGATGGGGATGGCAGGTATAGATATTAGAACCTGACTTGAAGAGCAGGAAGTTTCAGAAGAATATCCTTGCTTGAAACTTACCTTCATCTCCTTTTTGGAAATACATGTTGCTGGCAATCAAGGGTCTGGCTGAAATCGACAGCCCAGTTGTAAAGGTACTACACATCTTAGTGTCGGAATTGTACATAAAAGACATACATTCTTGACCCTCACACCGTTTGGCACAGGCGGAGAAGACATCAATGTTTGTTACATTACTCAGTAGTGCAGAGTCGCTGACACCCCCATTTACAACGGCAAAATAGTTCCTCGCTGTCACAAAACATCCAAGAAAGTATTGATATAGGTATAATATGTATCGTATTTTCATTCTCGTATCTTCAGCTGGCAGGATAATCTTCAGGTTCAGTATATAATACGTCTATACTTGAAAGACGGCAAGCAAACGATACGCACAATTAATCTCCGTTTAGGACTTACTCGCTATTGCAAGATGCATATATTATTTCCGCGTCATTAGTGATCCTTGAAGAATACAAGCTTCTAGGTATTCCTAGATTACCCTGTTCTCTGATCGTGTGACTGATTATCGATTAGTTAAATAGTGTGGTGAGGTTTAAACGTGCTATCTTAATATTGTAAACGTTGAAATTTACGTGAGGGGGAAATTTACGCTAATTACGCGGATCCCTTTTGATCACGAAAATTTCCCCATGTCTCTTATTTTGATATTAATTTAAGCATACTCGAACTACAAACGAAGGTGGGTCGATCGCGAAAATTACCCCCAACCGTATAGTTTACAGTGTAGTATCGAAATAGTGAAATCAACCCCACGCGAAAATAACCAGTAGAAAAAGTATGATATTAAGACACTTCAAAGTGGTAAAACAGGGGAAAAAATGAGAAAAAACAATATGTATATATATATATACACACGAGCAGGCTAATAGTTAACCAAATATATTTATTTGTAGTTGGTAATATTGCGAATTATTTTATATAGCGCCATAATAAATAATTCCAAAATATTAATACGGTGAATTACAATATCTTGAATTTTCATCATTTGAAGGAGTCCGAACGCATATTGCAGAAATTCAGTTGCCATGAACTAGATGGATCAACCACATTATTTTAGTACCGCTAAGTTTTTTTTAACTATACAGAAAATTACGTATCTAGAGCGTATCGTCTTATAATATATCATATTTAATCAGCCTACATTATAAATACATCCATTTATAGAAAATCAATAACATTTATAAACATACAAACGTAACCGGGTGTGAGGAACTACAGCGTGATTACGACACGTAAAATGTATATGATTTAGTTTCATTGAGGATGCTTTATAACAGCTGAATAGATGGTTTGTAATTTTCCTTTGAATACATAATGAGAACTTTTGCTGATTCACATTGAAGTCACGCGACCCTTCACGTGCCGCTTTCTCGTTGTTTGCTTGTTGAACTTTGGTCTCCTTGACCTTTCATTAGAATACCTCTGTCTCTCCGGCATCCAGGAATTTAGACGTGGAACGTTAGACGGTATCTATCTGTGTCGTTATTGGGTATTTACCTCATAAGTATAAGCGAACAAACACTATTGATTATTGTTGGACGAAAGCGTGTGTGTAAGAGAGTAAGTATCAACTTGATTCACTGTAAAATTTGATATCTAATAAAGTATAACTCCCCCCCCCCCCCCCAAACATACCCACACACTACACACACTACACACACTACACACACTCCACACACACACCACACACACTAACCCCCCACACACACACACACACACACACACACACACACACACACACACACTCACCACATACACATCAATATATGACATATGTTGTAATTCCTTTACATACATACGAAGTGTGTAAGAATAAAACGTTTCTGTCGCCATTATCACATTTTGGTGGCGTCATCGTACAATGACGAAATGGGATAATTAGTTTAAAGATCACTTAAAATAAGAAAAAAAAAGATAAAAAATATAAATGAATATATCATGCATACACTCCCATCTATTTCAGAAGCATTTCTTTCCCTTCATTCCACGATGATTTTGTTGAATTAATTCAATAGTTATTGGGCAACATACCAATGCCTATGCAAACCCTACCTCTAGGGTGGAATACTGGACTGTACGTATACATAGATTGTCTATTGTTCTTATTATTATGTTCTTCAAGATAGTACGTAAATATGACTGTATTTGACTTTGGAAGCCATTTCATTTGACATGTTGAAGTTATATCTACGATTATCACTATTAAAACTTATGAATATATATTGTCTGATTAATAGACACGCTAAACCACTCCGGGTAACATTGCACAACAGATAATCGGCAAGAGGAATTCACTTAGAGTTGCTTTATTTAATCCTTGTAAAGCATGCAATCACCAGTCAATAGGATTTGATTTCATCTCTTGCGTTTTTTGTTTCCTTATTTCCTTATTTCAGTGTCTTCTTTTCAATCGACATAATTTTTCATAAAATTTGTTCCATGAAATAAATTGTAACTCTTTAATTGCATACTATATCACGATATACACCATAAACTTTTGAAACAGACATGTCTTTGCCTCAGCAATGATTAAGAAAATCTTTTAGATCAATGACAGATTCATTACAAATTATCTTTTTAACCATGCAGCTACAATGTGTTTTTTAAAACCTGTAAGATACTAGCAGCTATTGTCTTTCGCTGCTCCTCATCTAGATTTTGACGTTTCCTTCGAAATATTTTTAGCGTTTCGGTAGCTTGCTAAGCATCAGCGCTTTAGGCCTTAACATCACCGAAGAGTCATAGAAGAACGGAGCTACTACATGCTTCAGTTTAATTCCTGGTGTCTGGATTGCATCAAGCTCTCAATTTCAAAGGTGACAAGGGTTTGTGCATCTTTTGAACAATCCTGAGACAAAGCCAAAATTCACGAATCTGTGACAAACAACTTACCACCTTATAAAACTATGTGTGTACTCAGTCTTTAGTTAATTCATTTTTTCCTATCAAATATTTCATGAAGAAAATTCGTAATTGTGAACACTAAACTTATCCCAGACTGTACTTACCTGATAAGGTTACTTTCATTATATCATTGAACCCCCTAGTTACGTAGATATAAACATCACGTGCGGAATCTCGTGTTGGTTGAAACGTGAGAGATAAGAGTAGTGTTACCTAAGCATAAACTGCTATAAGTATGTACGTTTGAGGCCGAGCTCCGGCAGTGGACTCGAACAAAGATCAACAAAACAACATGAACGTCAACTTGATTTGTCTACTGGTCAGTTTGGCCGGAGCTGTTTCGTCTGCATCCACTGGTCAATCACAAACTAATTTAATACAATTGGCCAGCAGACTTCGGGCTAGTAAATTAGTCAGCCTTGTGCAACAGGCTGGACTTACCGACACCCTTGCACATGGAGGTAAGTGAATAATTGTAACTCCATTTTAAAAGAGATTCACAGCAATAAGTGTTTCAAATCGTAAAATACACTGTAAACGAACATATTTTAGGAACTTCGTATTTCAGTTCTTTTTGGACTTGAATCATTTAGCTAAACTATTGTGATAATCATGCTTTGAATATATCACCCCTGTAACAAATCAAGTGCTCGTGCAAATTTGAAATTGCATTTTTCTGTTAAAGTTTGGCAACATGCTGGAATTTGAATGCACTAAAATTACAGTAAATTAAAGTATATTTATAGTAGAGTGCATGGCTAATGTAATGCTATTTTTCAATCACTTTGCCAAAATTAATATTTTTACGAAATGTTGCCTAATAGGTAATATATAATTTTCCACAGGTCCATTTACCATCTTCGCTCCGTCTGACGATGCTTTCAACAAACTTCCTACTGATGTTCTCAACGCGCTTAGTCAGAATGTTTCGCTCTTACAGGAAGTGTTGAAATACCATGTGGTGCGCGGGGACATTCTTTCCTCCGACCTTATCAATGATTTCACATTGCCCACATTGTTGCCGTACCGGAAAATTAGAATCAATATGTACAAAAACAACACGGTGAGTACCAATGATGTTAAGATGCAATCAAGTTATCTTTGCAATGCTGAACATGTAAGATTTTAGTATCGTGTTCGTATGACATTACCAAAACATCTACGTCTACGACAGATTCTTCAGCTGAGCCACAAGGAGAACATTGTATAGGATTAAAAGTTAGCAGAGGAATATATTGTCATTATACGACTGCAATCGCATCTCTTCAGATTTATAAATATATAAATACAATATCAAATATAATTGAACGTTAAAAATATTATCCCATTTGGTTTTGGTTTTATCATATCAAATTTATTTCTGTACAATAATAATATAATTAATAAAATAAAAAAAAATAGATGTAATAGCCATTGATATGCTCTCGCCATATTTCCCGGGAGGAGTTTATGAGTTTTATGTTGATGCCGGCAATACTTTAATCGCTTAATGCTCTATTAGAATACACAAACTATATCAGGAGTAAACGCCAGTCATAGATCTTTCATACAAGCATCTTATTTTGAAATGGTTTGCTTATTTATACAGCTAGTAACAGCGACAGGAAGTCGGGTCACTGTCGTCGACCAAATGGCTTCTAATGGCGTCATACACGTAATAGATGAAGTGATGTACAAAATCCCTGATCATAGCTTCCTCACATACGCCGCCATGCAGCCTGACTTGGACAACTCGTTTATAACGCTATAAGAGCGAATCTAGAGACCACTCTAACAGGTAAACACAATCAGTAAATCTCTCAATCGTCCTGAAGGTACAGTGTAACTATATTTTATGACATGAAATCGTTCAAAGACACTAAAGATATTTGTATATTAGATACAATCTTGTCCAAAAGGAATTTAACTGCATTTTCAAGGCGTTTGGTCCTTCTTTACGTATGACTCGAAAGTGATTCTAAAAACCAGGTTATACCTTATGTATGTCAAGATCTCTGTAGCTCATAATTCAATATATTTCATCATATTTTTTCTCTTACTTTTAAAAAATCATCCGGATTTTGACACGTCTTTCGACATATTTCGTGCTTTTGTCTGCCTCCTCTAAATATCACTTCTGCATCATGGACGATGCTAGAAGGACGAAAAAGCAACATGATACAATCTAACTCATTTTGGATATACCATATCCAGCTCCGAATATGTTTTTAAATTTGTTAATATCTTGTTTGTAATTTGTAAAACGTTTTTTTATATCAGAATCTCAGTCTGATGTGAATATTCTGAACTGTGCCACCTTTCAAAAGAATATACACATTACAGCATATAATTAAAATGCTGTATTTATGACACGAGTCATAGCATACAGCATAAAGAAATTTTATGAATATTACTGCGGCTATGCATTCAAAATGTCCATGTCTGCTCTTTCATAGGAGGACCATTCACCGTGTTTGCTCCTGTTGATCCTGCTTGGTATGCTCTACCGCCAAACTTCCTAAACGTCGTCTTCCTCAGTCTCAACAAATCACAAGGTAAAGAGATATTGCATGAGATTGTGTCGCCATGTCAGAAAGCTTGATAACGATATTTCGTTCTAGGGCACACTGAGATAAAAACGGACTATGTTTCCTGGTCAGTACATAATTTTACCGATTTGAAAAAAAAGTTATATTATTTGAATATGATTCTATTGTATCGTATATAGAGCTGTTGGAATACCATGTTGTAAAGGGAACATACTACAGTATCGGACTCAAAGACGGACAGAATGTTCCTACTTTGGAGGGCGAGGGCCTGACCGTAAGAATGACTGGAGGTGAGTTGGTGATAACTATAGAGCGTACCATTCTAAATACAAAAAAAAAAAAAAAACATTATAGAAAATCTAGCAGGATTGTATTTTAGACACTTAAGCTATTAGAACCTTTTAAAACAAACCAAGATTTGATATACAGTTGAGCCAAACTAAATAATACAGCACCATACTGTTGTTTCGTCTCAAGGACTGGTGTCAGTAATGCAAAGGACATATAGTGCCGATCAAAGGAGGCGACAAAACAAAAGATAAGATAAATGTCACAATCTGGATGGGGACGTGTTAAAGATCTATACTTCAATTTATTAAAAATATTCAATATTTGATTTCAAATAGCGATTGATTGTTAATAACCTATCATCATCGTGGTTTTGGTGAGCGTTTTCCTATAACCTGTTATGCCTTCATTAACATTAGTTCATGTAATACAGATATGTACAAAAACTGTCAATTTTCCATTGTTTTTCATTACAGGGAAAGTATTGATTAACAATGCTACCGTAACCAAGCCCAACTTAAGCGTTACGAATGGAGTGGTTCACATCATTGATAAGGTGTTGGTTCCATCATTGCTACAAAACATCACGTGATATCGAGCTTCATAATATGTATATACACGTATATTGTACATTATCATTTTCTCATTTACAGTTCTGTAAGTTTCAATAAAAAAAAATGTGTTAAAACGTTTATTTGCTTATTTATATACAGGCGCTAATTAAAACACTCCGTACCCACATTTCGTACTCCATAGCAAAAATGAAAACAAAAATTTACAAACATATGCGGCAAATATTTAATATTTAAACTTATGGAAATGTGTGCAGTTTAACACAAAAACAGACATAGTATGCCATGATGTATATATGTCTTTGGTATCTCGTGCAAGTAATAGTTTCATTTATATGTTATTCGTATCGTTGCCGTTACGGCCGAATAAGGCTTCAATCATGGATTGACGAACATAAAAAAATGTTCTTGTCATACTTTGTGAAAAGTGCGGTATATCGTGACCATCAGCGATTAATCACAATACATGTAAACATTATAATGTCACCAGAAAATATCAATTACATCAATGTGTATTACATGCTAAAACACCTGTCATGCAAATCAGAGAACTAAACAATCAACGAGACATAGTATTTCCTTTCCCTCTAATATTTAGTATTTCTACAGAGGAATGTGGCTTGTGAATAAATCGAGTACCGTAGTAGTTAAGCAGGCCATGAAGCATATCTGATTATGAAGTATTATGTTCACGGATACCTGTTTACAGTATATATAGACTTAATGAAGAATATTTCTAATGATCGAATGCAGGGACCGTTAATTTACGTATTGCTTTGAAGATGTCAGAATCTCGTTATGGTTTATTAATATTAATAAGTTATCGACCAGCCCTCGTAGCATGTGGACATGCTATAAACTGAAGTGCGGAGTTACAACAGCGTATCATAGTTTGAAATTATTTGTCTTGTGGTGGTTGTAAAATAGATAAAGCTAACATATACATCCAATAGAACTCGCCATGTTGACAGCTTTAGAACAAATCGAAATCTTATGTTATCTTATGCAAAAGCTTGTTCTGACGTGCTCGAAAGAATTCAAAAAACAGATTTCGCCATTAATAAAGAAGTCGTTTTACAAAATTGGTTCACACAAAAATTCTACCGACCAAATTTGAACCAAACCCTTTCGTTCCTGGAGAAGGAGAGGTGTTTAAAGACTTTGCTGTATTTTCCTGTTTGGCCAGCCCCACTAGGCCCCTGGAGGGCCAGACTCATTGTCAATACACAAAATGCTCCCCTTCAATCAAGGATTCTTTTGACAGGATAAGTACCAAATTCTTTCTTTCGCACAGAGAAAGAAGAATTTTAAAAAATTGTGTTATATTCCCCTATTCCCTATTTGGTTTCACTCACTTTAGGATAATACATGCCCACTTTAGTGGAACAAACCGGCGATAATAACAAACCAGACCTAGAATTGACCTCGCCTGTATCTTGATTTTTGGTATAGATGCATCCTACCCTGCTCAGAATTTGATCTCTGTGTTTAAATCCCAAGCCTCTCCCTTTTCTGTTTTGTTGAAGTTGTGTTTAGAACGTACTTGAGTTTGTTTTTGGCAATGTAACAGGTTTCCTCAAGAATGTTCAGTAGATTAATTAAGCACTAATATATTGTCTGTACCATTGATCATTTGTATCCAGTTCACGCAGTATAGACATCAATCCTCTGACTGTACGTTCTTTTAATATGTAAAAGGGTTGTAAGGAGAACATTATGTTTGCTTCATAGATGAAAGTTCTTCTACAAAGTCCATCAAACCCGAGGTAAATTTATATCCCTAATCTGATAGTATCTCGTTAGGAACGACAACCCGGAAAAAACATCTAAACCAGAGGTTTAGCCATATCTTCCGTATCAATAGTCTGCAATGACACCGCTTCTGGATATCGGAATAAGAAATCCACCAGTGTAAGAATGTGATCGGAAGAATAGGTCCTGCAATATACACCGTTATTCTAGGAAATGGTTCATCGATTACAGGCATAGCTGTCATAGGTACTCTAGTCACCATAGCCTGATGAAACATATTTCGGCAAATGCCACAGGAACTACAGAATAGTTTCACATCTTCGTGGAATCCTAACCAATGCTAAATTGGGTCAAAATATGTTTTCTGCGGCATTTTTAGCAACTAAGGAAACTGCAGTTGTTGACAGATATGTCCTATTTCCATTATCGTTGTCTCAGCTAGGCACCACTAACTGAGTTACAATCTCCGTTTTAAAATATCCTTCTCTACAACAATCTAAGCATGATTGTGATTTTATATTTCCTTATCTCCCTTACTGGCAACACTTTTAAGGTGTTGTAAGGACTCGTCCTCATTTTGAAGTTTATAAAATGCCTACAACTTATCATTTTGGTTGGCTCCCAAACATTAGCCTGTAAATAACACTGGTCCTTTATGGATAGGTACTGTTCTGCCCTACTAGGTTACATAGTAAAAGTGTAAAGTCCAAGTCCATCGGTTTATACTGTACGTTTGCATTTCATTTGTAATTACTTTCTATGAATCTAATAAATCTTTTTTCTCTCTATCTCCTATTACTTTGCTTAACATTTCCTGTTTTGTTACATCATGCTAGGAAATTATTATACAACTATGACTTGTATATATTAACAACTTTACATTAATTACATAAATTAGTGTCTAGTGTCGGCGTTTATGTTTACCAAGTTTGAGCACAAAGCTCATTATCGCCTATTTCTCTTTGGGACTCCCACACCCCATCGAGATAGGGCATAGCACACAGCTTCTCCAAGTAGCAAAGTTTGACCCAAAGTAGCACACAGCTTACATGAAGTGGCTAAAAAATCATCTCTTAACTTAGATAATTAATTTGGGCACATGGCCTTGGTAAAATTATATGACAAAGCATACAGCTTATGCATTTCCCTCTGGCACACAGCCTTTGACATCAGTGAACCTTCCAGGTCAAGGTCCAGTTAAAGGAAACTGCCACACTTACCTGTATTGCATGATGTCGTTACCCTTCAATGACCTAGAATCAGCACTTTCTATCCAAATGAACTCAGTTAGACCCTACCTTGCAAATGTATTCCATGATCACTGTTTCGGATACTAAGAGTTACCACTTATAGTTCTGGAACATTTTACCGTGTACAACATATGTATTTCTCATTACCGATATAAAACTCTCAATATCAAATTACTATTCATTACGAATATACAAATAAATAATTTACGACAGCGTAGATATTTGGTTTACGTGAACCTCAAGTTTAAAGTGATAATCTAACATAACATTTCGAAAGCAAGTATTTAGATGATTCATTTGTTTCCATGAATTGCAAAAATAGATGTATTTTTATTATGAATGAGGAATCACTGCAACCTTTTTTTTAGCTCGGTCAATCTTCCTTTTTATGAAAAAGAGACGCTGTAGACTGTGATACAATTGCTACATATTATGTATCTTATCTTTATTATGTCTGTAATTAATGTGTTCCAAGTGATGTATTGGTGATGGAATGGCGACTTGTCGGTAGGGGGCTCCCAACCACTATCGCTCTTCCTTCATTGCATTTAGCACAAATGTTCTGTAAAGTATTGTATTTTATAATTTTCAGATTGATATTGTGATGACGAGGATGAGGGTTGTGCAACTTGTCGGTAGGGATTGCCCCAACCACTCTTGCACTTCTCCAACCCTCGTATAGAGGTTCTATATTTTACATGTTCATTAACAATAATATGTTCTGGACCTTAAGTGTGTCGCTAGTCAGATTTGGCTGGGCAGGTTTTACAAATATGTTTGTTGAGTTTTGTGAAAAAAAAATGTTGTAAAATACGTGTGATATTTTTTTATTTTATTTTCTAACATAACGGTAACAAGAAATTCATCCCGAATCAAATATTTTAATACGACGTCGTGTATAAAATACAAGGATAACAGTAATGTTGTGTATATCCTTTTAGGTGATAAACAAATATAGCCATGGTATCGGTATCGGAAAACACAGGGAATATCCTTTACAGCAGAAGTCGACATTCCATCATTTGATTCATCATTACAAATGTGCTATGCACGAACAGATCCGGAATGGAAAATTTAAATCACAGGAATGGTATTCTTATTTATATATACTGTTATGTCGGTAACTTATCTACAGATATTATGATGGAGATACAGATATCAAAAAGATATTGGTAGTTTTATCTTAGGTTTGTAAAATGGAATTGTAAATATCTCAAATGTGTTGGTAGTTAAATTTAAGATATGTACAACGTAAATATAGATATTATAATTCTGCTGGTAGTTTAATTTTAGGTCACTACAACGTTAAAATAAATATCATAAATGTGTTGTTTTTTTTAAACTTAGGCCTGTACAAAATGAATACAGATATACGTATGTTTGTAGTTCCATAGTAGGTCTTTACAACGATAGTATATGTGCTAAAAGTTTTATCTTGGGTCTGTATAACGTAAATATAGATATTATAAATGTGTTGATAGTTTTATATCAAGTCTGTACAAAGTAGATATAGATATAATAAACCTGATGGTATCCTACCAATTATTGTAAAACATATCTCACCGTCTTTAGTATATCCACTCAAATTGTTGTTTAATAAAACAATATATATTGGTGAAATCCCAGATATTTTAAAAGTTGCTAATGTTACTGCACTCTATAAAGGAAAGGGTGAAGTTAGTGATCTAAATAATTATCGGCCTATTGCAGTTACATCTATCTTTATTAAAATGTTAGAAAAGATTATTTTTAAATACACATACAATTATATTTCAAGTCATCATATGCTAAGTGAACATCAGTCAGGTTTCCGACCCACTGACTCAACAGTAAATCAACTAACGGATATATACAATACTATAAGTAGTAATTTAGACCAAGGTAAGGATTTACGCTTTGTTTTCTGTGACATAAGTAAAGCTTTTGATCGAGTATGGCATTTAGGTCTGTTACAAAAATTAAAAACTTATGGAATTAAAGGTAGACTATATGATTGGTTCAAGGCTTACTTATCTGACAGAAAACAAAGGGTTGTCATTGAAGGATATAAATCTAGCACTAAACCTATATCAGCAGGGGTCCCTCAGAGATCTGTCCTTGGTCCCTTTCTATTTCTTTTTTTCATTAATGACATCACCAATAATATAACCTCTAATATAAAACTCTTTGCTGACGACACCTCCCTCTATGTTATAGTACACAATAATAATGACCTAGATACACCTACTAAAATGCTTAATGATGATTTAGTTTCAATATCTGAATGGGCTGATAAATGGCAAATTCTCTTCAATCCTAATAAAACAATATCTATGAATTTCAGTCGTAGGTTGAACATTGACCACCCTCATCTTTTTTTTAACAATAACCCAATTGTACAAAATGATAATCACAACCACTTAGGTCTAACCTTTAATAGTAAAGGTACGTGGGCGGATCATATTTCTAATATTTATCATAAAGCTAACTCTAGGCTAAGTATACTTCGTGTTCTAAAACATTTAGTTGATAGGAAAACTTTAAAAACTTTATATACTTCATATATACGACCAGTTTAAGAATACTCTGATGTTGTGTGGGACAATTGTTCTCAAACTGAATCTGACCTTCTTGAATCTGTCCAACTTGAAGCTATGCGCATTATAACGGGTCTCAGAAGAGGTACTTCTCATCACATTCTATGCAATGAAACGCAACTCGAGTCTTTAAGTACAAGAAGACGAAACCATAAACGAATGTTTATGTTTAAAATTATTAATAATTACACTCCATCATATCTTTTCAATATAATACAACCATTTCTAAATGTAAACAATATATATACCTTCAGAAATAACAGAGTCTTTAATGTACCTCAAGCACGAACTAATAGCTATATGAAAAGCTTCTTTCCAGCAACTATGACTATGTGGAATGCACTTGATAGTTCCCTAAGGGACTCTGTCTCAATTTCTTCCTTTAAACGTAAACTAAAAACAACTATTGATATAACTGTATCTGATTTTTCCGAGAAAACTTAATATAATCTTATGCCAGCTTAGAAATTTTAAAAGTGATCTTAATTATGATAGGTTCCAAGATCACCTGATTGATAATGCTTCCTGTCCACGTGGTGCTCCTAAAGAGGATACGGTGCATTTTTTCTTTCAATGTTCTTTATATTCCAATTCAAGACATCATATTACATCCATTTATAATTTGTAAGGTTATGTAAATCTTCACTGTTTAGTATCTGGTATCATCAATGCACCTGATCATTTGAATAATTATATTCTTTATCATGTTAATTTATATATTAAATCTTCAAAGCGTTTTTCTATGTATACATAATAAACTACATGTAGTAAATATTCTGACGTCATTATGCATATAAAATTTGCAGCAAGTTTCTTATCCTTATATTTTAATACTGTAACATTAGACCATTCTAGTACAAATGTGTGAATGAATGTGTGAGTGAGTTCTTAGTTTGTACATATATGTATCTATGTATTACATACTAGTTTTCATTTTTGGGTCTGGCATTGATATGTTATGGTTCCACTTAACTATTGACCAATTCTATTTTGGAGAATTATTCCATTAATTGTAATTATTTCTATTTTGATATAACTAATACTATACTACCGTCTATTCAGTAACCAATAGTGTTTTTTCTAGCAATATATCATTAATTTTAGTATCTAAATATGGAACATAACATCTTTCTGCCAGGTCCAACCGGAATATCTTCAGAAGAAGACTTATATAGGCCTAGCCTGTTGTCTTATTCTTTTGACAATACTGTATTTTATGTGTATTGTTAATAAAATATTTTGAAATTAAATATAATAAACGTGTTTGTAGTTTTATCTTAGGTCTGTACAATATAAATATAGATGTTATAAATATGTTGGTAGTTTTATCTTAGGTCTGTACAATGTAAAATAGTATGTGTTGATATTTTTCCTCGGGTCTTTATAAGGTAAATATAGATATTATCAATGTGTTATCTTTGTCGTAGGCCTGTATTACGTAAAATTAGATGTTATATTTGTTGAAAGTTTTATCTTAGTTCTGTATAACAGAATGCGTTTTTTATGTTAATAAAAGAAGTTCATATATCTTGCCGGAAACAAATGAATGCAAGTATAAGAAATTAGCTAAACATATATATATGATATTATTCGCTAAAGTAGCAATATTTTGCTTTAGATTGACATGTGTATACAGTATACATTTGTGTTGTTTGCTCTAATAAACACTCATTTTACTTTCATTATCAACAAAATATGATTTCAGCCATAAATGATACTATGCATACCTGGGAAAGGAAAGTATCACAGTTCAACACAATGTATACCGATAAGACTAGTGTCGGAGAAAAGCTAAAATTGGTAACTGAGATGAAATATTATTGGACTCAATAATTAGCATAGCTATTTTGTATCCTTAGAACGTGGGACAGTTTATATGGTGAAGCAAGTGTAATAATTCGTTATTAGTAATTGTTCGGAATTTAATATTATTGTATGACTGTGATTTTTTTCTTTGTCTAATTGGTCGATTCTTAACATTTTTACTTTACTCAAAAATCATATTAACCGCAAATCAGCACTCTTGGTAGAAATAACAATCCAACAGCACGAGTTCGAAGCCAAATATAGTAACAATGGATTTACATTCCGTCATGTCGAAATTAGAATATCCACCAATCACCGTGTTTCTAGATAGACAGTAGTGCTGATGTCATTCCATGACAAGATTCGGATGTTTTTTGGATATTAGGGATTACGAAACACCAAACGTTCCGATGCTTTCTACAAGGAAAAGGGATACAACTGACACCCTGTTAACCGATGACTTTTTATAGCATGTTGTTCAACATTTGAAGACTATTTTCTTAATTTCATGCGGAGGCTAAGAGCTGTAGGAATGGTTCACATTACAAATGATTGTTCTTGTGTTCGTTACGATAATCAATCGGTCCTTTAACATCCGTTCTGACATCGATATATTTAAAGTCCGGGATTCATTATCTAAAAACGCTTTTCAAGCTGCGACAAAGAGTATCAAACGACAGTTTACAGCATCATGTCACAAAATGTACCTATATCTGAAACCCTGTTATTTAAAATTTGCATATTTATTAAGTTGAGTTAAAAACAAAAATTGAATCAGAAATGAATTTTGAATTGAAAACAGAGTTTGTTTTTATTTGACAGTAACTGTCACTGGCGAACTTGATTAATGGACTCTCTCCAGGAACGGTGACTTTAAAACAAATTTTGTGGAAAATAGCTATCATCAAACGAATTTTGTCATGAATCAATTCAACCCCTTTCATCATTTTTTTCTTCTAAAAGTTCAGGAAAACACGCTAAATAATTATCATGATTAGAAAATATGGAAAAGTGTTTATTACAGCACGTTGCGGAGGTGTGTCCACTTGATTTTAAAACTGAGTGATGCAATAGAATTGGAATCGCTGAGGTGTGTACATGGGGGTCACTGCAGGGATCAATTCAAATCTACATATTACTAATTGCAATAATACATATCAATCTCGAAATATATATATATATACAAAAAACTGTCAATGAAAACTTAGAAAATCAACACAAACAAAGAAAATAACTTCTCATGTTAAAGTACACATTAAAAATGACAATAATTAATATATATGCCAACTTGATATATATATGTTTGTACGTCGGTACATACTGGAAATCAAAACACAATACTTTCCCTCCCAATGTTGAGGAAACACTTCAGAAATTCAGCAATAACAACCAATGTAATTTGTGAAATTAATGTAACTTGCATATGTTTTATCATTATTACTAATGAAAATATAGAAATGCACAACATTCATCCTAAGTAACATATTAAGATGTTACACGTGCGTCCAGGATTGAAAACATCAGCATTTGGGAGATTGCATATAAAACTAATGTTTGAACGTTCCTGACGATGAGGTCCAATTAAATTTAGCAACGAATACAATTCAGTGGCGGCCATTGAATATAAAACTGCTATGAACATTTCAGCAACCAACATTTCGAAGACACTTAAAAATCAAGAAATTGACCAACAGTAAGATTTTGGCGCCGTATTGTTTAAATATCCCGGTGTATGATAACAAAATTATTAATATGTTACTAGGTTTTAAAATGTAATAACCTGTAGCTGTAACCTTGATATGTATATCAGTTCTAATACTAATAAGTCGATATTATTATTCCTAATACAACGGTGCCGTGAAACAAATACCGCCGAATCCAACGACAGTTTTTTTCTGTAAAATTGAGCAAAAAATAATTTGATTGATCAATAATTAATAATAGCTGGCCCATATAAATTACACCGAAAATTAGAATTACGACAATGATAGGATTTATGTTAGCCAACATCTTTGTTGAGTATGGCGATCAAATTTTCAACAGGATATTGGCATTCCCTTCATCTATTGCATTTAAACAAGACTGATATATTGAAGAAATTATCAGAAGCGGTAATACAGCCCATGACAAATCCTTCAATTTCACGTTTAGGCATTTTGACGATTTATTTACTATGTTGATTAGTAAAAATCAAGGAAACTACCGACTTACTCTTCAACATCGACCACTTACCTCGATCTTCATGCGCAATTTAACTATTAGGAAAAACACGTCACACTGCTGTTTTACAAGCTTGTTGATATGTATGGATGTGCCGTTGCTATCACCCTAGTTCTCAATTAGAGGATGTGACTCAATCCGGATTTTTGTGAAGACGTTGCCGTTGATGAAGTAAAGACGCTTACCTTTTCGAAGCATCTGGTTCTTAATCTCGTTGTGTTTTCGCATGGGTCCCCATGCATTTTTGTTCGTATTTTACTCATATCTTAAGGTTTTGTTTTTATGTCGTATTATCTTTTATGTTAGCTTAATATTGACATTAAACTAACACTGCAGGGAATCAACACTACGCTTTACATCCTATCAATTTTCTACTCTAAAACTCAGAATCAATATTTATTTTTCTTACAGCATACCAATGCCAATACTATACTTTCACTACAAGTGATAATAGGAAAACCAAAGTACTTTTTATTTCCAAGTACAAAAGGTACTCTTATACTAAGTACGTTCTAAAATAAAGTACTTTTCAACTGTTATATAATTCATTAATTCTATTTCAGTATTTTTTGTCCTTTTTGAGTATTTGTTATTCAGTTCACTAGTGCGCAAACATGGATCCCCCTAAGGATTAAGAACGTCTTGAAATATCAATGTCGTCATATATCCGTATTCAATTATATATCCGTATAGTGATGATACACATACATGTAACTTCTAGGTAATCAATTGAACTGTGTATGCCATAGTCCGGACCAGCGTCTGGATCCAAGCATTTCAGAAAAATGTATCAGCATATCTGAAGGAAACTACCATAGAATATGGACAAGTTTTAAGAGGAAACATACAAACTGAAGTACAGAGCTTCAACAGTGTGCAGTAAGTTGACACACTGGCCCTGTATATTTTGGTAGAATTACCAAAACGAGCATTTCCATTGGTATCTAAACACTGCGATTTACCCGGCTTGGATGAGGAAGGATATCAACATCGGCAAGTGTTACAGATTTAGGACTGTACATGTTGACAGAGCTTAATTATCATGGCAAAACAGATTGCCGGCATGAAATCAGAACTTTTGTTGGGTCTACTGGTAATTACCGGCATGGTTACAGGTTAGTATTGACACAATTGTTTTCCCCTTTTTTTCAATTATCATCATAATATGTTTATTGCATTCCATTACCCCTTTATCCTCAGTTTTCCATTCATTTAAGTCACAGGGTCTATATGGTTCTCAAGGTAAATCTATTGATTTAAAGAATACCTTACGTTATTTTCACCGTAATAATGGTAGATAAGGATATATTGATAATAGCATTCCGCTTCTCTCCCGTAATATTGAAGGTAAAGCTCATATAATTTATTTCATCAATGATCATTATGTAGTTATATCAATCAAAACAGACGATATTCGGCACAAGGTTTCAGATGCTGTTAATGTCTGCTATTCTTTACATGTTTTTCAAGCTCAAATTGAAATGTTATTTTATCAGCTGATATATATGATAGAGTTAAGTATATTACTGCAAAGTTACATCATTAATATACGTAAGTGGTGAACACATAAGTTTTCTCTAGTGTTTGGAATTTCATGTAATCATGTAACGTTACTATATATATATATACACCATTTAATTATGTGATGTTGACACATGCACACATATATATATATACCATCAGATGGTGTAATATTGCCATACGTAAATGTACCATCAGATGGTGTAATATTGCCATACGTAAATATACCATCAGATGGTATAACACTAATGACGTATACAAACATTTTCGCCGTATAACGTGCTGATTCAGCGAAAAGCACAATTAGATGGTGTGGTATAAATATACATTTCAATTTGGATATGAATCCCCATTTCCTGAACACTGGTTACCAATTACTTGTCTCATCAAAAGGGAAGATTTTGTATTCATTTCGACCATGTTTGTTAAATCGCAGTTTTTTCTTCTTTGTTTTTTTGGGGGGTTTTTTGTGTGTTTTTCTTGTATATATATGGTAAAAACTATGGTAAAGTTTTAAGGTCTTTTTAATTCGTTTGAATTCGTCACGAATTTAATATGTCTGTGCTGAAAGCATTTACCGAGCTTACACCTTCCTTCACACAAAAAACAACCACCTAGCATTAATGTAACGAAACTTGTGTCTTCGTTTGCGGTAGAACGTATTGTCGAAGATGACCATATATTCATTGATAAACATGTAATAAAATAAAGGTAAGGCGATGGTTAAAATATGTACCGATATGATAAATCCGCGGTTCCCAATAACCACGAAGACAAGGTAAATTATCCTATTGGGATTTTCTTCTAATTGTATGATATATGTATCAAGAGGGGTAATGAGATGGTTGAAGCCTTAAAGAATGCATGGTACAAATTGAAAAATACAAATTAGCTTCTTCCGACACTTGACCCCGTGTGACGATCGATTTCATGGATGAATTGATTTCTGATTAAACAAAGTTACAACACAACGTTTCAAGAGATGTAGTTATATGATAACCACGGAGAAATCTGATGGTCAAACTCATGATGTCAAGTCCTCAAAGCTGGTAGAAACTTCTAATAGTTCCATTCCATTATCAAAATTTCCATTTTAATGACGGATTTAAAATGGATTTTATCTGAATTTGATTGACAGGTGTTGTGAATGAAGCAGACGACCGCTACCCTTCCAGTTTCATTGGTCGATATGCAAATCCTGACGGTACACTCGTTATATTGATGTTCCATTTCTATGTCCGTTATATCTCTTTTTTTACTACCCGTGAATCCAAATGGTGACGCATGTGTACATAATTTCGAATCATTGTGGTTCTGGCGAAAATAAAACAGGTTGATGGAGTCATAGTTTAACAAACATGCGCATCGCATGTTCTTGATTCTCTGCATATATGTACATTATATGCAACAAATTAGTTCCTTCTTTTTTTAGCTTAGATAATAGTAAATATAGTCAATACTCGATCTAATTCAACATAAAAGTAACTATAGTATATAAATATAAAATGACGGGGGTTGGCAGGGAAGTATATAGATGCATCCTTTGGAATATGATAACAGTTTAAGTTTTTGATTATTATGAATGCCTGGATTGTTGATGATACTGTCATTTTTAAATTGAATTTGAAAAGTCCGTGGTTACGTTTATGTTCTGTTGAGGAATAAATAATTACATTCTTCAGGTTCACTTTAAAATTATGGACATACTATGATGAAGCTTCATTTTTAGATCGGCTGATCATGGAGTTTAAAATGTTTGTCACGTTTCTTGATCAACCGCATGGTGATTGTCTCCCTGTAAGATTCATGATATTTGTTTCTATGTTTTAAAGTCGCTCATTTAATATGTGTCATTTGTTTTATATCTTAATTGATCTAGATATTGATTAGATATTTTATATTGTTTTACCTGTTGCCAGAAGGAAGTTACTCGTTTTAGATAAAATGTATATATAGTTACTGATGATTAGTTCTATCTTGTTCATTCCGGTGATGTTTTAATCCCAGATTCATGCTACATATAGAAACACAAACGACCTTTTTATTGCTATCGAAATATCCGTGTTAGTCTAATGTTAAAACAGTATTCGACGGTTGAGAACCATTTTGCTATTTTCCGATGTTGCAATCAACACACCAACGGTAGTTTGTACGAGATACCTCCCTCGAAAACAGGCAGCAAGCGTATTAATTTCTGAAGAAAATAATTCGAAATACTCAACGATAAAAGTGAACTTTGTTTAAGATTTCAATGGCTTTTTTTTCTGTAATCTACCTTTCTTAAACAGTCGCCTTCAACCATATCAAAGCATGAATCATATGGCAAAATTACAAACAAATATGTCACAGAAGAAATTATTCAGTCCCATCCTGAACTCATCGTGGTTCCCCACGAGTTCCCAATGACTTGGTCCTCACTGAGTTATGTTGGTGATCTTTAGAGGTGGCTGTGCAAGCGCAACACTTAATGGCGGTAGAATGTCTTCAAACATACGATAACTCATGATCAACAATATATAAACTAAATGAAAACCAAACCTAACAAACAACGAGCATTACCATTGCGTCAAAAAAAGACGCATTTTACGTCTTCAAACAGTAAGAACAACTATTTTTGAAGCTAATACTTGAATAATTTGAAAACTCTAGATAATAAATGAAATATATTTGCACTGTATTTTTCCATTTACGATATATTTTATTTATCACGCACAAAGATGTTATCACTCTTTATATATGTACCTTGATCGTTTCCATATCCATAAAGACATGTAATGGATATTCCCACTGGCTGGAATATGGACATATTTGTAAATCCTGCGTGTGTGGTATACATTAACAAATCCAACTCTTACACCAAGGCAACCCTAATCATCAATGAGCCGTCTTTCAATGTTCTCTTAAATATTAGATAAGTGAAATTGAAAGTACTTAGCTTACATTTAGGTACATTTATACAGCAGGATACTTAGAATGGGGAAATCCAAAAGCTAACATGTATAGAACGAAACAATTATGTATATTGTTATGACTAGTAATAGCACGTATGCAATCAAACATATTGTTAAATTATATATTCATCTCAGCTGATTAAATTTTCTCAGATTCATCATTCAAATGACGTTTCCTAGAAACAAAGAATTTGCAGCGATCCCATAAAATCAATACCCGAGACTACTCTGGACAAATGTTAAAAAATTAAGACACCTCCAGTTAACTGTGTTGTGATTAACTTTACGCCTTCTCAAGAATCTGGTGCTGAATTGAATTGAATAGCAAATAAAATTTGTTTAACATAAAATATGCATTAACCTGATTCCAACAAGTGTAATATTTTGACTTGTTTTACTCAATATAAGTATAAACAAATTGTCTAACATTTAGATAGTTTTTTCCAAATAAAAAACAGGATGCATAAATCATAATCAACTTGATATTGAGGGGATCTGTATGGGTTTACTAACTAACCCGATTCACGTTTGTTGCTCATTCCTTGGCTTTTGCACAACGTCTTTTGTAGTGATATATAATAATATATACGCTTTTTCTGATGTATCGCGCTTCCTTGTCGACTTTGCTGAAGTAGGAAAACCGATCGTCAAGGGATCAGTTCCAGTGCTAGTAAGAGATGATCGGTATAATAGTTGTAGTACTTAGGAATTAGCTGAGGGAAATGATTACCGAAATAATTACCATTTGAGAATTCTTACATCAATGTGATATGATAACAATAGTCATGTAGTAAAAACAATGCATGTTTCTCTTTTTTGTCACACTTGTAGTATAAGTTTTCCCACCAAAGCTTAGATAAATTGACACAAGCAGTAACTTTTCTGGCCACCAACCTGAATCATTTTATATTATTGTTATTATCATATCAGTTTTGATGCTGATGCATTTCAGTAGTTACGTAGGACATTTCCTGGCAACAGCATGATTGTCTGGCAGGATTTTATAACGTGGCTTAGCGTAGACGTCAATTTAGCAGTGGCGAACATTTCTTTTATCAATGTAAACAATTGAAATGAAAATGTCAAGCACACAATGTCGAAACAAAAAAAAAATCAATTTGCTACAACAAATTCTTTATCATTCAGAAACAAGGGAAGAGGAAACAGTCTTACGGGCATTTGGAGCCGTCAGTAACGTGAACATTGCAGACAATATGGACATGTTGACGAAACAGCAGGACACGAACACTCAGATGAGATGTGCATCACTGTGTGTGGAGCTCGGATGTGAGTGCGCGTCATGTGTTTATGACAACATCACTAAGACATGTTACATTTTCGATAAGACTCTCATCACTGGTCACGGGGATAAAGTAGGATACAACAAGATTACAGGTAATTTTGATTTTACTCGCACATCAATTTTTGATCATCCGTATTACACCATAATTAGTATGTCTAATTAAGTTTTAAGGAGGCTTTACTATACTTTTGGGGAAAATCAATGTCATTTTTATCTAACTGACTTCATGCTTCTGCGTTTTTCAAGTAGATTCCAAATCCCTAAGATGATTATTTTTGTACAATTTTGTTTTCAGTAGTATTTCTAAATAAAATACTAAAACATAAAAACAGTTACCAATAATCCGATTGCAGTGAAGTGGTAAGAAATAAAAAAGAAACATCAAGATGCTACATGCATGTTTTTTTTTTTTTTTATTTTTTCTTTTTGTCTTTAACTAATTCCAGGTGCTCTTAGGTGTGGTGGGTGATGAAAAATTGCATTATTGGTGCTCAAAAAATTTGTTTAGATATAAGGAAAATTAGATCACGTACTCATCACCATTCATATTCCTTGGGTTATGATATAAATATAGACTAGATGTTCACTCAGTGCTGTACCGTAGTCCGATGATGAAAGGACGCAAACACCTGTGAACGTTCCTCGCTGTCGGAATCCTTCTTGATAATCTTGTGCCAAAATACTTACCGCTGATGTTAAATGTCGAGTACAGCGTTGATATGTTGCACACATCTTCTGATAAAGTACGTGTCGACCGATCCTCAATAAATATTGCTGCTGAATGGCTTAATTTGGCGATGGAAAAGTTTTTTTTCTGAACGAAATTTCACTGTTGATATGATCGTGTCATAGGCCATGTGTATATTTATACGTTTCCCGAAATATGTCTTCGTTTGATGGCATGAAAAAATTCATATTGCTGGTTACTTCCAAAACGAAGACAAATAGCCAATGAAAAGTCCAACTGTCTCTCTGTAATTACACTCAATGATCAGCTGTCTGCTTACTGAAGCGGTAGACTTCCTATGTGTGGGTTTTTTGTTGTTTTTTTCTTCTTTTTTTTCCCTTAAGAGCAGCTATATTAAACGCCATAGACTCCGTTTCGATTATTTAAAATCTTTTCATATAAGGGGAAATTATTATTGAGAATTGACAACCTATTTTAACGTTTGATTATCCATGCGGGATGTCGACGGGTTACCGTAAGCAAATCTGATAAATTCCGGCCAGGTGGCACAGCAGCCTTAAGTAGATGACCCGATGACGTCCTAGTGTTTCCGTCGACGTTATCGCGTTTTATTGTGTAAGGAAGCTTAATTCTATGAATATTTCTTATCTCGTTGTATCGGTAAAATTATGCCAATGAAATATAATATCAGATACATAATTATTTAAACAGAAAACAACTAAGTATTTGTGAATGCATTTTTCTTGAATGCAATGCTAAATGACCTTTGACTACGATTGCTTTATCTTCTTAGAATGTGCAACGCCCCGACAAATATCGGACGCCACTTTGCGAACTTCTACGGGATGTACTGCTACTTACGATTGTAACTTTGGCTACATTCCCTCTGGATCTGGTGCCTCAAACGTTATCACGTGTCAGGAGGACGAGACTTGGGCTCCAAGCGACTACGGATGTAAGCATGATTTTATGTACATGTTTCAGATAATTGAACTGATCGAACTGTCTCAGTAGATTAAATAAACATTCGTATCTCATTTTTTTATGTTTCTTTAGCTGTGTTCCGAGTCTATTCCTTTTTTCAACAATGGCGTTTCATTTCTGCCATGGCACTGAATGTGGTTAATTTCTTACGACACTTCATCCTTTGGGTTCTCTTGTCGTACGAATGTGAATTTTAGCTTGAAGTTGATAAGCAGATGTGACTGACATATTGTCAGTTTTTCTGAAAGCATAATCTAATCTGATAATATTATCATTGAGTTTTTACTAGGTTATTTAGTGTAGAATATATAGATTTTCATTGCCTTAACCATACCTGTTATATCTTTTTTCATAGCTTCCTCCTCTTAGTATAAGGTCAAATTTATGTCCCTTTGATTGGAGTTTGTCTTAGTATTTCAAATCTATTTCCATCTTAAAAGCTTGAGTGATACATCAGTAATTTCAGCTAGTAGGCATTTTGAGACTGCATTTCTGAAGGTTCTTTATAGTGTTCCAATGGTTTTATGTCGGATAATATATTAAGTTTAAAGCATTGCATTAGGTCGACTGATAGTTTCCGCACACGCCATGTATTTGGGATATAAATGGGGCTACATATATTTTACAAAAATACATTTTCATAGCATAATTTATTTATTGTGACATTGGTAGCTGTGTTAAATAGTTTCACATATAGATCCTTTGAGCTCAGTGAAGTTTTATTCATTTAAGTTATCGACATTTTATAGGAAAGAAAAGTTTTGCTCGAATAGCAATCGGCTTTATCTAAATTATCATCACAAATTCAGTATGTATTTTAAATCGCTGATTTATTCAGTAATAGCTGTTTTGAATTGTGGAGTAAGACCTTAAGTGTGATTGAAATTATTCAAGTATGCCTATTGTTCTTTTTAGAAAAAATAAAACTGTGTTGTGTGGATATTTGTTGGCTAAAAATGTAACAGACATCATCTGTAAATTGCCCAAGATCACTATGAAGAAAAAATCGTTACATTTAATCATTTCCTCTATATTGAATGTGGATTAAAGGTAAATGTCAATGTTATTTTACAATTTATTGTGTATAGGTACGATTGTACACTGTACCCAACCGCCTACACTCACAAACGGACATGTAACTGTTAGCTCCCTCAATGTGGGAAGTGTCGCTGTGTATGGGTGTGTCACGGACTTCGTCAACTCTGGAGGAGAGACAAACACTCGCACATGCGTACTGGGAGGGAAATGGTCAAGAGAAATAGACATTGTCTGTAAGTGAACATTTGGATTTTGACATAGTGTATATGTTTGGAAATATATAGAGGATATTGAATGGTTTCCCATTGAATATAACATGTATTTAACAAGTATGACAGATGTTCCCTCTGATTAGACAAAACCGAAAAAACTTAAATTTTCACTGCAAAAGTTCAAAACCGAAAAACTTAAATATTTTACTGCATAGCTTATATTTTCACTGCAATATCTTATGTTTTCACTGCTCATCTCTTCAATGAAAATATAAATTTATTACTTTGATAAATGTCTATATTTCAGTGGCTAATATGGAATGAAGCATTATATTTTATTCATTTATCTATTTGTTCATTGATTTGTTTAGTTATTTATTAAGCAACAGAAAAGAAATATATCCATAACTGAACAGTTTCAAAGTATCAGTATTTATTTTCCTCCAATCATTAGTTCCGTCCCCTCATTCTTTAGAACAATGTATCCAAATATTTTTTACGAATATATATATATATATATACGAATATAACATAAAAGCAATACACACTGTATCAAATCATTATATCTGCTTTGTAGATACCGGCTGTTGTCCACCATGATGTATGCAAAAATATGCTACATGCACGAAATCAGATTCCGTGTCCATAGCAGACATGTGATTAATAATTATATATGTTTTCATTTAAAGTAATATTACAATAATGGATTAATTTATGATATAATATTGAATCGTTATCGAGTACATTTAGGAATATGGTAAGTGTTTAACAGAAGGTCAAATCGCACACTTAGTATGTTACCACAAGCCATGGAATTCCCCAGTGTCGAAAATGAATTTGGTATCCCTATGAAATATAATGGAAAGATGAACCTTGATTTTTAATAATGCTTACATTGAAGGCTCAGCTGCGAGACAATACGGCATCCAATTTGTCATCAAAAGTCGGTCCAATGCTTTCGTAGGCCTATACATGATTGTATATGGTGACTTGGGATATTTTACTGTACATCTCCCTTCGGACTTATTTCAAACGGATGATTTAAGTGTCTTATACGAGGTAACACAATAACGATTTGTTCACATGCCCGTTTTTTCGAGTTGGACGGTGGGGGATTGTACTTTTATTTGTTTCGACAATATCCCTGTTGTTTAAATCAAACAGTAACGAATTTTTCGGGTTTACAAATATTAGTATACATATATGCTTATCAATACCAAAATCTCTATATTATACATTTTTTATTGTTGTTTAAGCCTTATTTGATATGTAATGGAATTTGGAAAGATATTTTAACTCGTTCTTCATGTTTTTATCAATTTTTTTAGGGAACATTTCCAGATGTTGGACAGTTAACGCAGTTTTCAATGGGTCTAGAAAGCGGTGAACTTTCTTTAATACAAGTAAGTTTATAGGGTGGAAACATGCATACCATTGCATATACATATTTATATAGAGTGCTATGTATTTAGAATAGGTATAGTTTATATATGACCCAGATTGTGTAGGTAGGACTTTGAGGTGAAATAACAAACTCCAATGTACACCTAAACAAAATTGTGTTTCGTTTGAAATATCTTAAAATGTTTATATCTTGACAGCGAACAATTTTAATGAGACACGTTCTTTGGTAACTATGTATACGAATTCGATGAAGTACTAGTTATATACCGTATCACATTCTTCATTAATGACATCCAAACTAATTGAAAACTGAGAGTCAAAGAAAGGATCATGTAGAATATACTCATAACTTATTTTACGACAGCCTTACATGATAACTTGATATAATGGATTACAAGCAATCAGTCTCGAACAGGTTAATATGTCGTTGCGTGTAAAATACTAAAATGACAGTTATATTATCTATTTCGTTTAAGGTTTTAATCGCCACTCAGCAGGCCGGCTTCATTACATATGTTGAGATGGATTTTTCTGTAGGGATTCCGAAAACATACCCTCTCAGCTTATTTTGTGAGTACTCATATTTCCTTGATGGAACATTCAGTTATTTGTCGGTTACCTGTGATATTTCCTAATGTAAACCGTACAGGTGGAGACTGATAATAGGCAATTTTAGGGAATTTCCATTACAGCATATCTTTTTGACATCCTCCAACTTAGGATAAAATGCTTAATATTTCCTCTGTAGTACTAAATATTATAACTGTGACCAAACTCGTATATACAGCAATGACCGACTACTACTCAGGTTTCTGCTTTCTGAAATGTAATTAATGACAGTCAAATTTGGTAGTTTGTATCTACATTATCTTTACCGTAGATAGCCCCCTGAATCAGTAGCCCTGTAGCTACAAAGTCCGTCGTATATATCAAATACGATTGTGAGTGAAACTCTTTCTGTTCACTTCTCCAAATCACTTAGTTGGCCTGTCAATTGTTTTTCAATTCTGTTAATGATAAGGCTATATTTTTTCTGGTTTTGGTGCATCATGCACTGCTTGAATCCTATCTGCATTTGGACATAGCTCACTGTTCCCCACATGGTGTCCGAGAAAATGAAAGTTGTGAAATCAAAACATGATGGTCAGACTCTCAATCCCACTTTTTAACAATTGCTTAAACCATCCATATGTGCTTTCCAGGTTTCTGTTTGAATCAAGATGTCATCTAAAAACTTCCGATGTCTTTCAAACCACATAAAAGGAATATCATCATACAATTGAAGATTGCTGCGGTATTACCAATCAAAATGAAACATAAATATATTTCTTTGAGGTTTTTGCGAAAACTTCCTCCGGGGCATTATCTCTGCATCAAACACATTTACTGTGATACAACACCTGTAATCTATACAAAATATACTAATAGCACGGACGTTGCATAGGGCTATGATGACGAATAAATAACCTCATAGGCAAAACTAAAAATACTTACAATCTTAACATGATCTGTTTTCCCGGACTAAACTTTCTATTTTTATTTTCATTAATGTGTTTTCCTATTTTCATCTTACCTCTATAACTGGCAAGACTTTCGGGTTCTTCAATGAATCGTCTAGGTTTTGATATTTCTTAAATTCGTTTGTTTTCTAATGTCCCTTCCACTAACACAAGCTATGTAGAGTGCTGCTGGTTGTAACTCTACCTTCTTCTCTTGGACTCTATTTTCAACCGGTTGCACCAATTGTATACTCTCCCGCCCGAACTCCTTCGACTTGCTTCACAAGTTCTTGAATGGAAAACTGAATATGTTTTTATGGCGTTGGTATGTTTACTGTGGAAAGTCTAAAGTTGGCAACTCTGCCACAAGCGAAAAGACACCAAACCACACTTCAATCGACTAAAAAACACATTTATTCAAACTGACATGGCGAATACTTTATACTACCGTAATCTAGAAACATTTGTCTATACCTGCCATGTCACTCAATGCGAATTGTTACATCAAACCACAATAATCCGTGAAAATATCGCCGAATTCCTCATTCAGGACATCATTTTTCAAACTGCTCCCTCTGCCTGTTCAGATTCCTCATTTACATACGGGGTTGAAAGTTCATGCGATTATATAATCGACTGCCACCAGGTGCACTTTTGGGGGTCATATCCGCATGTATTTTTACAACCAGCATATTTCCGGAAAACGCTTAGGCTATTTGAAGAGATTCGTCTAATCTACGATTATTTGAAAAGTTTTGTCGAATGAACGATGCTATATAATAATATATTAGTTAAAACGTGAGAGTACCGTGCACCGAATATGACAGTACACAGAAAAAGCAAACGAAGTCAAGAATGCCCACTCTGGAATCACATACGTATATGCCTAGACATTTCATACTTAAAATTAAAAAGGGGTAGGGGATGTTAGCATATCTTTGACAGACAGGTAGAACAAAATGCTTATTTATTTGATTAACTTTCGTCAATTTGTTGAAATTAGGACTAACAAAAAAAAAAGTATATCACGAGTTAGAGTCAGGTTACTGGTAACGTATATAGACTGCTTACCTCAGACTTGTTTATCATGTCGTCGTCAAATAGGAAGATCATACTTCAGACCTGCCGAACGATTTACACATTATGTGATCAGTGATCAATCTTTAATTTATTTTCATGAGTACCACAATGTTAGATTTAATATTTCCCAAAAGTTATCTGCGTTTCATCGAAATGTTGAGTTTCATTTTATTTTGAAGCATTTTTTATTCAAATATTTGAAAACGTATTAATTGCTTACTTGACTTCCATTTGTATAAATATTATATCATTTTGCTGCTGAGTGTCAACAATATCAAAGAGTTTAATGCATTGTAAAATATTCTTCGTAATACTGACATGCAATTCCACTTTACTGTACATCGAATAATATGCAAGTTTGATGAATTCAGTTAAGTGTTTTTGCGTCTGTGAGCATACAAGCCGCTCTAATAATACTTGCATTAAGCTGGCTGTAAGCCTTACAGAATAAAGAAACTCAATTGAAATGAGAAAGAAAAGAAAATACTTAAGGCGAATTGCAAGTAGTTATTTCGAATCAACGCCAGCATTGTAAAGCATTACGGGCTAATACTAGAACACCCCCATCCCCCAACCCCCAACCCCCCTCAAAAATGCATCAGACTAAAAACGATAGAGGTCAAATTATCAAAAAAAAAAAGACAACAAAATCTTAAAACACTAATATGAATCAACGATTGCAAACGACTAATTTCCATGCTTCAGTCAATTTTGAACAAAACCAAGAAAAATAAACCTCTAATTCTTACCGGTAATGTGTGGTCTATACATTTTTAACTAGTCACTAGTAGTTGCACTAGTTGTTATTTTTTTATTTGTAAATAGGCATAACCATACAGAGATTTGAAAACAAAATATCAAACAAATACAGTCAAGCCTCGATGATTCGAACTTTGTTGATTCGATTTTCTCGCTATATCGAATTTTTTTGCTTGGTCCCGAATTTCCTCTCTATATAACGATACTAACGAACCTATGTATGTTTCAAATTTTTACAAATCGAAGTTTTCGATGTATCGAACTGTTTTCATGGACCGTTACCTATAATATTATAGGTAATTGACAATTTCATGATTCGAACAAAATATTACCTGTAATGACCTCTAGACAGGTGTTTGTCGTGACCCCCGCGGCAAGATTTCACACCTCTCCAACAAATGCCCTGACTGACCAAAGGGATAACGATAGCGTGTGTTGTCTACTCCCGACCATGGGGTTGATTAATAATCAGACCCAATTTATAGATTAATTTGTTTTTAAAAGTCATGTATCGGCTATTACCCTGTCCGTCTAAATTTTACTTCGAAAAATTTCAACCGCAATCTTTCGATTTCAAAACGAAATTTAAACAATAAAGAAATGATGTAGCTGAAGAAAGAGAAAAGGACGATCTCATCATTGGCATAAACATGCTATTTAATAAGTCCGTGATCTCACTTACGACGACCTGAACATGCACATATAAAACAAAGTATGCTGAGATGACCCTACAAAATGCACCTGGTGACAGTCGATCAAATAAGCGCATGACCTTTCAACCCCGCATATAAATGAGGAATCTTGACAGGCTGAGGGATCAGTTTGAAAACTTGTGTCCTGAAAGAGGAATTTTGGCGATGTTAAAGATGACAGTTTCTTGGTGGCAGTCGCGTATAGTATCCACCGTGTCAGTTTCGCTCGTTACGGAGTTTCCGGCCTTGTACTTTACAGAGTACACATACCACTGCCATATCAAATTTTTTTGAAAATCATATTTTCTTTGCAAGCGCATGTGGCTTGATTTTGTGTTGAGGGTCTCCATCTCAGATTCTCCTACACCATGAATATTTCCTAGTATTAGATTACATCGAACAAAGCGCATCACTCTACTCTGCTATTTTTGCATTTGACACATTTATCACCGTTCCATCAATTAGGACACAGGTCACAACTTTTGATGTTAACTTGTTTAATCGCCAAATTTCGTTTTAAAATAATGCCGCTATATCTCGTATTTCTAGCAACTGACAGTTCAATACATCCAATAGTTAACATTAACTGCATTAGATTTCCCACCGGCAGTACAAACGACGGGTAAACGATGACCACTGAAGAACCACTTCAGTCTCCTGGGGCCAAACATCAAATAAGAAATGGTTCTGAACAACAAGCAGCCGTCTCCCTTGATTATAGATAGCGTTTTGCCCCATTTTGTATTGCTTCATCTCCTCTGACCCTAAGTATGCGAATAGCATTATTTTTGTTCACCAGTCTCTGTCATGACAGAACTGTGGTATATGTGCTCTTTGACTGGAATTTGTTTATGTGACCCTCACCTCCACATAAACAGCTATCCCCCCCCCCCCCCCCCCCCCCCCCTCCCCGCATTCGATATGGAGATTTATTTATATTTGGCTTACCGTATAATGCTGTTTTTATGACCTTCTAGGTATTGGTCAGCCTGTTTCGCTCTCTGTGTAATTCTTTGTCTAAACTTTTATCACTAGCATTTTCAAAATGCCCATGTAGCAGTAAGTCTCCTACGGCGTCAATGGTATCGTTGTTACTGGACATATTTATCCATCTGTCCAAAGATACAAATTGAGCTTATTTGTCTACTACGTCAGGCTTAAAGATACACAATTTCTGTTCAAACCCTTCTTCATACGTCTGAAATCTCTTGAGTATAGCAATCATAAGGTTTTGAAAACAAACCAGCCTCCTCACATGATAAAAGAGAGTAAACTTAATGAAGGCATAACACGTTATAGGAAAAAGCTCACCAAAACCACGAAGATTATAGGTTATACGCAAATAGATGAGATAACAGCATAAAATAAAATTGAGATAATTTGTTCTGCTACTCTAATCATATATGGATAGGTACTGGGTTAGGGTTAAGGGTTATGGCTCGCACTTTTCAAGCACAAATACTATTTTTTCACTATTAGACAGGAATTCTGCTGCTCCCACTATCGGACTAGTAGATGGTCATTCCTTGTTAATGGGTCCCTATTCAATGTTAATGTTCATGTCCATTGGAAGAAATTTTATTTAGGTAAACTCAAAGCATAAAGTGAGAGCTTAACATAATTAATTACAAGCAATTCACCCAAAGCAAGATGTTTTAATACGATTTTGTTTATTTAATACTTAGATCTCTGTTACATTATCTTTTTCGCTTTAGGGTGATAGCAATGGAGAACGGTGAAAGGAAAGGAAATCAGTTACAGCTGAAGCCGAAGTGACATGACATTATTGGATCTATACTTATCAACGTTTTAACAATGTAGGAATAGGTCCGGAATGGAAAATTCCAATCAAAAGGATGCTATTTTATCTTACGATATCTGCATGTTGTGTTGGTAATTTATCTAAAGGCATGATGGAGATATAGATATTAGAACATGTTGGTAGTTATATCTTTGGTCTTTACAACTTGATTATAGATAATGTGTTTCGTAGGTTTGTCTTAGATATGTATAATGGAGATAGACAGCTCATGTCTACACAATGGAGATACAAATGTAACGGGATGTACTCACTGCTCTAAATCATACATATCAGGTTTGTGTTGTGTACAAATGCACTAGTGCAACTGCAATTATGTAGTTTTGTAGTAGTTTCTACCGACTCAAGCAACATTATGTTTGTCGTCTTCCTATGCGCTCATCACTCGCCCTCATACCTCTGTTAGCTGTTGAACAGAACCGAGCTATTTCTGATACTCTCCGGGACTCTTGAACATGCATTTATAATGTAACGGATGACTCCTTTTCGGTCCATAATCCATGTAAAGTCATCGAATTGAAGGCGAAAGAAAATATAAAGAATTAGATTGTTTCTGTACTATATAATAAATTACAAAAGTATTTAAGCTGGCGGGTAGATAGATTGATGATTATGAATCATCTCCCCTTTGTATTGTCCAAAAGTGTGAAATGTCTTGCCCGAATTTTGAAACATGACAAGCAATATCTGATAGTTAGAATATCAAATTATCGTCTGAATTAGTGTATTTGATGATGCATTTTAATGTATATGTTTACTTTTGATTGTGTAGTAATTAAACGGTAAAATAAAAAAAGTCTTTATTTTTTCATCGACACATGTTTCTTGTATTCATTGCGTTATCAAACAGCAAAACGTCAATTTTTAAAAACACTATTACTTCCTTTTCATTTTGGTCAATACATGGTTTGCATTTGTCCTCGGTCGATATTTTTTCAGATTAATATAACCATGTATCGACCTTTTCAAAAGGCCATAATTGTATATTATATCAGGTCAGTATAACACTATAAGCATATTGACCGAATCAAAGGTCTTTCGGTTTAATGTTAAATATGAATCAGGTTTAAAGGGTGGAATTACATTGTATTTTTCGTGTAAACAGGAGGAAATTTACACAGGAACATAAATTGTAACGCTTAATGATTTTGGCTTTATAAACGCAATAATGATTTTTTTTAAATAGAAAACATCACCACAATATCGCAGAATATTGTCCTCCTCGTGACTTATTTTTCGCCTGTGAAATTTGAGAAAAGACTGACCATATCTAACACAAATAATACAATTGCAGTGGTATCTTTATTCCAATAGGGGTATGGATATGTTATTTAATCGGTGTGTTATTTAAGCGACAGCAAGCTTGTAGCAGAGCTCGCATGGTAGTGACCACATCAGACGCTTGTACAATACAGGGATGTAGTATTTGTAATTGGTCGCTGATACAGCCATATTGAGTCTTCACATGGATAAGAACAAATTATCTACTTTGATTGATACTTTATCATATCCTTTCACGCAGTGATTGGGTACCTGCTGTCTGTGATGTCACCATTCCTAGAGGTACACGTGGGAACATGTATTGCAAATAAATGTGATTAAAACAGTCTGAAAAATCTGAAAGTTCATACAGAATTATTAGACATTGTTCTGATATTTCAGGCACGGCGGCGTTGTTGTTACACTGATATTGTCGGAAATCGATAAATCAGAGAAACTTTGTTCAAAAGATGCGTATGAGAGAAAATCCACAGTACCACTTAACGAACAGGTTAACATTTGATTGTTCGTGGATGCACTGAATACAACATTATTTCTCTCTCAAATGAATTAGTGTATAACTACGCGAGTTTCAACATAGCCATCCATCTCAAACGTAACTCTTAACTGCTTACTAATAGATATTATATACTATATGCAGCCTATTAGGCTCTTGGAAATCTGCGTAATAAATGTCATTATTATAAGTCAGTGTTTATACACACTTATTGAACACGCCTGACTGTTCAAAGGACGTAAACCATTATATGTAATGTATGACAATAGGATTATCTTGCCTTATTTGATTTATTTGGAGTATTATTCCATTCATAAAAGTTATAATAAACATGAATTATTTAAAAGATATATAACAGTGTCTTCGGCAATACCAGATATATTTAACGAGTGCGGCTTATATTTTGATATTTTTTACGAGTGCACAGCAAAATATGCCGTGTCAGATTTTCATTTTCTTCATCGTTGTTTGGTAAGCAGTGATTTATTGTTGATATCAGAAAAATATCACTTTTATAGAATGAATCATTTTAATATTTCAATAGTAAAAATGAAATATATTGTTTTTACTCGATGTACAAATCTTTCCAAATGATTTAGTTTCAGTATATAATTGAAATATTTCATATTTTGTCTGGGGCCTTTCAGCAGTACTACCATTCGTACCAGTGGATCAGGTTGAAGACTTATGGTTTACCGCACTTGAGGATAGTGAAGATGCTTTCTTTTTCAGTTTACAGAATGAATTCATCTTTAATAGAAAACCCATGTTTAATGGTAGGGCATATACACTTTAAGCATGGCTTCACATATACCAGAAATACATTTAATTTTATAATGATGATTTAATATAAACTGCTATGAATTCATATATAAGTATGACATTCACCTCTGTCACTTTTTAAAACCCTTTCGTAGTTTCAGTCAGCAGTCACTTATTTTACCAATAATGCACAGTATAAATACGTCTGTCTAACTGCTCTCTTTGGGACTGCTGTTAACAGGGGTTGTTGTACATATATTATGTAACAGTTTTCGTATAGTGGATGTTTCTCAGGTCCTACGACTGGGTTCCGTGTGTCTGTGTAACTACGTGTATATACACCCCGGTATGCATCATGACATTGCCAAAGACAATCAACGAGCAGACATATTCACATATATTTATTTACACGACAGGAAACAATACAAGGCCTACAAATACAATCTCAAACAACTCGCATACTACACTCATATATGGAACGGAAACCACTCCCCCCCCCCCCCCCCCCCCCCCCCCCCCCCCCCCCCCCCCCCCCCCCCCCCGACTAAGGCTACAAGTGTTTCCCTAATATGCCTATAGACGACGGACAAAGGGACATAACTGGACATAGACGACGGAGACATAGTATATATTGAAGTGTAGACGACGGTAATTTAGAACAGACTAACTAAATGCCGGTATCAGGTGATTCTCGGTCAGTTCCTATCTAAACTTCAGCCGGGAATCAGCAGATACCGCTGATAAATATAACCTAACGCCGAAACATAATTTTTGCGACCCAGGCCGAATAACAATTTAAGACTAGACTTACCGAAATACGTTGCGCCACGCAGGGTCTCAGTGTCTGACCAGTTCCGTGGTCCAAACTTCAGCCAGCACTGGCGAGAACCCCGCGAAACTGAATATATAGCCCAGTAGCCCCACCCCCAGTCTGTATTTTCCCGTGCTACACGCGTATATACGTAGCCAACTACCCGAACCGGCTAAGCTACACGTACCCTGTTACCAAATATAACTAGGGGAAAACCCCACGTCACCAACACTAGGTGGCACTAGTTCCTACTTCCCAGCATGGCCGCCAAGCCGACAGACGATCACGGAGGTTAAGATACAAACAAAACCAATCCTGCTACACTCGCCCTCCCTTGGAAAAAGACCAATGGCCACATTGGACAGATAGGTATGAATAAAAGCATACACACTATACTAAACTTGGTCATTTTAACTAGCAGGATTGAAGAAAAATATCAAGATAGAAATTAGGTAGATGTGAGCCTTAACCACATGCACTATCAAACTAATTTGCTAGACATCCAACCGTAAAATAACTGCAAAAGTATCATTAACAAACTCGTGACTGCAAAAAAATTAAACTCTAGGATCTCATAACTTACAACAGCTATCGTCCCTAGATAAATATAAATATATACACTAAAATAAACACCCATGAGGAAACAAGTATTTGAACTGTGTTATACCCCTCCATTAGATGAACATATATATCTCAACTTCCTTCCCCCTAAAGAAAAAAAAATAAGATAAACTATCGACGTTCCATGTAATTACGTATGATTATAAGGGATAACCACTAAAGCCACCACAGCAAAACAAAAGAATAACTAAATACTCCAGAACTCCTACCAAGCTAGATACACATATAGGCTACCAAAACCTGCTAGTGCCAAACTAGACGTGAATTAACAAAACTACTTACTACGGCAGGGAACCGTAGTCAACCTCTGGTTTTACCAACCACTTATAAGATTGCTGACGCTATAGAAGAGAAATGACAACTCCCAAATCCAGCTCACTAGAGTATCCACCTCAAATCTACCCAGACTCCTTATATAGATTTACAATGAATAATATAGAGTCCCCACATAATGGCATACTACAACTCATAGTACCCAGTTCCATTTCTGTAATAGAAGATAACCAAATGTAGAGCAATTTAAGCAGTGCATAAAGTAGATAATACCTATACCCTATATAACTTTATGGCTACTAGTATTCGATTCAAATAAATGGAAATATCCATTTTAAATTTAGTACTCGATTCCATTCACACAACTCACCAGTACATATAATGAGTAATATTGAAGCTATACTTGAAATGAAATTGTAACAAAACTTCACATTTTAATCCATAAATTTGTTTAACTAGAGTTCGCTAGTAAATTCACAAATGTCAGGAATATCCGTTCTGCTTCTCTTATGATGCTTTCCCCACTCATGAACACTCCCTGGAGGAAACTCGATGGGGCAGCTTCATATTCCCAGCACTGATGAAATCCTGGTTATAATGATATGAACGTTCACACATGCACAATTTATGTGCCACATCCTCAATGGAAAAATGATGACATATCCAGAGATGCCTCCTTAACTGGTTGACCCTTCGATAGGTTAGGGAACATTCCAAAGATCTTCCATCCGGGGCAATGGACCCGTGCCCAGTGGTTGCGAAGATGTGTATAATTATAATAGATTGGCGTGCTGCACCCTGCGACCGGGCATACCATCCCTGCTGGATTCCACCGCGGCCTAACATCTGCCTCCAGGTCCAGTAGTTCCTCCCTGGGAATAGTTATCTGGATAGTATCCATCGTCCTGCAATGTATAAACTCTCATACACACAAATTAGCAATGTGAATATTTATTTTATTTTACATCATTGAAAGTACTAATCCTTCCATTGACAACCCCAAAATAGGTATATACAATATGTAAACAGAAGTCCAAAGTTAATTATATAACATTGGTATATAAAACGGTTTAATATTACCCCACACTTTAAAGTAAACAAAACTCCAAAGTTTATTGTAAAAGCACATTCTATTTTAACAGTTAAAAACAGAAACGTTTGTAACACTGACATGTTCAATTAATTCATGTTTTATGATATTATTTCATTTCACTATTATGCATTACTAGTCTACTAGTCAGGGCTGAACCGACGAGGAGGTACTATTCTCCTGCCGACCCTTGTTAATCTAGGAGGAGTTACTTCCCTTCCTTCACTTGCATTACCCGGAGAGGGGTTTGTACTTCCCTCGAAGTGGAATGGAGTTGGATCATGCCCAGCACCAGGTGTCCCAGGTTCCACAAAGGATATTTCTGACTCCACAGAGTTCCAATTCCTTGGGACTTCATTCCCCTGGTATGGTTTCAAGTGGTCAATGTGTACAACCCTCAAGCTCGAGTCTGGACCATCTCTCACCTCATATGACAGGTTTGATATTTTTGTTACCACTTCATAGGGACCAATCCAACCCTGGGCCAACTTATTTGTTAAAGCAGGGAGATACCAACGCCATACAAATTCTCCCACCCTGAAATTCCGTTCCTTTTTGCCTCTATCAAAATAGTTTTTCTGTCTTACAGCAGCTTCTCCTAACTTCTGATACACAAACTTATGTGCCTCCCTGGTGGTATCCTGTACCCACTGAACATATTCTATGGGACATCTCTCTACTGATTTCTCTGGCAACCCGACCATAAGATCAAGTGGCATAGTTGTCTCCCGACCCAACATAAGTAAATTGGGAGTACACCCCGTGGAGTTATTCCTACTAGCCCTATACGCCATCATAACGTATGGAAGCTGATCATCCCAGTCGTCCTTATTACTATTCACGAACGAAGACAACATTTGGATAAGTGTTCGATTAAACCGCTCCACGAGTCCATCAGACTGTGGCCTATATGGTGCAGTTCTTGTTTTTTCTGCTCCGAACTTACGACAAATGGCATGAAACAATCCAGATTCAAATTCTCTACCTTGATCACTGTGTATAGATCTGGGAACACCAAACCGACTGAAAAACTCTGACACTAGTCTGTCTGCCACTGTAATAGCAGTATGATCATGTACGGCGTATGCCTCTGCCCATTTGGTAAAATAATCTACCACCACTATAATGTAGTTATTTCCATTTACAGTTTCCCTGAGACCACCTAGGATGTCAATGCCTACTCTCTGCATGGGACGGCTAACAACCTCAGATTGATGTAAAGGCACATGACCCCGATGAGGACAAGATTTCCTTCTGGCACACATCTCACAGGACCTACACCAATTCTTCACATCCTCGGTAACTCCTGGCCAGTAAAACCTTCTACGCACTGAATCTAGGGTCCTATCCCTACCTAAATGACCTGACGAGATGTTGTTATGTAAATGCTTCAATATAGTTTCCTGTACTACTTTGGGTGCAACTATCTGCCTATTACCACCAATAGGATGCGATACGGGAGCTATCCTGTAGAGTAGACCATTAGGGTCCAAATGGAGACTTTCCCACATGTTATAAAGGGACATAACTCCTACAGGAAATGATGGAATCTCTGACTTGGCTGGTTTAACACTATGTTTCTCCTTAAGTGCTATCATTACCTTAATGATCTCATCCTCTCCCTGCCACTATTTTAATTGCTCTGTTCCCCAAGTTGACAACCATTTACCCAAATCATCTTCCTCACTCTCAGATGTTCCATTTACAGGTTCAACCACCACAGGACTACTCAAAGTATCTATTGTACAACCAGGACATGACTCGCGCTTGCACTTACGACTGGATAATCTGGAAAGACTATCAGCATTTCTATGTTGACTTCCAGGCCTATGTTCAATCTTCATATCGAACATGTCAAGGACACTAATCCACCTTGCTATCATACCCTCTGGTTCTTTGAAATTCCTAAGCCAAACCAGCGAAGCATGGTCTGTCCTCACTATAAAAGGTCTACCCCACAAGTAAAGCTTAAAGTACTTGACAAAAGTTACTACAGCTAACAGTTCTCTATACGTTGTGCAATAATTCTGCTGAGATTTGCTAAGAGTGCGACTAGCATAGGCAATAACCTTTTCTTCACCATTCTGTATCTGAGATAAGACCCCACCTAACCCTGTTAGACTTGCGTCTGTATCTAGAACAAACTCGCCCTCACTACTGGGATAGTTCAGCACGGGAGCTTTTGTTAACAAGTTCTTAAGCTCTGAAAATGCTTGCTCACATGATTCTGACCATTCAAACGACTTGTCTTTCCTGGTGAGATGTGTCAGGGGAGAAGCAATGCTGGAGAACCCTGGGATATATCTGCGGTACAACACCCCACCCCCCCCGACTAAGGCTACAAGTGTTTCCCTAATATGCCTATAGACGACGGACAAAGGGACATAACTGGACATAGACGACGGAGACATAGTATATATTGAAGTGTAGACGACGGTAATTTAGAAGAGACTAACTAAATGCTGGTATCAGGTGCTTCTCGGTCAGTTCCTATCTAAACTTCAGCCGGGAATCAGCAGATACCGCTGATAAATATAACCTAACGCCGAAACATAATTTTTGCGACCCAGGCCGAATAACAATTTAAGACTAGACTTACCGAAATACGTTGCGCCACGCAGGGTCTCAGTGTCTGACCAGTTCCGTGGTCCAAACTTCAGCCAGCACTGGCGAGAACCCCGCGAAACTGAATATATAGCCCAGTAGCCCCACCCCCAGTCTGTATTTTCCCGTGCTACACGCGTATATACGTAGCCAACTACCCGAACCGGCTAAGCTACACGTACCCTGTTATCAAATATAACTAGGGGAAAACCCCACGTCACCAACACTAGGTGGCGCTAGTTCCTACTTCCCAGCATGGCCGCCAAGCCGACAGACGATCACGGAGGTTAAGATACAAACAAAACCAATCCTGCTACAATTAAATATGAATGAGACATTTTTAGTGAAAACACAGCATGATATAAATGGTGTTTTCAGAGCGGTGTCGAGCTATTAAAAACCATAGGTAGATGATGCTAAATATACCTGTATTCCAGATCGTATAATCTTAGACTCATTCATAGCCTGGATGGATTGGACAGTTCTACGATGATGTATATTATTGGACGGGCATTGCTACATAGTCGGTTAACCTTACCTTCGACATGGTTGGTAGTCCTTGGTCCAGCATTTTAAATTTCATTTGGAAGTGAGTCCATGTCTCCTTGCCATGGCTTTCGACCCATGTTTCTGTTATATAATCTTTAAATGTGGTCATCTGTAAAAAAAAAAAATGCATATTATTTCATTAGTATGTTAACAACATTTCAACAACTCTTTCGTTTGTTCTCTGGCGTCACGTACAGAAATCCCTTCTTCTCAATAACTGTAAAGCCCATTGTCAGGAAAATGACTCATATGCCTCTTGTTCATCATTCAGCGTCACTTACTTCTGACGCATGGTCCTCCCTATCCTTCGTGATAAATACTTTCGAGTCCCGGATATGAAAACCCTTTTCAGTTCCGTGGATTCGAAAACAATATTTAGCTACTTGAAAGAAATCGATCTATTTTATAGACTTTGATGTCTTTTACGTTAATGTCTGTGACGTTCTATTTATAACAAAGTCTATTCGTACATATTATTTCACATAATCTATTCGTGCATGTATATATTTTACCATTTTTAACCAACTTTCTTTATCATAATGATCTAAATATACAATACGGATGTTTTTAAAAATGACAAATTTTATCTGATTTTAACTTTTAAAATAAAAAATGTTAGTATATTGTTTGGCCCTAAATGACCCTAGTTGTCGATGGACCGTAAAACATAAACAAACAAACAAACAAACATCCTCACTATCCTCAAGTGCATTGAACCATAAGTCCTCAACCTGATCCACGAGAACGAATGGAAGCACTGCTGATCTACGGACAAGTGTCTTAACGTCATCATCATTGCTATTGTTGGAAGATTAGATAGTGTACTGGAAGCCTATTTAAGTCTTCAATAATATTTTCAAATAAAATGGTCTAAGGGCAGCAACTCTATGTGATGAAGAGGAAAAACTTAAACAAATATTGCATTGGTTTTATCTTCTCCCTAAGGTAGTGTTTTCATTTTTCCATAATCTAATATTTTCATATTTTGATGAAATGTTCAATGCCCCCAATGAACATTTATAGAGAACTGTTGCATTTGTTCATCCATATTTTAAAAAAAGAATGTTCTTGTTGTAGATGCGTTAAGATATCGAGAAAGTTTGCATGGAAAAGGCATAGTTATTTTTTTCAACAGAGCGAATGAATAGTGATACAAATATCACCCATGTTACATCTCATTTTTCAAGGCAATGGGTTCATTATTTTCTGACAATGTCGTATACTCTTAGGAGTCATTATGGAATACTGAAATCTTTTCATACCAGTGTATTACATAGAGCAAATTTGTCCAACAGTGGTATTTCACGAATTCACTAATATTTTCCAATATTTTATGACAAAAACATACGTGAGTGTTAAAATATGTGTAGATATACCCAGTGTGGTTATTTCCAAACTATCATTATATCGGTGAAACTATCAAGATTATCCCCAACTCTATAGCATCAAGTTGCTCCTTTCCAAATATAATCTATTATGTGAATGTTGGTATTAGTAGGCTCATCGATAGCATTTAATCATGCGCTAAAAACTGTAACCATTGCTTATAAAGTTCCTTCCAAGCATGAACATGTACAGTTCTGAAAACTTAGTATCGGTAGACATTTTTTTACCATTAATTTTTATATTTCATTCTTTTTTGAGGAATTCGCCGGAGAACAAAATACACACAGACCATTTTGGTTGGTTATATTTCTATGTTATTTACTGTACTTTAAGAGCTGTTTGATCTAGTGTTAAATTATTTACATGTGCTTTGGAGGTGTGAGGTTCCATTTTTCTTGTGTTATAATCTTGTATTATTTGTTTCCTAATAGTCAGGTGAGTTTATTGATTTATTGTGTCTGGTCGGTTTGGTCAGGTTCTCTGTAGTCTCTATAGTCTCTATAATGATAATGATATGGAGTATAGGTTCTAATTGACAGTGGAGAGATAAGGGTCCAGTTAATTAGTTGGATGAGTCTTATCAGTAGTAGGATTATTTAGACTGGTGTAATAGTCTTAAGGTCCATAGAGTGAATATGTAGTTATTTCTATAGGTTATACATGTAGTTATTTCTATAGGTTATACATGTAGTTAAGGATAGTCATAATAAAGTAGAAGCTAGAGTACACTGTAGTTACTTATTGCCAAGTGTTTAAATATAGCTATGAGGTCATTGGTGTGGACTGAGTAGGTCTTGTTATAAATATAGCTATGAGGTCATTGGTGTTGACTGAATAGGTATTGTTATATATATAGATATGAGGTCATTAGTGTGGACAGAGTAGGTCTTGTTATAAATATAGTTATGAGGTCATTGGTGTAGATTTAGTAGGTCTTAAATACTTAAATAAAACTGAAGGAATTTTATATACCTGAGTATGTTGTGTTTAATTTCCTCAATTCTTATGAGGTGGTGTCAGAAGAAATAAAGGGCTTATAGAAACCTAACAGAGGCATTCGACTGAATCGCCAACGTATGACGTTGCAATTAATAACTCATCATTTATCACAATATCATTTTTCTTTGCGTTTACATAGCACCAATTTTCTTAGAGAGCCTTCAAATGAACATTTCATCGATATGAGTAGAAGTCATTGTTAGGGCGTCCTTGAATTAATCATGAATAATCTATTCCATGAGCCGTTTTAAGGCGCATATATCTTTATTCGTATGACAGTTTCAACGACATTGAATAAATAATCTTGCGTTCGATTACGATCAGTCTATTTGCGTAGTAAGAGTACAAGCACAAAAGAACCGATTTACAGGATGTTACGCTATGACGTATACATATGATAAAATCTTTATGGGTAAGAAATAAGTATATATATGAATTTATTAAAGATAAGTTTGAGCTAGTATATGTTGAATCACCAATTTAGTATGTAGAATAATTAGACCAACATAGACAAAAATATAAGATAACTGTATCACCACATCAACCAGCAAATTCGACATGCAAATTATTAATGGCATACCCTTATTTAGCTTAATTGTTTATTTATATTTTTATAGTCAAATCATTGGTGGTATTTCACATGTCGTCAAGCAATCCACCGTATAGCACTGAAAGCGTTGTTTAGAAGTTTTCATTCTACTCTACGTTTCCTAAATGTGGTCGTTACTATTTGAATTGTGCTAGCTAAACTATTGTAATGTAGGCAAGTGTAATATCCAGTTTCTGTAATTGTGGTCGTATAACGATTAAAAACATTTCGATTCGAGGTTTTGAACACTGAGCAGTTATACAAAATCCTGAGATGTCATCATACAGTTCTCATTGAAATCGACATATCGGCTGTACAGCATGGAAGCAATATTTTTGCTTCTTGTATTCTTATACATGACAAAGGGTAGGTAAAGTTTTGCATCATTTATTCATTTATGTATTTATGCTATTTATTTATGAATTTATTTATTTACTTATGTATTTATTTATCTATTCATTTGTGTATATACTTACGTATTTGTTTTTATTTTGTGTGTGGATGATCATGGGTGGGAATTGTATGTACACTTGTTCCCTTTGATGTGTTTGCGATGTTTGTCCATATAAACAATTAATTTATCTCCCGATAAATGAGGTAATTGCTGAGTCTCAATGATTTTATTACAATTGAATGTTGTATTGGTGTATTCGTACGTCTTGAGGTGGCGCAAAAACCAGATTTTTAATGAGTACATACAAATATTTCAACTGACTGATTTAGTTATATATATAGAAAGTAAGAAAAATATGTTTTTTGGGGGTATTTTTCCGTGGAGGGGGTGTCCATGGCCCAATATGGAGACAAACCCATACAAAAGGATTTTACGAAAGACGCACACTGCTTGAAGAGGCGTTTTAATGACACTGTTGCTCGGTTCAAAACCAAATGAAATTCCCATTTCGTTGACAAGTAAGAACGTGCGGGATATGCTTAAATGTAATGTTTATCGTTTAGTCGACCCATGTATACACTAGTCCTAACTTGGTTTTTTTTAACATGCCATTTCAGTCGATTTTCTAAGTGGTTTAAATGTAGATTGATTGGAACTGATCCAGCTCGAAAATGTGCTTCAGCAACACGTCTGTTCAAGACAAAAGCCGTGTAGTTTTTAGATTTCGTTCATTGAAAAATATCATCTCCCGCACCAGCCGTAGTTTGAAAAAAGGGAAAATAGGCTTACATTATAATCAAATCTTGCAAAAAGTTAGTAACTTGAATGTTATTTATTTGTAACTGACGCCCAAATCAACTATTTTAAAATGTGAGAATCAAAATGGCGGTTGGTCTGCTTACTGTGGTTAGTACATGTAATCACATTTTAGGGTTAAATCAAGTCATCCGTCATGCGCTTTTCAGAACCAGTGTTAATATACAGTTATGGGATCGTACAATGTGCGATGTGGGAACGAAACCATCATGATGTATGCACAATCGATTTATGTGCGATTGTAAAGTGCAAGCGAATTGGCGCACGATTGGCAATCGAAACGAAGTGTGTGCAATAACTATCTTGTTTGATGTAAATTGAGAAATTGATTACGAATCATGTTAAAATGTTCGGAACGGTTTTGAAAAAAAAATGGTACATACAAGGTTTCTGAAATTTCCTTTATGGAATTATATATGCAAGCGTTACAGCTTCGAATCTATCCAATTAGCGAACATTTAATATTATCAATTTTCAACTTGATAAAATCGTGTGCGATCAACCAGGGCTCCGGTTTGTGACCTTATTTGTCATAACTCGCCATCGAGGCATGAAATTTCGGGTGTCGCATAGAAAATCAATACCAAATATCTCCTCGAGTATATAAGCCTCAATTGCGAAAATATATACGTAAATTTGATTGTATATTGCATGCAATGTTGTATGAATAAATAAGTAAATAAACAATGAAACAATATACAATTTGTTGATTCCGAGATTAGTCATTGATTCGGGGCAGACTATAAAAAGACGGAGGGGGCTGTTGTTTCAGGAATTATAGTCAATTTCAAATTAATTCAACTGTAAGTGTGTTTGTTTAACTGTGGTTAAGTAAGGAACTGAACTGGTTGCCCTAGTCTTGCGAAGTATCGCATATCTGTGCTTACCGAAACGGGGCGAAAAACAGAACCGCGACTCCGTGACCTACCTACGTTGAAGAAGAATGATGGTAGCTGCAGATTATAATGCGCATTGATTAAATAGTAGATCCATATGCTTACGTATCATCTACCTTTATAGGTATATATAGATAAGATAAACCTTTTATTTCATACGAACGTGTATTAAGATAATATATACTTTGCATTGTGTCTTTTTTATATATCTTCGAAATATTCTGCATTTTTTTTCCATTTCGCAGGATTGATTGACCTAATGGTGCTTGGCCCACAGTTGGTCGTTAATATACATCATGGTGCCTGTGTAATAGAAAATCGTCGATTATCAGTACCTCGTGAAAAATATTCTGGACTATTAAACAGACACCTGTGATATGCTTTTCCTATTACAAAATCACTAAAGCACACTTAGAATAAATTAAATCTCGACTTTCCTGTAGGCCTAGAAGTCGCAATGGCTTTAGTCTTGCAGTGTTGATATCTGAGTGACTTAGACGCTTAAAAGGGAAGGGCTTAATTCCAAAATGTCACAAGTTTTCAATAGTTCGCCTGTGATCAAATTCCGAAACGTCATAGGTTTCCAATAGCTCACACGTGACCGTGCAAGAGTCACTTTAGCCGTGCAATAGTTCAACAAAATCAAACGCCTTATATAATAACATCGGATATATCTGTGCGCACGATGTACACGAGGAGTTTGGTGCGTTTTGCAATCCCATAGCTGAACCCAAAAAGGGTTTACGTAGCACAGGTCATCATCGCCGGATGTAAAATATCATTACACGGAACGATAAGCCGCTAAGTATGGCGATATCTTAAAAGCTATGGTTAGTTTCACGAACAATGCATATGCTCAATAACAAATTACAAGAATGTAGGGTTTGACTGCTGTCCCAATTCATCGTTAACCTGTGGCAGTTATTGTAATAATGTTGTTTGGAACAGCATTTGGACTAGATTACTTTAACTTTTCTAGTTACCATTGTATCTGATCGATCATGAGCTATGTTAAATACATGTATTTAATTGCATTGATGTTATGTGCTTGTGGTTTATATTTTATTATGTATTCAGTATTACGTATCGATCTTATATAGTAATTATTAGTCTAATATGGTAATGAATAGGTCACGTGACCAGCGCGAGACTGCGCAGTCAGCTCAAGACAGGTCACGTGACGTCAGTTTAGCGTCAGCTGGAAAGGAGAGTGCAAAGGCCAAAGGTGAATGCGTTTTTATTTGCATTCCCACCTGTTCTGCATAATATCTGGCTTTTGCTTTCTCTTTTTACAATGTAATCTCTGCGAGATTTCATTCTATATTCGTAAGTTTGTCAAAGAATTTTTCGATCTTATTAATATGTGTAGGTGTTGGGCGGATTTCGCCCTCACCTACAATAGTCAAATAGAACTTTAACCTTACTTTGATAAATGATGTTATGTAATATTTGTTTGTGTTACATAATGCTTTGAGATTATATGTTAGAGTATAATCATACATGTCGTTTTAATAAACGGTCATTTCAATCAACGTATGTGTTGCTGTTTCTTAATGACTATTATACAAGCTTGCAGTCTGACTGGGTGTGTAAAAACAAGCATCTTGGCATAAATATTATTTTGTGCAAATTTGTGCAGAAACAAGACAGGAAGACTTGCTTCTGCGGTCATTCGGTATCGTCAAGGACGTTGCCATCACAGACAATATGGACATGTTGACGAGGCAGCAGAATGTAAGCACTAAGATGAGATGTACGTCACTCTGCGTTCAGCTGGGATGTGAGTGTACGTCATTTGCTTATGACAGCAACACCAAGACGTGCCACGTGTTTCGCAAGACTCTAACCACCGGGAGCGGGAAAAAAGTAGGATACAACAAGATTACAGGTAATGTTTAGATTCACTGTCTTGCTATCGCCATTTTCAGTCATCATGTATGGCAAGCCAAGTTGTCATTTATTCGCGGAGCAATGTTGATCCAGGATTTTACTAAATTATATCAGATATCTTATATGTTTATGCGATATCTTATATGTTAATGAGATATCTTTTATGTTTATAAGATATCTTATTTAAAATTTATAAGATATCTTATTTAAAATTTATAAGATATCTTATATAATATATAAGATATATCATATAATATATAAGATATCTTATATCTTTATAAGATATCTTATAAACTTTTATTTATGAGCTATCTTATGTAATATATAAGATATCTTATAAAGAAAAGTTTATAAGATATCTTATAAAGAACGAGACTCTCGTGAGACCGGCAAAACATAAAAGTTCGACAATGACTGCTCCCTCTGTAAGATAACTCCCATTTTGTTGGAAGACACGTGGAACATTCACAATCAACCCTCTGTCGCGATCACGATCGGCTAGGCACGGTGCAGATATGGCAATTATGAATCTGTTTTAAACCATTTTATGTAGTTCCAGCTTCATCTCGGCTCTTTCATCGAGTGGGGGAGAGTTAATTATCTCAAATTGAAATCTCGTTCTTTATAAGATATCTTATAATTGGATTATATAAGATATCTTATAAAGTATATAATATATTTCATAAAGTTTATAAGATATCTTATTTAATTTTCTTTCTAAGATATCTTATATCTTTTATGAGATATCTTATATATTATATAAGATATCTTATAAAGAAAAGTATATAAGATATCTCATTTAATATATAAGATATCTTATAAAGTATATAAGATATCTTATAAAGTTGATAAGATATCTTATATAATTATACAAGATATCTTATATAATTTAGTAAATCCTGGATCAACGTTGCTCCTTGAATAAATGACAACTTGGCTTGCCATAAACATGGATCAATTAGATGACGTGATGACGTCGTGGCGGACTTATTCACTTCAGACCACTGTTTTGAAATACATACGCCGGACACTGCTGAGAAGTGAAGACAACATCTGATGTTGCAAAACATTAGGTTCTCTGTTTGATATTGTGTTACAACTGGAATATTTCTATCTTTCATTACTCATATGTTTTACGATTCTCATTTCATTTCGCTTGATACATCAATATTGCACGCAAAAATTAAATTAATTCAAATTGTTTAAGCATTAAGAACTTTATGTTAAAATAATGCATACGTTTGTTTGCAATGTTCTGTTTTATTAACTGGTATCTTGTATATTCATATTAAAATGTATTCCGTGTGGCGAAAAAGATGATACAAATGTCGTTTCGTAGAGGTTTTTTTATTCAACATATTAATATTGCATGCATAGTTAAGCGAATTTCAAGGGACAACTTCCTTATCTATTTAGAATGCGCAACACCTCGACAAATACTGGACGCCCCTTTGCAGCATTACACAGGTTGTATAGCTACTTACGACTGTGACTTTGGCTACACCTCATCCGGATCTAGTGACTTAAATGTGATCACGTGTCAAGAGGATGAGGCGTGGAAACCGAGTAACTACGCATGCGTACAGATTCGTAAGCATTACTCTACTTCCCCAGCGTGTCACTATTTCTTCTAGAGGGAAACTTATTTACATTATTGAAATCAGCATTGTCATTGTACCGAGAACAACGTGTCGTAATACGTCGTTAACAAATACCATATCTTATCTGTCGATAGTCAAAGGTTTTCTGAAAGAAGTCTAAAAAGAAAAAAATAAGTATCAGACTTGGTTTTGTATTTTGATATAGTGTTCAGGTATAGTAAGTGCACGGTTATAACCTATTGAAAAGGCAGACATGCAATAGATTTTACTAAACACTGTCTCACAAAGTTTTTTCAGAAATGAAAAACAATAAAATAAAATAAAAGGAAAAAAAAACTACAAAAAGAGCACAAGATAGAAATTTAAACTTAAGTGTTAATGAGAACACAAAATAGAATGACGTGTACATTTGACAAAGATATAGAAGATATATGATCCTGAAGCATCCTACAAATACATTTATACAAGTTAAGCAATGCAAATGGAGTGATATAATCCGCAACTTAAACATTCTGTATATATTTGATGCAGCTTGCCTTTCACCAACAACACTCGCAGACGGATATGTTGATGTGACTTCGCTGAGCGTAGGGAGTGTGGCAACTTATGAATGTAACACCAACTTCATCAACACAGGAGGGGAGGTAAACACTCTCACCTGTGTACTTGGAGGGACGTGGTCAGGAGAAATCGACATGGTCTGTAAGTATAGAAACTAAGTTTGATATATAACAGCTTTGGTACTAGACTTAAATGACCATTATTTTGAAGTATAATAACATAATAAAAATGAGACGATGAAATCCTACGGTGAACATGTTATAACAGACACTGAATTTTAACAGTAGAAATATTATTATAACAGACACTGAAATATCACAGTAAATATGTTATAACAGACAATGAAATCACACAGTAAACATGTTATAACATACACTGAAATCACACAGTAAACATGTTATAACAGACCCTGAAATCTCACAGTAAACTTGTTATAACAGACACTGAAATCTCACAGTAAACATGTTATAACAGATACTGAAATCTCACAGTAAACATGTTATAACAGACACTGAAATCTTACAGTAAACATGTTATAACAGACACTGAAATCACACAGTAAAACATGTTATAACAGACACTGAAATATCACAGTAAACATGTTATAACAGACACTGAAATCTCACAGTAAACATGTTATAACAGACACTGAAATATCACACTAAAACATGTTATAACAGACACTGAAATCTCACAGTAAACATGTTATAACAGACACTGAAATCTCACAGTAAACATGTTTTAACAGACACTAAAATCTCACAGTAAACATGTTATAACAGACACTGAAATCTCACAATAAACATGTTATAACAGACCCTGAAATCTCACAGTAAACTTGTTATAACAGACACTGAAATCTCACAGTAAACATGTTATAACAGACACTGAAATCTCACAGTAAACATGTTATAACAGACATTGAAATCTCACAGTAAACATGTTATAACAAACATCGAAATCTCACAGTAAACATGTTATAACAGACACTGAAATCTCACAGTAAACATGTTATAACAGACCCTGAAATCTCACAGTAAACTTGTTATAACAGACACTGAAATCTCACAGTAAACATGTTATAACAGACACTGAAATCTCACAGTTAAAATGTTATAACACACACTGTAATCCCACTTTAAACATTTTATACCTATTATAACCGACACAAATTATATTCTAAAGATATCGATTATTTGATTATTTGCTAGGCATTGTTTTATTATAACCCAAACAGACACGTTATGATTAGCTTGGCATCCTCGCAAAGGATGCCACGGCTTTAGCTACAGTACCGCTGACATTCAGAGTGTCATTCACTACCCATATAATTATATAATTGCGCTTGCTGATAAAGTTTTCATATTCGTTACTTTAAAGATTGGTAATTAAAACATGTTACCTGAAGACTATCCATAGACCGTGTACAGCCAACGCAAGAATACAACGTATACCCCAATAGCCAAGGTCATTCGGAGTAATTAAATGGCTTGTTGTAAAATGTCTTTTCATATCAGGATCAAGAGATGACATACTGTAAAATTTGAAATCATAAATGCTCTACAATCTTAAGTCCTTGAGGACCAAACACACGGTTTTCAGTCCATTCATCATTAAACCTCTACATACCATAACTATTGTATTCAGTATGGATGGTAGGTCAAGATATCATGGCATGATGCTACCTCTTTATTCAATTAGAGTACTGTCAATGGGCTTATTTTGACGCACTAACATTTTCGCATATATCAACATTTTCACAGGTGAGAGAAAGAATGCGTAGGCGCACCCACATTACATTGTTATTAATAGATATATAGAAAGTGTAATTAGAGCAATCAAAATGTATTGCCATGCTTCCACACGAAACGCCGCTAAAATAATATTACCACTAAAATATGTACAGCAAAGGATAGGTGTCGTTACACTATACATACAGACAGGAAAATAGTCCTAAAGGGATGCCATCTCTGGAATACCTTATTAAACAAAAGGCAATTTCTATTTTGGAAATAATTGGGACGATGCTTTGTGTGGATCCCAAGCTATTAAGTACTTTCATTTCTTTGATTGTTTTAGTAGGAAATGCTGAAGTGTATATAGGGGGTACTAATGAAATCGTTTATGCATTTTTCAAACTGTTTTCTCGTTAAAGGCTCTGTTTCGAAGGAGTATGTCATTAGAATTAGGACAGGACATATCAAAGACTCTGGCACTGATGCAAATGTGTACATGATTGTATACGGTGAGCTGGGAAATTTCAAAGTAAATTTTCCTCGGTCCATGCAATTCGAGGAAAACCTTGTCGAGGAACACAAGGTAAAGTGTAATGTGTTGTGAACTCTATATTTAATGTTTTGATGTCAATCGACATTAACCATACAAAATACAAAAAAAAAGAGAGAAAATGTACTGAATTTGGATGGAAACAACGTTATTAACTTATGCTTGAACGAACTATCCTTACATCTGTTTTATTCTTAAAAATGACAAATATTTTTTTTTTACATTTTAAGAAAACATTTTCTATCTCAAAACCACATCAAAGACAGGCTTGTTTTGTTTGTTGGTTTTGTTTTTAATCCCACGCACAACGAGGTTGACGGGAGATATGCAAATGGTTTCCATCCGTTCGTCCGGATTCACTTTCCGAACGAGATATTTTAAGAGAAATGATCAGATTTTGATGAAACTTGCTTGGTAGACTTATCACCTAAACCCCTCGCTCAAGTTTAAATATCGTCGTATTCTGCGCATATTTAATCAGGCTGTTGTGATCGGATTGACTGATTACTTTCCGCACGATAAACAGTATTTTAAAGAAATAATCATATGTTTATGAAACTTATTACCTAAACTCCTTCCTTAAGTTGGATTATCGACATATTCCACGCACATTTAATGAGGTTGCTGTGATCTGATTTGCTGATTGCATTCCGTTTGTTATTTTTTAAAGGAATGATCGGATTTTGATGAAACTTGCTTGGTAGACTTGTTTCCAATTATGTTGATTACTTTCACACGAACTTGATATTTGGTTGGGTTTATTTTGTTTAACGTCCTATTAACAGCAGGTAATTTAAGGACGGTCTCCCGTGCATGCGACATGCATGCGTGTGGTGAGTGCGTATGTGTGTTTTGGGAGGCTGCGGTATGTTCGTGTTAAGTCTCCTTGTGAAAGGCCGGACATTTTGCCGATTTATAGTGCTACCTCACTGAAGCATACTACCGAAGACACCCAGCAGGACACCCCACCCGGTCACATTATACTGAACCAGTCGTCTCACTCCTTGTATGCCGAGCGCCAAGCAGGAGCAGCAACTACCATTTTTAAAGACTCTGGTATGTCTCGGTCAGGGGACAGAACCCAAAGCCTTCCTCACAGGGGCGAATGCTCAACTAAAGGCCAAAAGTGAGGCAGTGTCAAGGGAGACGTTAGGAAGAAGAAAGTTGTTAAGAAGGAAGAGAAAAAATAAGATCCCAAATTTAGTCGCCTCTTACGATCATGCATTGGGGGCAGCAGGTACAATTCTTACGCCATACCTGCAGGGCAGTGAACTTGAACATATTTAATTATTCTACTTGCTATGGCATGTGTCATGTTTTTATGCATGCTGTCCACACTTTGATTCCATTTAATACATGAGCGGGGGATTTTGACGACTATGTCCTTATTAGATAAGGAATTATACCCTTTATATTATACTTTTTCAATCTTTGGCAGTATTTTTAATTTTCAGTCTTTTTTATTTTGCTTATATTCAACCACTTTTCTGTTCAACCCACCTCCTCTATATATTATGTAGCTGCATTTTGATGTTTAAAATATTGGGTAAAAACTAGTAGACGGATTTGAAAAATATTCATGAATTCGCTGATAAGTTGTATTTTATTCCACCGTACACGCAATAGAAACACCGTTCAATGCATATATTTACATCAAACAATTCGTTGAAATACCTTACGAAGAACATAAAAGTCGCGATGTGTTGCGACGTTGGTAACTACGGCAGTCGTGGTTGCTTAGATAATATAGTTCGAGTGAATCTACGTTAAGACACCAGTATTGTTTACAAAATTAAAAGAAGCAACTCAACATTTTTGTTTAATACATTTAACGTTTTCAATTCATTAATATATTCATTATCCACAATTTCTGTCTCGCATTAACTATGCTTGTCAAGCAGTAGTGGTGTGGTCGATTGTTCCATAGGAACTGTACGCTTTAGCCATTTTTGTTAGCTTACCTTGTGGAAAAATTAAATATTCACTCATTTCTGCAATCTTCATTTTAGTATTTCACAAACCACCCACTTCCCATTAGCTTTTTGTACAGGGATCATCGGGGAACAGGAGAAAACGCTAAAATTGCGTAGATCAGTCCTTTGAAAATGGCGCCGTGTGTGTGTGTGTGTGTGTGTGTGTGTGTGTGTGTGTGTGTGTGTGTGTGTACGAGTATGTATTCACAACTTTTTATGCAACGGATGGCATAGATAAAACTGTTTCATCCACTTGCCGTTTTGGTACAAAAATGTACAATTCAAAACAGCAATGAAGTCAATTGATGCATTGATATGTTTGCTCTTGTCCTGGATTTGACCATTGATATTGATACAAGAGAAAAAAAAAGATTAAAGGAACGACAACTCGTGCAATATCAGTAAAGAAAGATAAGTCCTTGGACGTAGCACGCTCAGGAGAAGGCTACCACCTCAATTCAGTCCACAAGGGATGAATTATAACAGATGTTTACGTTTTGATAAGTCAAAATATCCAAGAAAATAAAACGTAGCGCAAATTGTCATGACAATGTATTTATGTATGTGTTTGTCAACCTTGAAATTATTTTCTTGTTAATGCACCTGACATCTATTAGAACTTGCTGGTATTATAAGTAATGGTAAGGATATGTCTACATTTAATCAAATTGATACATGTAGAATTGAAATTAACACAAATATTGTTTTTAAAGTAGTTCCCTAGGAGTACATTTAGTTATCCTTCTGTTATGCTATTCAATGCACATGTTAACGTATAATTCATTCCTGTATTTTGTACACTATCTAGGTAACATATCGCGATGTCGGCACATTGAACCAGATAAAGATTGGCCATGATAATACTGGACTGTACCCAGGTTTCTATGTTGACTGGGTAAGTATAGATCGGTGTGCACATATACATGTCGATTTATTGTAGTAACTATTAATTCCATCCGACAAAGTAGGCGAGTTTCTTACTTGCCCACCACTTTGTCCATGCCTAATCTCAGAAACTACGATTGCGGTTCCTACCAAACTTTGAACACATACCAAGTATGAAGTCTAGATATTCATCTTACTTTTTTTTGCTGGACCAACGTTCAAAGATGGCTGCCGCTGTCTCTGATTGGCCGGTACCATATTCAGTAATAACTTAATTTTATTGGATGGAATAAAAAAAAAAAAAAAGAATGCTTGAGGACAGGACAGCGCTCATTTTCAACAAAAGAATATTTGAGGTCATTCCTGATATGGCTGTCAAGTGCAGGTTTCTGATTGATCAAATTTAAACACTCCCTGATCTTCATGAAATTTGGTATGTCAGTACTCCATGGAACAATGGTAACTTTCGTAACCTCAACTTTCCGTTATTATCATAATAGCTGTCATTTCCTGTTATCTGATTGACCGAAATTCCAAAATTGTTGATATTTGATAAAATTTGGTATCATATTCACCATGGAACATTAGTTACTTTTGTTACCTCTTTTTCGCACTTTAACAAAGAGGCTGTCATTTTCTGTCTTCCGATATGTCGAAATTTATATATTGTTAAAATTTGGTATATATTAACGCCAGGGAGGACACGGATAGCTTTCGTAAACTCACTTTCACATTTAAACAAAATGGCCACCATTTCCTTGCATCGGATTGGTGGAATATTCTATATTGTCCAATTATGATGAAATTTGTATGTAGATACATGTACATCCTGTGACACCGGTCACTTTCGTAACCTAAGTTTCATATTTTAACAAAATGGCCACCATTTCCTGGCCTCTGATTGGTCGATGATGTTGTGCGATTCCGGTGAACATTGGCATATATGATTGGGTTTGGGGGACTTCTGTTTTGACTCCTCATTACAATTACAAAGTACATTTTTTCCTTGTTGTTTCTCCAGGGGTCTCCATGCATCAATCTTTTTGTTTATATTTTGTTTTTTTCTTTGGGTTCTCCGGCTTTCCTCCATCTCAAAAACCTGGCACGTCCTTAAATGACTCTGGTTGTTAATAGGACGTTTAACAAAATAAACCAAACCAAGCCTTCCTATTATCAATTTAGGGTTACAATTCTGATTATAATTTGGTTATTCGGTATTCTCTGGGTTTTTCTTCTTTTTTTTCACTACTCCTTATAAGAAACAAATGGTGTGAAATGTATTTAAACAGTGCTTGTTCTTTAATTCAACAATAGGTTTCAGTCTCGGACAAACAGATCTACTGTTTTTATGATGTATCATCATGGATAGAGGTTGGAAAACTTGAGATAACAGTACCAATTCATACTTGTCAGTAAGTATTGTGTATGATTATTTCTCATAGAATACGACATAATTTCAGTTGAATAGCCCGTATGTCATTTATACAATTATACACTGTTAGTAGGCTGAAGTTACTGATATTCGAAGTTTAATTCATTTGAATAGCGGCATGGCTTGGAATACACACTTGTGATTAATATTGTTTTTAAATCCAATTCTGATTATTATGAGATTTATTACATAATGTGATAGATGCACTTCCCCGTCTAGATTTGAACATATCATTTGATTAATGTTCCCTACTCTCGCCTTCTATGTATCTACACGGAAGGTCTTTAACATCACTTACGTGTTCAAGAAGTAGAAAACAGCTGTGTGATGCAGTTAACAGGGGTTGGACACGATTTTCCAAATGATGATCGATATATATATATATATATATATATATATGTATTATAGTGTCGACTGTCGATGACCCTTGATTTGCTATTTCGAAGATCCTTAATTTGCTATTTCGCTGACCCTAATAGGTTCTACTTTGCTGTGTGTTCTGTACAATTCTATAAACTGCACCCTGTTAAGTATATAAATATTTACATATTTGTTCCAACGAGCGCAGAAGAGTGAACTTTTAGCTCTCTATATGGTTTCTTTCAGATCCGCCACCAAGTAGAGCAAACACCAGAAGAACAGACAGAGGGACATTTACAAGATGTCCCACTGGTGACAGGCAATGAACGATAAATATTCCAGAATTGCCGTTGTGATTAAAGGTTACATCACAACTTATGTTCCAGATTATTTACAGAAGCGATAGTGGGGGAAATTATGTTAAGCAAAAAAAATGTACTTAAGCCTGATACTGTACTTAAGCGGGCACAACTGAATATTGACACTTCTTTAACTCTATGTCGTTATATAAGACTCGCTATATGAACTTAGATACACACTCTTGATAGTGATTAGCCTAGGGGACGCTGATAAGTATGTTACTTATTCCTTTGTATTACTTATGTTAATATTTCTAGTTATTTTTTATCTATCCATGGTTTTTTTTTATGAAACTAAAATATTTAAAACAGTTTCTCTTATTCCAATATTTTACTTCCTGAGAAAATATGTTCCTTTGTGCTTGAAAATTATTAAATTTCTATTTTGCCAATAGTCATTTTTAATATTAAGCAGAACCGATGGTTAACAGAGATATTTTCTATGTAATCACGTTATACAAGCAACGCTTAGAGCGCACAATTTCATAATGGGATTTCCTACAATAGCCATTTTTGTATTTTAGACACGAGACAAGTCGCCTTTCACAGAGAACACAAACAGTGTAGTACACAGTATATGTGGTATAGCATTTTAGAGCGTGCCTAAACTAAGGGGACAATACCATTTACATGTGGCCTTTGAAGTAAAACCACAATCATTTTACACACGTTTTCGTTAATGTAACAGTTATCCCCCTGAACACATATTGATGAGACTTGCATATCTTTCAACAGTGTGCATTCATATCTTTATCAGAAGCCGTTGTATCTCAACACTGATTTTCATGCAGTCATGGATGAAACCAAACAATACTAAGAGGATGCAAAGCTTTTGCTATTTCCATGAATTATATCGACTGCTGACGGACACAGAAATTAAAATAGGATGTGGAGAGGTGCAGTATGATAAAAACATTGATGGTGTTTTATGATCACCATGTCGAATATATGATAGCATATTGGATTGCTTTAATGAGCGAATTAGTTATATTCTATTCTGTAGAGGTCACGATGTACTGTAATATTATTCTAAAAATTCTTTAGGCATTTTTTTTTTTTTTTTTTTTTTTTGCATTTCATATTCGACTTTTCTGTTGACCTGGACCACTGTATAAAACATGGTAACATACACATCTCCCTATGATAAGTTTAAGTTGCTGTATTTTTTCAATCGAAGTGAAGTTTCTGGCGGGAAAACTATATACATGTATGCATGTATGAGAACAAAGGGACTGTGTATGAACAAAGATGTCGAAATCGACGAATTATGTATCATGTACAGCAAATCCCGCGATCAAAATGACCATAAATCTCAGTTTATCAATATTAGATATTTGGCAAGATGGATTGATAGGTATTTGTTAAATAGGAACTTTGAGACATTTCCGTATTTTACACGTGTGGCACCGACTCAATAAGGAAATTATCAAAATACATAAAACCTTCATCAAAAAAGCCAATTTTGATGATATCTGCATCACCAACACCTCAGCAAAATCCGGCGCTCGGGTGTAAAGATCATTAACATGTTCGGTGCCACAGGTGTAAAATACGTGTGCGACTCAGCAAAAACTGAGGGATGTTTTTCCTGTCCATTATCCTTGCAAATTAGAGCCAATTCTTCTAATTGAAGGACTGCATTATTAGATCAAAAAATAAAAAAAAAAAAAAAAAAAATGAAATACCTCATCCGTGATTTCAACACCGTCTCCGTGTTAATTTTGCTTTTGAAAGATAAGAATTCAATTTAATCTAGTCTTATCTTAAAAAAGTAACCAATAAGATAAACATATTATAATCTTAATGAAGATTTGATTCATTTTCGATCATATTTTGACTCTATCATTTGCCTTTGTTTAGACGAAAAACCTCAAACATTTTAGAAGTCATAATCCCTTTTCTTCGAAAAAAGAAAAGAAAAAAAAACCTCTTAAGTTTCCTCCAAAAAATGCTCAACTTAAGGACTGAAGCTTTTCCACATTTGAACAAAGTAAATACTTCGTTTATCAAACAAATCTGTTGATGGAAATATGTGCAACACAATGTAATATTCTGGCAGTTACATCAGTTTACATATAGAATATTACACGACTGGTTTTGTCACATAGAATTTAATTAACCAGATCAGTATAATTTGATACGCCACCAGCAATAATGCTTGTGTTTGTTTGTCATTTCAAAACACTTCAAAAATATATATACATTTTTATGGTAAATTTTGTTTGGCTATTATTTAGTCTTCTTGCGTTTTATATACTTTCACGTCATTCATTCATTTGAACTAAGATATGTGTTTTGTCTTCGTATGTTTTGTGGAGATTTAAAAGTTTTTACTTGTTTCCGCCGTGGTACCAGTATATTGACTTTCCTCGTGACGTCTTCGCATGTTTACGTTATGGCATATTTAGTTGTCATGTGTTTACGTTATGATATCTTTTAATTGTCGTTTGTTGACATTTGATATCTTAAATTGTCGTATGTTTACGTTATGCTATATTTAGTTGTGGTGTGTTGTCTTTATGATAGTTTTAGTTGTGGTGCGTTGACGTTATGATATATTTAGTTGTCGTGTGTTGACGTTATGATATATTTAGTTGTCATGTGTCGACGTTATGATGTATATTTAGTTGTCGTGTATTGACGTTATGATATATTTAGTTGCCGTGTGTTGACGTTATGATATATTTAGTTGTAGTGTATTGACGTTATGATATATAGAGGTTCCCCAACGAGTGGAGATTGTTTATCATTTTTATCCAACTCGAGTTAGTTAATTTTCTAATTTTGAAAAGACACGAGCTTTAGCGAGTGTCTTTTCAGAATTAGAAAATTAACTAACGAGAGTTGGATAAAAATAATAAACAATCGTCACGAGTAGGGGAACTTGTTTATCCCATAACTTCTTTACTTACAAATGTAAGCATGTCAAGTTCAAATTCTCCCAACGTAGCAACTAAATTCCGTGAACCAAATCACTACGGGACAAAATATAGGTCGTTATGAACGAAAGCTTATCATCTATTTTAGATGCACGACTCATATCTTCTGTACTATATTTTTAAATGATATTATTTCACCAAACGAAATTTAAGTTTGAAAGTCCTTGTATCTGTGTAATTTATTAATAGGTAACTTGTTTAAATAACTCCGCTCGAAATATTCGAAGACGACACCGTCATCGCGAAGTCGAACGTCACCGCTGAATATTAGACTAATCATTGTCAGATTCAATTATCGGTCCTTACCTGGATTTCGTAGGTATGCTATTACTAGATATTGTGATGTTAAATGTTCATTCTGAGATTTATTCATTCAAGACATCGTGCGTTTCAACAAATATTTCGGAAACCGAGCTGGAGTGTTGAGCAATATACTCCTATGTAGTTTACGTTTGTCAGTGTGTTTACACGAAATCTCATCAGTTTACTGACATGAGACAAATGTTCCAAGATGATTTTTAAATTTTTGTGTTTGGGATGAATATATTCGTAATAAAGGTAAGTGGAATGATAAGAAAACTTGCGTTTATTCGTTGATTTTTTTTCTGTTGGTACAATATCCGTACCGAATGACACCCAACTAAAAGGGAAGCTGCCTAACACTAACAGTTACGTTAGATGGTGCGACCGTTTCATTAAATGACTACGATTTAGAGACAGCGATTTAACCGTTTTGTATTACATTTGTTCATTGTTTTGATAATCCATTCATTGCTATCGGGATCCACTGCATATCTAGAATCAAGGGGGGGGGGGGGGGGGGGGGGGGGGGCTATAATCGATGCAATATCTCGCTTCCGTGCGTCGTCTATTTTATCATCATCAAATTATATTTCGTTCGACACAAACCCCAGATTAATCGACATTTCCATGAGGACACCCCTCTCAACCAGTTATGCTTATGTTGAGCACTGAAAAATCCACAAAACGTGTCCATGCTGATCTTTCGAAGACAGGCGGTAAAAAAAGGAGAAGATAAGTGAGAGTAGTAAAAATAGTCCGTGGTCAAAGGCCAGAGGTTAGCCAATCAGATTCCTTGGAGGTCACAAATGACCAATCGGAGGCTTAGAAAGTGGTTACACACTGCGGTGTGTAAACAAAAACAATAACACATTGCTACGCATTTTATCACGTGCCATATCAGTTGTGAAACAAGCGTGGTTATGGGATAAATAGAGGTTCCCCAACGAGTGGAGATTGTTTATCATTTTTATCCAACTCGAGTTAGTTAATTTTCTAATTTTGAAAAGACACGAGCTTTAGCGAGTGTCTTTTCAAAATTAGAAAATTAACTAACGAGAGTTGGATAAAAATGATAAACAATCGTCACGAGTAGGGGAACTTGTTTATCCCATAACTTCTTTACTTACAAATGTAAGCATGTCAAGTTCAAATTCTCCCAACGTAGCAACTAAATTCCGTGAACCAAATCACTACGGGACAAAATATAGGTCGTTATGAACGAAAGCTTATCTATTTTAGATGCACGACTCATATCTTCTGTACTATATTTTTAAATGATATTATTTCACCAAACGAAATATAAGTTTGAAAGTCCTTGTATCTGTGTAATTTATTAATAGGTAACTTGTTTAAATAGTTCCGCTCGAAATATTAGAAGACGACACCGTCATCGCGAAGTTGAACGTCACCGCTGAATATTAGACTAATCATTGTCAGATTCAATTATCTGTCCTTTCCTGGATTTCGTAGGTATGCTATTACTGGTTACTGTGATGTTAAATGTTCATTCTGAGATTTATTCATTCAAGACATCGTGCATGTCAATAAATATTTCGGAAAACGAGAGCTGGAGTGTTGAGCAATATAGGCCTAACAGTTATGTAGACTTAGTTTACGTTTGTCAGTGTGTTTACAAGAAATCTCGTCAGTTTAGTGACATGAGACAAATATTCCAAGATGATTTTTAAAGTTTTGTGTTTGGGATAAATATATTCGTAATAAAGGTAAGTGGAATGATAAGAAAACTTGTGTTTATTCGGGTTTTTTTCCCTGGTCCGTACCGAATGACACCCAACTAAAAGGGAAGCTGCCTAACAGTTACGTTAGATGGTGCGACAGTTTCATTCAAATGACTACGATTTAGAGACAGCGATTTAACCATTTTGTATTACATTTGTTCATTGTTTTGATAATTCATTCATTGCTATCGGGATCCACTGCATATCTAGAATCAAGGCGGGGGGGGGGGGGGGGGGGGGGGGGGGGGGGGTGTCAGTTTTAATTCGCTACTTGTAGGCCTATAATCGATGCAATATCTCGCTTCCGTCGTCTATTTTACCATCAAATTATATTTCGTACGACTCAAACCCCAGATTAATCGACATTTCCATGAGGACACCCGGGGACCCCTCTCACCCAGTTTAATCATCAAAACGTGTCCATGCTGATCTTTTGAAGACAGACGGCAAAAAAAAGATAAGTGAGAGTAGTAAAAATAGTCCGTGGTCAAAGGCCAGAGGTTAGCCAATCAGATTCCTTGGAGGTCACAAATGACCAATCGGAGGCTTAGAAAGTGGTTACACACCGCGGTGTGTAAACAAAAACAACAACACACTGCTACGAATTTTATCACGTGCCATATCAGTTGTGAAACAAGCGTGGTTATGGGATAAAATATATTAAGTTGTCGTGCGTTGACGCTATGATATATTTAGTTGTCGTGTGTTTACGTTATGATATATTTAGCTGTCGTGTGTTTACGTTATGATATATTTAGTTGTCATGTGTTTACGTTATGATATATTTAGCTGTCATGTGTTTACGTTATGATATATTTAGTTGTCATGTGTTTACGTTATGATATATTTAGTTGTCATGTGTTTCCGTTATGATATATGAAGTTGGCGTGTATTGACGTTATGATATATGAAGTTGGCGTGTATTGACGTTATGATATATTTAGTTGTCGTGTGTTTTCGTTATAATATATTTAGCTGTCGTGTGTTGACGTCATGATATATTTAGTTGTCGTGTGTTTACGTTATGATATATTTAGTTGTCGTGTGTTTACGTTATGATATATTTAGTTGTCGTGTATTGACGTTATGATATATTTAGTTGTCATGTGTTGACGTTATGATATATTAAGTTGTCGTGTGTTGACGTTATGATATATTTAGTTGTCGTGTGTTTGCGTTATGATATATTTAGTTGTCGTGTGTTTCCGTTATGATATATGAAGTTGGCGTGTATTGACGTTATGAAATATTTAGTTGTCATGTGTTTACGTTATGATATATTTAGTTGTCGTGTGTTTACGTTATGATATATTTAGTTGTCATGTGTTGACGTTATGATATATCTAGTTGTCGTGTGTTGACTTTATGATATATTAAGTTGCCGTGTGTTGACGTTATCATATATTAAGTTGTCGTGTGTTTTCGTTATAATATATTTAGCTGTCGTGTGTTGACGTCATGATATATTTAGTTGTCTTGTGTTTACGTTATGATATATTTAGTTGTCGTGTGTTGACGTTATGATATATTTAGTTGTCGTGTGTTGACGTTATGATATATTTAGTTGTCGTGTGTTTACGTTATGATATATTTAGTTGTCGTGAGTTGACGTCATGATATATTTAGTTGTCATGTATTGACGTTATGATATATTTAGTTGTCGTGTATTGACGTTATGATATATTTAGTTGTCGTGTGTTTACGTTATGATATATTTAGCTGTCGTGTGTTGACGTTATGATATATTTAGTTGTCGTGTGTTGACGTTATGATATATTTAGTTGTCGTGTGTTTACGTTATGATATATTTAGTTGTCGTGAGTTGACGTCATGATATATTTAGTTGTCGTGTATTGACGTTATGATATATTTAGTTGTCGTGTGTTTACGTTATGATATATTTAGTTGTCGTGTGTTGACGTTATGATATATTTAGTTGTCGTGTATTGACGTTATGATATATTTAGTTGTCGTGTGTTTACGTTATGATATATTTAGCTGTCGTGTGTTCACGTTATGATATATTTAGCTTTCGTGTATTGACGTTATGATATATTTAGTTGTCGTGTGTTTACGTTATGATATATTTAGTTGTCGTGAGTTGACGTCATGATATATTTAGTTGTCATGTATTGACGTTATGATATATTTAGTTGTCGTGTATTGACGTTATGATATATTTAGTTGTCGTGTGTTTACGTTATGATATATTTAGCTGTCGTGTGTTGACGTTATGATATATTTAGTTGTCGTGTGTTGACGTTATGATATATTTAGTTGTCGTGTGTTTACGTTATGATATATTTAGTTGTCGTGAGTTGACGTCATGATATATTTAGTTGTCGTGTATTGACGTTATGATATATTTAGTTGTCGTGTGTTTACGTTATGATATATTTAGTTGTCGTGTGTTGACGTTATGATATATTTAGTTGTCGTGTATTGACGTTATGATATATTTAGTTGTCGTGTGTTTACGTTATGATATATTTAGCTGTCGTGTGTTGACGTTATGATATATTTAGCTGTCGTGTGTTGACGTTATGATATATTTAGCCTTCGTGTATTGACGTTATGATATATTTAGTTGGCGTGTGTTGACGTTATGATATCGGTAGTTTATAAAATATTGATTGTCCCTTATTTGAGTACGCATCGATTGACTGGGATCGGTGTTCTCAACAAGATTCAATTACTGGCAGCGCTTGAGTAGTTCCAGCCCTACCTGTACACACATCAAAACAATAGCTTTATTTTAAGACAGGATGGGAACCTTTATCTGAACGTTACCTTCCTAAACTCCGTTCGGAAACACCAATACCTGCTACTTGTAACCAAGATGACTTCACTATCCCTCGGTGTAGGAAAGAACTATTAAGAAAATCATGTATATCTTCACCGGTAAGCTATGGAACTCCCTCAACATTTTCTAAAGATGAGACAATCTCTTGTTACATTTAAATGCTGTTTAAAGCATGATATGTTCTTTTAAATCCATTTTTCATGAGCAGGAGATAAAAAAAACCTGATAATTTTGCACACCAGACTTAGGAATTAATGCATTAATCTACAATATAACCTTGATAGAGTAAACCTTAGAGATCATCCTTTATTGAGATGTCGAAAATGTACATCACTTTTTCTGCATGTGTTAATAGTACTCAATTGTGAGCAATCTCCTGGTAGGAAATCACACGTAAATCTTCCAGAGATCCTCCTAACTGACATAGACACTCTTCTCTGAGGTAATCATGATATCACTTTTGCACAAAACCGTAAAACTTTTACTATGTGTGTAAATAAGATAAGGGCACTCTCCGTTTCTAGAAGTCTTAATTACAAAAAGTCAAAAAGTACAGGTACATCATGTTGAAAAAAGAACGATTTTGTGGACTGGGGAGCCCTCATCTGGGGAATTCCCGCCTTTTCACACCCGGAAACCTATGTCTTTCTTCTTATACCAGGATCATATATTTTTGATTTTCAAAATCTCAAGACCGCACTCTTTTCTCGTATATATGCATATGTAGAAAGTACCCCTTTCATATGTTATTTATTCAGGAAATAGCTAAAAACATAAAACAAATTTTCTTTAGGGTTTTGGTTCAGGAGAAACACCAGCTGATTGGCTAAAGTAGTTGTGTGAGACCTGTTATGGGATTGAACATATCCATGAAGAACTTTTATTCTATTACATCAATCATCTTTGTAATTCTGAAACGTAAATATTGATATGATTTCTTTTGAGATATTAAAACAATAATTTGAAAACATCGTAGTGGTATACAGTAGTTGATTTTATTTTTAACTTTTGATTTATCAAATGATATCTAATCATAATAACAAAGTGGCAGTTAGCTTCATCCTAGACTTATGTACATTAGAAATATACTGTAGATAGTATAAATCTGTTGTTGTTTTATCCAATGGTTATACAACGTAATTAATTATAGATAAATATGAGGGACCAAGGGGAACCTACATATGAAATTTGAGGAAGATCCCTTCAGTACTTTCTGGGAAATAGCGATAACAAACTTCAATTGTCAAAATCCAAGATGGCTGCCTGTCAGCCATGTTGTTTTTCGATTGGTCTCAAAATGCAATATGCATAACTAGGCACTGATGAGGGAAACCTATGAAATATGAAAAAGATCCCTTCATCAGTACTTTCTGAGAAATAGCGATAACAAGAATTGTTACAGAGGGAGGACGGACGGACATCTGAACAGTTGACGGACCACGGACACAGGGCGATTTGAAAGTCCACCATCAAATGATCATGGTGGGCTAAAATGTCCACTATTCTACTTCGTCCTAACCTCTGGCCCAAGGCAGACGACACCAATTTATACCAAATTACGTCCTGTTCACGTAAGTCTGATTCTTACCAAATTAAACTAATTCAAGAAAACAGATTACGGAAATTTGTTAGCCATCCCAATTGGCACAGAGTTTGTCAGACCAACCTTCAAAACAGAACTAGTTTCCCTGTATTTTTCTGAGGTGTCCCTATATGTAATCTATATCCTACCACAGACAAATGTTATTATGTTTGGTTTAATTCCCCGCCTGTATGTCTCTTGAGGTTTGTCTTAAGGAAACATGCTGGACAAAATTCACAATCACATTTGTGTGGCTTCTCTCCAGTATGTATCCTGAGGTGTATCTGTAGACTAAATGAACGACTGAACGCCTTACAACAGATATCACATTTGTATGGCTTCTCTCCAGTATGTGTCCTGAGGTGTGTCCGTAGACTAACTGCATGACTGAACGCCTTACAACAGATATCACATTTGTATGGCTTCTCTCCAGTATGTGTCCTGAGGTGTGTCCGTAGACTAACTGCATGACTGAACGCCTTACAACAGATATCACATTTGTATGGCTTCTCTCCAGTATGTATCCTGAGGTGTATCTGTAGACTAAATGAACGACTGAACGCCTTACAACAGATATCACATTTGTATGGCTTCTCTCCAGTATGTGTCCTGAGGTGTGACCGTAAGTTTCCTGCTTGACTGAACGCCTTAGGACAGATGTCACATTCGAAAGGCTTCTCTCCAGTATGTGTCCTGGTGTGTGTCCGTAGACTAACTGCATGACTGAACGCCTTACAACATATATCACATTTGTATGGCTTCTCTAGATCTCCAGTATGTGTCCTGAGGTGCGTCTGTAGACCAAATGCACGGCTGAACGCCTTATGACAGATCTCACATTTGTATGGCTTCTCTCCAGTATGTGTTCTGAGGTGTGACCGTAGGTTTCCTAACTGACAGAATGCCTTACAACAGATATCACATTTGTATGGCTTCTCTCCAGTATGTGTTCTGATGTGCGCCCGTAGGTTATCTGCTTGACTGAATGCCTCAGGACAGATATCACATTTATATGGCTTCTCTCCAGTATGTGTCCTGAGGTGTGTCCGTAGATTAAATGCTTGTCTGAACGCCTTAGGACAGATATCACATTTGTATGGCTTCTCTCCAGAATGTGTCCTGAGGTGTCTTCGTAGGGTACCTAACTGACAGAATGCCTTACCACAGATATCACATTTGTAAGGCTTCTCTCCAGTATGTTTCCTGAGGTGTCTTTGTAGTAAACTTAACTTAGGAAAGGCCTTCTGACAGATATCACATTTGTATGGCTTCTGTCCTGTATGTGTCCTGATGTGTGTCTTTAGGCTTCCTGAATGACTGAACGCCTTACAACAGGTGTCACATTTATATGGCTGCTCTCCAGTATGTGTTCTCATGTGTCTCCGTAGGCTTCCTGCTTCACTGAACACCTTACGACAGATGTCACATTTGTAAGGCGTCTCTCTCGTATGTGCCCTGCGGTGTATTTTTAAGTCACTTGTACGAGAGAACGCCTTGTCACAGATATCACATTTGCATGGCTTCTCTCCAGTATGTGTCCTGAGGTGTCTTTGTAGTATACTTGACTTAGGAAAGGCCTTCTGACAGATATCACATTTGTATGGCTTCTGTCCTGTATGTGTCCTGATGTGTGTCTGTAGGCTTCCTGATTCACTGAACGCCTTACAACAGATGTCACATTTGCATGGCTTCTCTCCAGTATGTGTTCTGATGTGTGTCTTTAGGCCTCCTGAATGACTGAACGCCTTACAACAGGTGTCACATTTGTAAGGCTTCGGTCCTGTATGTGTCCCTGAGGTGTTTTTTTAAGTCACTTGTCCAAGAGAACCCCTTGTCACAGATATCACATTGATAAGGCTTCACTCCTGAACGAGTCCTGACGTCACTCTGTAGTCGAGATGTCTGATTGAAAGGCTTTTCCACAGACATCACACCTGTTTGGCTTTTCCTGTTATGAGGGGAGCAGGTTTTATCTCGCACCTGAAACCAAAAAATAAACCTTCATTTATTCACTTTTTAACAGGAGACTTTAAAAGTACTCTCATATGTCATTTCCTAGCGTAAAATATCATCAAAAAAGAATTAATGAATGATACATGTACTTATACAATTGCCGCAATTGGTTCATTAAATTGTAATTTGGAGTTTTGACCCAAAGAAATCCAAAACAAGAAGTTAGAATTATTTTGAATGGTATTTAAAACAAATTTGGCTAACAAGAGTGACAATAACGACTCATTCAGCCATATCTGTGAACAAAATCATCTTTCTTAACTACAACTGTTGCCAGGATGACTGTTTTAAATATACCTTCTAGTCAGGTGAGCTAAAAATGGTGCCTTGATTACAATCGGGTAAGAGTGCGGTAAAACTTAATGTACAACCTATAGCAAAACAAGATTAATTTGTCTTTTGTATAGTGATATTTGATTTCAAATATGTTTCAGACAAAAAATTTATAGAGAATTGTGTCATTTTGGGTCAAATATCAATGATATTTTGCAATTTTTAAGGGTTTTTTTTGAAGTGGTTACCATGGTATTCGCAGGTCTGAAAAACATAGAAAAAAATAGTTAACTGATCCTTTAGAGGATAGCTGTATTAAAATTGCAAATGTTGTATAGATTACAAATACAAAGTACAGCACTGTGCCAAAAGTATTCGCAGAAACGGTTGCGATGTCGTTCACTGTGGCACTATCGCTGTTGCATTTTGGGATCATTCGCAATTGAAGAACACTTGCAATTGCATCATCGTCAAAGAATGACGCGTGCCGTAATGTCAGTTTCTGTCATCTCTGTGTCATCGCACATCTGTCATCAGATATAAATAAGTCAGCCGAGTTGTGTCCTGACAAAAAAACAAGCCATTGTGGATTTAAAACGCGAAGGACATCAAGTAAGTGAAATTGCCACATTGTTAGGAATACCCTAGTCTACATGCATGTCAATTTTAACGATTTTTAATGCAAGGGGAAGCACCGAAAACAATTGTCGATCAGGAAGACGAAAAAAAAAACCACTTTCAACGCGTGTCAAATTTCAACTCTAGTGGGTGTAAAAAAAATGGCCGTTAAAAAGTTTCAAAAGATATTACCCTTCAAATTAACATTGGAAATACTCCATAAGATGTGAGTAAGAGAATTATTCCACGTACTCTTCATCAAAATAAGATTTTCCATCGTGATGTGCAGAAATGCGTGGTCATAAAATTAAAGAGGTAAACAGAAGGGAGCGACTGACCTGCTGTTTAGACAAGAGGCCTATAGGCCTAAACGCTCACATGATCATGTAATTATAGCCACTATGATTCAAAAAGTAGGTCACAGTGACCTAATTTTGCAATATTTGTTATTGGCATGCCTTCCTCATCCTAAATGTCCATTTCTGTTGCCCTAACATAATTATTGAAAAAGTAGGACAGTGACCTAATTTCGCAATATTTGCTATCGGCATGCCTTTCTCATCATAGATGTCTATTTCCGTTTCCTTAATATAATTATTGAAAAAGTAGGTCACAGTGACCTAATTTTGCAATATTTGCTATCGGCATGCCTTTCTCATCCTAGATGTCCATTTCTGTTGACCTAATATAATTACTAAAAAAAGTAGGTCACAGTGACCTAATTTTGCAATATTTGCAATCAGCATGCCTCTCTCATCCTAGATGTCTATTTCTGTTGCCCTATTATAATTATTGAAAAAGTAGGTCACAGTGACCTCATTTCGTAATATTTGCTTTTGACATGTCTTTCTCATCCTAGATGTCCATTTCTGCTGCCCTAATATAATTATTGAAAAAGAAGGTCACAGTGATCTAATTTTGTAATATTTGTTTTCGGCATGCCTTTTTCATCCTAGATGTCCATTTCTGTTGGCTTAGTATAATTATTTAAAAAGTAGGTCACAATGACCTAATTTTGCAATCAACATGCCTCTCTCATCCTAGATGTCTATTACTGTTGTCCTATATAATTATTGAAAAAGGTCACAGTGACCTAATTTTGTAATATTTGCTATAGACATGCAATTATCATCCTAGATGTCGATTGATGTTGTTCTATCATTATTATTTAAAAAGTAGGTCACTGACCTAATTTTGTAAAATCCAGGATGAGCATATGGTGTTCATCCTAGATATTGTCCTACTTTTCATTTGCACAAGTCACAATAAGGTCACAGGTTGAATTTGTCATCAATAGTATCAATGTGATATGCTTTCCACTGGCACATCATCACTACATACTATATATGCATATGACTAATCAATTAGAAACCTATAGACTCTCTCCAAATTTCATTTAAATTATCAGAAGTTTTCTGATATTTACCATATTAACACACAGTACACTTGATACCCAAAAAACATTTGTCAACAGCTAGTTATCAGTGATTTAAAGCTATACACTGGCATGGGTAACTGGACAGATCTCATTACTATTTAAGTAATAGCTCTGGAGATAGGGCTCCATTCCTAGACCTCTGCTGCCCTTTATCTAATTATTTTTATTGTTTTCCTGTGTGATCCTCAACAGCAATACCATGGTTTCATGCAGAGATTAAGTGAACAGGTTTTGGCATCAAAACTAACTGGTAACAAATAGTACACAATCCAAATGTATGGTTATCTTACACAAAGAAATGTTCTACAGAACTGAGTACTATATCACTAAGTAAAGACACCTATTATATTTACTGCACAATATCCATCATCTAGAAGCATACATAATTTTATACAATATCAAAACAATAAAGATTACTTTTGCTCAAATCTTCAATAGACAGAAATTACCTTTCTGAAAACTGATTTACATATTAAACCTGATCCTGGTTCTTTTTAAAAAAAATTAAAATTCCAGAATGTCTAAACAGCTAGTACTTATGTACTACAGTCTACATTATATGCGTTTGTTTCTCCAGGTTGGTGTGGGTGCTGCTAGCATCCAAGCTAGTCAGCTGCCAGTTCCCCCATTTGGGACCCCTACCAGCAATGTTCACACTGAAGATGTATACAGTTTATACCGACAGGTACAAACCATACAATTAAATTAATTAAAAATCAGCCACTCACTATACATACCCCAAATTAAACTCGTCTCTTTATCATCACTATCTTGACCTTGTTATTGAAAATCAACTCTAAAAGATGAACCAGTCATTAGTTATCTTGTCCACAAACAAAAACTTCAGTACTTTTCCATAGCTCATCAGGTGATAATTGCTGTGGTGTCCATTTTGTAAATTTAATGAATTTTTGAAACAACACTTCTTGTTCAGAAATGTCACTAGAGCATCCCTAGAAAGTCTTCTTACTATGAAGCAAATAATATTGGAGTTATAAGGGAAAATATAATTTCAAAGCTGGCGATCATGGCAGCCATCTTGAATTTTATTTTCACTTAATAGATACAAATATCTACTCGGGACCTTCTAACTAATCATTCAATGCGAATTTCAACACTCTTAGTTAAAAAAGTTAACGGACGACGGACGATGCACACAGTACAACGCACGCTGCACGACAGACGCCAGACGATACCTCATAGTAAAAGCTCACCTTCGGCTCAGGTGAGCTAAAAACACGTCGATGGACTGTAAATGAACAATGGAAAAATGTTATATTCAGTGATGAATCCCAGGTGGTAATTGGATTAACAACCGGGTTTACATGTGGAGATCAGCAACTGGACCCATAATGGTCGTAAATCTACTCGTAAATGTAAACGTAGATGAAAATCGAGTTACGACTTTATTTACGATTCTGTAAGGTGTGTTTCACGAAGCTTCGTAACTGAACATAAACGTATACATGTAGATGTAGACCTAAACGTAACTTACGACTGGAATGGTGTTCAACTATTCCGTAGATATTTACAAAAATCAGAAAGTGACGCCTCATGAGATGTTGTTAGATGTTCATGTAATGTAGTGAGAATGACCATCCAGATTTTAATTAGATTGTAAGAAGCTGAAGTTTTTTTTTTCAAGAATGGACTATTAGTTCTCTGGGGCTATTTATAGGTCATGTTGCTGTGTTGATAACAATCACAATATTCTATAACAACTGGAATTTTAGTAACAATGGTGAAACACAAGATATTCCTCCCACTAGGCGACATCGTTGGGCCGAGATTCAGTGCAATTTGAGTATGTTGGTGTTATCTGGACCATTGACAATATCAATAAATTTCGTCAAGGGGGGGGGGGGGGGGGGGGGGCTTCTGCTAAGGTATAGTTTACACTGCAGTGAGGGGACATGTCCTGAATGTGTTTGTGGACAAATACCTCTGTCTTAGTACATACAAATGCATTGCTCTATATCATCAAATGATAAGATTTAATTGAAGAATAATGAAAATAAAATACATAAAGTTATAAAGTTATACTGCACTGTTAAAGATCGTTTACAGTTGCGATGTTGGTTGTACCAGATCTGCGTACGCACGTTAACATTAGTCATGCTAGCTATAGTTCGCACATATTAAATTTATCTTTAAGATTCTGAAGGCAGTAATTTGATTTGTTAATCGTAAAGGTTACCTGGATGTTGTCAGATCCTCTTTGAAACGGAGTGATAATAAGGATCTGAATTAGATTGTGTCATCACATTAAATGAATAGCATTCACGACAAGATCTCAACAGCGATATTTTCAGTAAATTTCAGATTGTGTGTTTTAATCGGAAAGGAATTTCATACCACGCTCCTGACTATGGATATCATTATACACAAGAGGCCTATGGGGTCTGTATCGCTCACCTGGTTGGATTTAACCAAATGTCAAAATAATGTTCATGCTCGTTTTATTTGTCAATCTCAAACAATGCTATATATGGTTAAAGTGTGGGGATCCCAACTGCTTTAAAGAAATAACGAAGTCCAGACTCTCTAAGGGTCTGAAAGACCTCAAGGATTGTTTTTACAACATGCATTCATAACTTTATGACTAGTACCGATTTAAAGGAATTGAATTACCTCTATTTAGCCTATTGGGCTCCCTTTGACCCATTGGGGGTCAAAATCATCATTAATGCAAAATCTGTTTCACTTTCCCAAAGGATGTTTCTAACCAAATTGGGTTCAAATCCATTCATAACTTAATAACTAGTAGTGATTTAAAGGAATTACCTCTATTTGACCCCGCCCCTTTGGCCCCTTGGGGATCAGACAGAGTCACCATTTATGCAAAATCTGTTCCCATTTTCCCAAGTATGTTTCTGACTTAATTAATTTCAAATCCATTCATAACTTTATTAGCAATAGCGACTTAAAGGAATTACCTCTATTTCCCCTATTTGACCCCGCCCCTTTGGCCCTTTGGGGATCAGTCATCATTAATGCAAAATCAGTTTCACTTTTCCAAAGGATGTTTCCGACCAAAGATGGTTCAAATCCATTCATAAGTTTATGACTAGTAGTAATTTAAAGGAATTATACCTCTATTTCTCCTATTTGACCTGTCCCTTTGGCCCCTTTGGTTCAAAGTCGATCACCATTTATGCAAAATCTGTTCCCCTTCCCCCAAGGATGTTTCTGACCAAATTGGGCTCAAATCCATTCATAACTTTATGACTAGTAGCGATTTAAAGGAATTACCTCTATTTCCCCTATTGGGCCCCACCTCTTTGGCCCCTTGGGGGTCAGAGTCACCATTTATGCAAAATCTTAACAACTTCCACCAAGGATGTTTCTGACCAAATTTGGTCAATATCCAATAAGAACTTTTTGACTAGTAGCGATTTGAAGCAAATGTTGACGGACGGACTAAAGACGGACGGACGACGAACGCTGCACTATTGCACAAGCCCTTAAACAAATTTGTTTTAATGCACAAGGGCTTTTCGTTGCTTCTTTACTCATTTAGTGATTTACCTCCCCTGTAGGTACATGTAGCTATATAGGACATGTATGTATGAGAATTATAACGACAAGCCCTAATGTTGCGCATTAAAACAAAATTGTTTAAGGGCTTGTCAATTTCTATGGCCATTTTGACCGCATATGCCCTAAATGAAATTATAATAAATGCTGGATTAAAGTCCAATTATAAAAGTATCTACACAATGGCCTCTTCATTGGTCAACTATAAAGCAGCAGCGTTCTGACAAACAAATTATAATTACCAAATTACCAAATGCAAGAAAATATGAGCGATATCCATTCCTTAGTTTCATAGCAGAAGTTGTTTATATCAATTCAGTCAAATTCACCCTGTTTTGCCCCACCCCTCAGCCCCCATGGGGGTCAGCCCTGTCATATGTACAATTTTGAATCCAGATCCCCAAAGGGATGCTCACAGTATGAGCAATATCCATTGCTTGGTTTCAAAGAAGTTGTTTATAACATTTAGCCAAGTTGACTACTTTTGACCCTGCCCCTTAGACCCCGGGGGGGGGGGGGGGTCAGCTCCACCATTTGTCCAATTTTGAGTCCCCACCCCATAGGGATGCTTTTGACGAAATTTGGTCAAATTCCTGTTGGTGGTTAATTAGGAAGAAGAAGTCAATGGTTGACGGACAGACGGACGACAGAGACGACGGACGACAGATGCCATGGTATATGGCATAAGCTCACCTTGGTCCTTCGGACCAGGTAACTAACAAAATTATTAGTCCTGTATGAAAACGGAAATGAACTGGATCACAGCTTACTTTCTGAACTATCCTTACAGAAACACATAGAATATAACATATTTTGTTCTCCGTGAATATGACCCGTCATCCGGTTAATATAAATTATGTTGTGTAATGTAACATCCGTTGTTCAAATCATCTGCTGTGAGAATTTGTTTTGTTTCACTTACGTTTAATTTTAAGTGTACTCAAGAACAGACGTAGACTTACGTCTAGATTTAAGTGTAACTTTAGGCTTTGCGGAGTTAAGACTTTTAGTGAAACTCATTATAGACGTAGGATACGTCAACGTCTACGTGTAGACCAACGACCTTTAGTGAAACTGGGTCCTGAAGCGTACCCTCTTGAGTGCATGAGTGTCGGAAGGGGACGGACGATTTCTGTTAAATGGTGTGGGGGTGCATCAGTTGGCTTGGACCTGAAACTTTGTATCGCGTACAAGGAAATATATGCTTGAAAATATATTGACATATTAGATGAACATTCATGGCAAGTTTAATTTTAGCCCATCATTTTGCTGACCAAAGATGTACATTTTAAGATGACATTGACAATGCCCCCGTCCATAGAGCCCACATAGTGGAAAGATGGAAATATGAAAACGATATCAGAGGCATGGTATCAGGGCCAGAGGAAACTAACTAGACATGATATCAGGGCCAGAGGAAACTAACTAGACATGGTATCAGGGCCAGAGGAAACTAACTAGACATGGTTTCAGGGCCAGAGGAAACTAACTAGACATGGTATCAGGGCCAGAGGAAACTAACTAGACATGGTATCGGGGCCAGAGGAAACTAACTAGACATGGTTTCAGGGCCAGAGGAAACTCGAGCTACCATTCCCGGTGTGTCTTGACACAGACGACCCGATTACTAGAACGACGACGACTATCTGTCAGAAATTGTCCGCCCGTCGTCCAGAGCTGCTGTACGTACAGCGCCGTGCCAAACTTAGTATTCGCGATTTTCCAAGATGGCGGACGTATTGAGCGGGGGCGTCTCGGACCGGAAATAAAAATGTTGTAATGTGACATAGATATCAACACACTTAGTGACTTACCTAATATTTGGTGAGGTGACCCTTGGACTTAATGACTGCCAGCAGACGTCGGGGTATGGAATTATACAGTGATCTAATGTACTGCAAGGTAAATGAAACCCAAATGTCCGAAATGGCTGCAAAAAGCTCATCAGCTGTGTTGATGTTCCGGGCCTGATTTTGCAGAGTCCTTTTGATCCTCAACCATAAATTTTCAATGATATTCATGTCCGGAGACTGTGCAGGCCATGTGATGCCAGGGATATTATTGATTAGTTATATGAGCCCGGTGGACGGGAGCATTGTCCTGTAAGTTCCATCGGCGAAATTGCATAAAGTTCCAACACCGTGATATGTGATGCATCCCCATATCATAACGACATAACGTCATAATTATGACGAGCGAGTCACAACAAATATGTTCCAAATGGACACCACCAGCAGGACAAGGGGACACTCGCACAAAATATTCAAAAAACGATGTAACCTAGACATAAGAAAAAACTTTTTCAGCTTCAGGGTAGTAGATGTTTGGAACAATTTGCCACAACATGTTATAGATGCCGAGGAGGTTAAACAGTTTGAAATTGCACTGGACAATCACTGGGATAATACCAACAAATAACTTGTGTATATATATGAAAAAGGACAAATTAACTCATTGCACACCAGATGTATATCACATTGTAAACATTGTAATATCAATTGATATGGACATAGAGGCTTACAGCCTACGTCCATTATTTATCGTATTAAATCGTATTAAATAACTAATACACGTCGCTGCCTGGGAGGGCACATGCATTGTGAAAGATATGATTTGTTTGCTGTTCTCCAAACATATACATGATAATTATCTCCAATAACTACTTGTGACTCATCTGAAAATATCACAATGTTCCAATACTGATCAACAGATAGCCGTCTTTTTTCTAAACACCATGATAAACGTTTTTTTCTGTTGACCTCGGATACCACCATTTTCTTACGGACTACTCGGCGCTTCATATCATGTTTATGTAAAAATCTTTGAACAGTTCGTGAATTAACTCGTTTGCCTGGATGTAACCTTTGGTTTAAATCAGTTGTTATGTCATTTAAAACTTTTCCTGTTAGTTTTAGTATGTCGTAGTAACCATGTCTGGTCCCGTCGGGACAACTTACCGGGACGACCGCTTCGTTGCTTATTTTCCACGTTTGATCTTTCTAAATACCTTTTCCAGATGGATCGAATTGTAGATTCCGGTATTCCCAATAATCTCACTAATTCTGATGTCTTGTGTCCGGTTGATTTCAGTTCTACAACGATTTCCTTAATACCTTCTGCTTTTTCCGCCGACTTCCTTCCCATTTTGACAGCTGTGTTGTTTACGTCGAATACCGCAGCAGACGTCAGTATGACGTCATGACATTCCAGACGACGTCATATGGAAAATTTAATTAGAAAAGACTAATTGCATTAAGAGTTAGACCTCTTTAATCATGTGAAGTGGCAATGCCTTCGCCGCCAACTTGAATTTGTCATAGGCTGGCGCGCGCTGCGTTATCGCAGTTACCCGGTTACATGTGCACGAGTGTTGCCAAGCTCGTCGCCCGGTGAGTCAACGTTGCGGTAGGAAAATGTCTCAAAATTTGCATTTTGTCAAATACTAATCAACACCAGTCATTATTGATATCAACTAATTGAGATAAATATAACAATTATATGCTCGTTTTTATATGTGGTAGGCCTGTAGTGTTGAATAGGCCTAGGCTAGTTTATGCTGGCGTATAGCTTAACCACAGGGGCATGTCTAGTTTTATATTACAAAAAATAGTCGGAAATACCTATATATATTGACATAGGTATTTCCGACTATTTTTTGTAATATAAAACTAGACATGCCCCTGTGGCTTAACTATGGGGAATATGTTTTTCAATGGAATTTATTATCCAATATGAAGCAACATGCGAACGGCATTTCCTGGACATTAATATTTACATGAATCTTGCAATAACGATAAAGCACATAGATATACAATGTAGTATGTTTATGATCACAAACTTACCGCCAGTCGTTTCCACCACTTGCGCATGAAGAATTGAAAACAACCAAAGGGAGGTAATTTAAGGTTGCACACCACCTCCCTGTCATACAGTCGTAATCTTGTTGGATGCGTATTACTAGAAATAGATAATTTCTATTGTTCCATGTTCTATGTCTAAATGTGATCGTATGTAATTTACCTGTGTCTTGAGAAAGGGGCAGATAGCCTCGAAAATTCGATAATTTACTTGTCTGTACTGTCGTTATTACTACTTGACAATACGTGCATACACGTATATATGTCTCTGATATGATAGACCAGAAACATGTATTATGTGTTTCCTCATAATATGACATATGTATATGGTAAATTTTATCTTATAGCTATTTTTGACATGTTCACATCATCATCAATTGTCTTTATTATTTTCGGTCATATATATTCATTTCATCATTTATGTAATACGGGAATAGACGGATTGTAAGATTTATACTTGTTTCTAATCCCATTTGTGCTTTAACAAATAAAATATGTTTGATTAAAAAAAATCAACTTGATTACCGCACTTTTTGATACTATCAACTTTCCGATGTTTTTTTTATTCATGATGTCTTTTAGCGTCAAAATGCAATAAAGATGTAATTGAAAGGTTCCCCGATGAATATAATGAGACATGTATGTCATGGTATGTACGTCTCTGATATAATATATATTTCACTCGTATGACGAAATATTTATTCGTGCTTCGCATTCGTGAAAGTATCGATATTCTGCCATCCCCGAGAAATATGTCATATTCAACGGGAAACCAATCAATATCCTTGGTATATATGTTGAAAAGACTTTCTGGCTGTGTGAGTTGTACATATATATTTTAATCATGTCAAGAGGGTTACAAATACTATAAGGGGATACATTTTATGATGACAAAAAAGTATATCCGAATACTTCATGTTATGGCTGTGGATATACTAATGTGGTATGAAACCGGTTAAGAAACAGGCCCAATGGAATGGTTTATTCCTTACAGTAATACAACACTCAAAACCCGAAGATAACCCACAGTTCTTAAAATAAAAGTTTTTGAAATATCACTTCGACCCGAAATGCAAAAATTAATCGCCGCCAGCGACTATCAATCGAACCACAATCAATTATTTCACAAGTTTACTGATTTTTTGTCTTATACTTAGCCATTTCCTTCATTTACATTCAAGTATGTTAATTTCATAGTGAAAAACTGTGTTTTATTTTATATTTGATAACTTGTAATTCAGAAATTGTAAATATTTTTATAAGTTCAGGACAGGGTTGCAAGACTGTAAAACTGGTTTACATACATAATCTTATAAAACACAGCATATTATCCAGTTCTTGTCATGAAAGATTTTATAAGTCGCTCTAATTAGTGTCCTTGGAAATGGAACAAAGAATAGCTTCCATGCCACAGATTTTATAGCTCGAACCCCTAATTCAAATCTGTTTAGCGAACGATGTCGGGTCTTTTATCTAAAACTCGCCTTTGTCCAAACCGGACACTGATGTTGGCATCTTTGTCCGTAATTATCCCAAGGTGACTATAAACGTAAGCGTGTTATTTAATGTATAAGGGCCCGTCCGCCTGGGTTCAGGGATATGTTTGTTTTACCGAGCCAAAAATACAGCTTATATTTTAAGACACTGACCATATATTCTATCTATCATGCAACAATAAAAACAAAATCATCAAAAATAATCATTTTGAAGTGAAACGGTGTCAAAAATGACAGAAATATGTTCGCCTTTTAAACGTTGTTTCACTTTGAATTAGGTCAGTCGAACTGACGCACGTGCTAAGATTCCAAATTACAGCTGTTTTCCGTCACTGCCGTATACAGCAAAAATATATATACGGTGGGTGTATTCCGACAATGCGATAGCAGTTGCAAGATAAATAAATGTTTTTGATGTTCTTAAAGGGTCGTTCCTTCGTTCAAACGTCAGAAACATGCACTATAAATCTACAGTATGTTTAAACGATGATTATATGGGCGTTTAATTTTTGCCAGTGCCTACCTGCAATGCAATTAACAGGGAAAAGGGCGTATTGTATACAAATACCGTATGTCTTTGCGGTAATTAGATATAATTCGGGTCGAATTAAGAATTTTCAGGACTTTATTTTCAAGGAACTTTGGTTTATCTAAAAAAGTGAAAATGCCTTATTAATGTAAAGATTATAACTTTTACTACTCAGAAAAATACATATTTTCCAATGAGTTAAATTTTGACGACCTAGACTTTACTCAAACGAAGGAATAGCCTTTTTAATTTGTTCAGTTTTGATTTTTAGGTTATGTGATTTGGGTCAGGATGACCTATAGTCATCGTGCGCTGTCCTTAAACTTTTTTCTTTCAAACTTCTTCTCAAGTTCTACCAATAGGGACTTGCCTGAAATAATCCTGAGATGGTCCTGACCAAGTGTTGTTATTTTTTGAGTCGATCCGAAATCCAAGATGGTCACCACTTTGAAAAACACTTTTCAAACTCACTGATACCATAGAGCCGACCATTGGTAGGAATCATAAGGAAGAGGAGCCAACACAGTATACAGTTATTGTATGGGTGTGAGGGAAATAGCACTTTTATTGTCCCCCGAGACATTAACTATTTCCAGAGGCCTCGGGAAATAGTTAGTGTCAAGGGGGACAATACCCATACAGTAACTGTTTTATTATACCCACATTTAAATTATTCCATTTTGTTCAAGACTAGTTATAAAATCAAAGTCTGTTTCAATGATCAAATTTTAATGTAAATTTAAAATCAACATGAAAAAAAAAAAAAAAAAATACTTGTGTGTTAGCGTTCTCGTTGTCTTTCAGAAACAATCCTCTCCAACGCTTCTTCATCCAGATTATATAATCTTGTAAATGATGTTCCTGTAGCATTCACTCGAACGATTTTAGTAAACGCTTACGTTTTCAAAAGAGTTTTCGGACTTTATCCTTATACAAGAGATGGCAGTAGAGAAGATCCGAAGATATATGATAAATGCATTGTCCAATCAGACTGAACAAAGCAAAAAAATCCGCGAAAATATGAATGAGCTCATTCCGGGTAAATAGCACTTTCGACTAAATAGCATTTTTGGAGGATGTGTTTCAAATAACATTTCTATTGTCTACCTTTTATATAGTGTAAAATAAGGAAAGGTATAATGATGTTTTCTATTTGTCCTCAAAAGACAGGCATACTTTAGGCGTCAACTATATAGCTATTTACTATTGTTAGGCTATTCCGTCTAATGTGATTACATTTGTGTAGAGAAAAAAAGAACAATCACTGACGTGCTTCAAAATAGTGGCGCATGCTCAAACAAATGCTAGTTGCTATAGTCGGACTAAGTGGTTGAGCCAAGTCGACTAGTCATGCGTATTGTAACTTCTTGTTTTGCTACACATGCGCATTATATGTAATCAAAGTGAGTTTGCTTCTACAATACAAAGTGTAGTAAGATTATAGTCATCGTAGTAGACGTTCGAAGTAGGCCATGCGGTATCCACGGCGGCCATCTTGTAACATGATTGCGCAATTATGGTTTTCCTATTTCAAACTTCTTCTCAAGTTCCACCTGAGGAAGACAGCTCTAACTTAACTTAAATGATCTGAGATGGTCCTGACCAAGTGTCGTTATTTTTCGGGTCGTTCCGAAAGCTAAGATGGCCGCCTTGACCGCCATCTTGAAAAACACGTTCTAAACTTCTTTTCGAGTTCCACTGGTGCCATTGAGGCGACAGAGTGGCAGGAATGTCAAGAACACAATCATGCTTTTCATGGAAAACGCCTATGTAAAGATTCTTCTCAAGTTTCACAAGTGGGATTCAGCTCTAACATTCTGAAATTATGCTGAGATGGTCTTGGTCGAGTGTTGTTATTTTTTTAGTTGTTCCGAAACCCAAGATGGGCCCCGTGTCCGCCCTGAGTTCTACTAGTGCCATGTGTCATCCAAACATATCTTATTTTAACATTGGACACAGGTAGTGTTGCAAGGGGAAAACAATTGGTACTGATTGTAAGTAAGCTATAGTCTACTTTGGGATAGTATATTTTACATACCACAGCCCTATACTGCTAACGAGCATGTTAATACAACTGTGCAATGTACTGTCTGTCGATGTCAGATGACCTTCAAGGCCCATGGACCTCTTGTTTCAAACAACGTCTTGCTTCAGCTTGCATGGCTGAATAGTTTTGTTTGTTTGTTGTTGTTGTTTTATGTGATTTTTGTTTTGTTTTTCTGAATAGTAATCTATTGCATATGATTATTTAATCCGCTTTTCACACAGGTATTCTCAAGATTTTTTGGTGTGTAGTTTTGCAATTATTTTGTACGCTTTGCTGTATGAGCTTTGTATATTTCATTCTCCTGCATTTTCTTAGCCGAGAAGGGAGATGATACTTTACTTTTGTATTCATACATAAAAATGCAAATAAACTTGTTCCAAGATTTTGACTTTGTGGCTGGCAATATCTTTGATTGGAGCTTGGTTCTATGTCAGACTTTTGCTTCTCTTATACTTAAGTTTGACGTATTATGCACATCATCGGATTGTCTAACGGGTGTTGTTTTCTGATTTTTGAGCCTGTGTTGTAGATTGTTGGTCTTGTTCCTTTATTCTGACGTACATGGTAGTGTGTAGCTAGAGATACTCAGCCCTTATAGTCGGATACTCTGACGTACTTGGTAGCGTGTAGCTAGAGATACTCAGCCCTTAGTCGGTTACTCTGACATATATGGTAGTGTGTAGCTAGAGATACTCAGCCCTTAGTCGGATACTCTGACATACATGGTAGTGTGTAGCTAGAGATACTCAGCCCTTAGTCGGATACTCTGACGTACATGGTAGCGTGTAGCTAGAGATACTCAGCCCTTAGTCGGATACTCTGACGTACATGGTAGCGTGTAGCTAGAGATACTCAGCCCTTAGTCGGTTACTCTGACATATATGGTAGTGTGTAGCTAGAGATACTCAGCCCTTAGTCGGATACTCTAACGTACATGGTAGTGTGTAGCTAGGGATACCCAGCCCTTAGTCGGATTCTCTGACGTACATGGTAGTCTGTAGGTAGGGATAACCAGCCCTTAGTCGGATACTCTGACATACATGGTTATCTGTAGTTAGGGATACCCAGCCCTTAGTCGGATACTCTGACATACATGGTAGTCTGTAGGTAGGGATACCCAGCCCTTAGTCGGATACTCTGACGTACATGGTAGTGTGTAGTTAGGGATACATAGCCCTTAGTCGGTTACTCTGACATATATGGTTATCTGTAGCTAGGGATACCCAGCCCTTAGTCGGATACTCTGACATACATGGTAGCCTGTAGGTAGGGATACCCAGCCCTTAGTCGGATACTCTGGCGTACATGGTAGTGTGTAGTTAGGGATACATAGCCCTTAGTCGGTTACTCTGACATATATGGTTATCTGTAGCTAGGGATACCCAGCCCTTAGTCGGATACTCTGACGTACATGAATATCTGTAACTACAGATACCCAGTCCTTGGTCGGATACTCTGAGGTGCATGGGTATCTGTAGCTAGGGATACCCAACCCTTAATCGGATACTCTGACGTACATGGTTATCTGTAACTAGGGATACCCAGCCCTTAGTCGGATACTCTGACATATCTGTATCTAGTTGCTCAGCGTTTTGTTGACCTAATTACTCAGTCTTAAGTTGACCTACCTAACTACTCAGCCTTATCTGGACCTACCTAATTACTCGCGTTATGTTGGCCTACCCAATTACTCAGCCGTATGTTGGTCTACCTAATTACTCAGCCTTATGTTGGTCTACCTAATTACTCAGCCGTATGTTGGTCTACCTAACTACTCAGCCTTATCTGGACCTACCTAATTACTCGCGTTATGTTGGCCTACCCAATTACTCAGCCGTATGTTGGCCTACCTAATTACTCAGCCTTATGTTGGCCTACCTAATTACTCAGTTTTATGTTGGTCTACCTAATTACTCAGCCTTATGTTGGCCTACCTAATTACTCAGCCTTATGTTGGTCTACCTAATTACTCAGCCTTATGTTGGCCTACCTAATTACTCAGCCTTATGTTGGTCTACCTAATTACTCAGCCTTATGTTGGCCTACCTAATTACTCAGCCTTATGTTGGTCTACCTAATTACTCAGCCTTATGTTGGCCTACCTAATTACTCAGCCTTATGTTCGCCTACCTAACTACTCAGCCTTATGTTGGCCTACCTAATTACTCAGCCTTATGTTGGCCTACCTATTTACTCAGCCTTATGTTGGCCTACCTAATTACTCAGCCTTATGTTGGCCTACCTATTTACTCAGCCTTATGTTGGTCTACCTAATTACTCAGCCTTATGTTGGCCTACCTAATTACTCAGCCTTATGTTGGTCTACCTAATTACTCAGCCTTATGTTGGTCTACCTAATTACTCAGCCTTATGTTGGCCTACCTAATTACTCAGCCTTATGTTGACCTACCTATTTACTCAGCCTTATGTTGACCTACCTATTTACTCAGCCTTATGTTGGTCTACCTAATTACTCAGCCTTATGTTGGTCTACCTAATTACTCAGCCTTATGTTGACCTACCTATTTACTCAGCCTTATGTTGGTCTACCTAATTACTCAGCCTTATGTTGGCCTACCTAATTACTCAGTCTTATGTTGGTCTACCTAATTACTCAGCCTTATATTGACCTACCTAATTACTCAGCCTTATGTTGGTCTACCTAATTACTCAGTCTTATGTAGGTCTACCTAATTACTCAGCCTTATGTTGGCCTACCCAATTTCTCAGCGTTATGTTGACCTACCTAATTACTCAAACCTCATGTTGACATATTTAATCACTCAGCCTTATGTTTGCCTACGTAATTACCTCAATGAAATATGTTTAGTTCATTACGTTTTAATCACCAAATGTCTAGCATTCATGACTAACTACATTTTGTTATAGGATGATGTAGGAGGAAGTATCTGCTATATTACGTATGTCTTAAGTTTGTCACGTGTTTAAAGTCATCGAATTCAGACAAAAAAATATGAAAATTCAGCAACATGCACAGTTGTACAGTTCAACTCAACTCCATTCCATACGTACATGTAACTTGATATAGATCCTCGCATTGAATGATTATACATTTTGTACAGTTCAACGCAATTTCTGTTCAAGTGATATACATGAAGTATTACAATTAACCTAGCGCCATTATATAAATAACTATAAAATTCAACATATACCATTCAATTTACAGTAGTACAACTTTTTATATCTCAGTTCAATACACTATCCAATATACTTCATTTCAATAATTTTACCATTTAACACAGATTCATTCAATACAAGATGTAATAAAACACATTCTATTTAATTCGACATAATTCCATTCAATACATTTACAATTCAACACATATCTGTTCAATATGATGTACAATTAAAAAGAATTCCGTTTAACACAGCATCCAATTCAACATAACTTTCATTTAACAATTGAAAATACTCCAACAGAACTCCATTCAAAACAAAACAACATATATAAAGCATATGAATGTCCGTCTTCTGTACCACTGTAGGAGTGGCTGGATGTATCTACAGCCTGTACCTGGTGTCACTATATCGAAGGTTAATCATCATGGAGGGTGAATGTACGCACAGGGGCATTTATTGCTATGGAGTGTTGATGTGTAGTAGGAGTGAAAAAATGCACGGCCAGACCGGGGTTCGAACCCGGGACCTCCGAACACTAGCCGAATGCTCTACCGATTGAGCTACCTGGTCGCCAATGGTCGACACGGTCCAGTTCCGCTACAGATGTATATCTGGTGTAAAGGTGATTCATGAACATGTTGTCACTATATAAAACGAATATGCAAGGGTGGGTGAGTACATATGTTTTGAAACTAACAACATGGATGTGTTTCTGTCATTTTTTGAACAAGAATGTATAACAGGCTTCTTCAAATATCACTTCATAGAAAGAATAATTTTCTGTTTCACTGGTAAAAATGTAATAAATACATGTATCGTTAGGATTTGGTACATTATCAAACAATGAATTGACATAATCGGGAATCCATTCGATCGTTTGAAACCACTCGAACATTTGTACATTATATGTAAAATAAACAGGTAAAATGTATTGCGTGACTGCTAGTATAGTGATAAGCTACAAAACCAACATACCGAGATTGGAATATTTTCAAATATTAAATTTAAAAGTCATTCACTCAAAGACAAAATATAGGAGTGCTGATATACAGTGTAAATTTGTAGTATTTTTTTTATATTTTTTTTCTTTGTTATTGTCATGGAGTATCTAAACCAAATTGCTGAATAACAAATAGAAAGTGTACATTGATATTTATTTATTCGACGCACTTTGGTGATAAGGCCGAGAAGTCATTAATTCAAAAGCCCAAGTACTGGATCCCGAAATGTTTCACTCAATGTACCGCAAGTTCCTTCCAGTCTTTATATGCCGTGTTTGCAAAAAATATAAACTCTTAAAATTCCGAAATTATAAGGCATAGTATTTGTCTTTATAAAGGGACCAATTTTGGTCCGGTACGCTCAAACAATACACATACCAACCTACAAAGTCTTTAGACTGCGTACAGTAGTGATGAAGTAGCCATCCGGAAACATGTAATTCGCTTCTCAAGGTCAGGGTCAAAAGTAAAACATGTTGTTCCTATTTTTTGTATACAACCTTCTCATGACATATACTATAAACATATTCGACCTTTCAACAGATGAGTTATGAAGATGTGCCTAATTTTAAACTAATTTATTTTTACAAGCATATGTTACCTATCAAATATTTATTTTATCGTGGGTCAAATTTTATTTTATCGTGGGTCAAATTTGTTCATGGCCACTTTTTTTAGATCATACATCATCTATACACCTGTCTGTACAATATTGCGGCTCAAATAAGTTGTAACTCGTGTACAAAGTTTCTAAAGTCTGTGTTTTGAAATGTGATCACAGCTTTATCTCCCCATATGGAAATCGCTCTAGGTCCTTCTTTTCCATCGTGGGTTGATGACCGCTTTCTCAGGTCATACGTCAACTATACACCTGTCTGTACAACATTACCGTTCAAACAAGTTGGAGCACGTGTACAACGTTTCTAAAGTCTGTGTTTTGAAATGTGATCACAACTTTATCACCCCATACGGAAATGGCTCTCGGTCCTTTTATTCCATCTGATGACGTCAGTAGTTCTCTGACGTTAGTTCCGTCCCCGGACATCTGTATGACGTTGTTTGATCTACATCCACAAACGTACACGTTACCCTCCCTGTCTACGTCTATTCCTGTTGTTGCCTTCACGACCTCGACCTTCAGCACATCTGTATGAGTCCCGTCAGACAGTCGAGTCACTGCCACCCTGTCAGCAGTTGAGTCATCGAGGCCGGCGAAGACGTGTCCGCTTTGATGATTACTACCTAGATGGAGACATGGTGATTCAATTGTGTGAATCTTTGTAGCTTCACCTCCGTCTTTTGGTACACTGTAAAGTGATGTTGATGATCCGACAACAAATGAGTTGTTGTATGTGACACCAAAACATCTTTCGGTAACATTTGGAATCTTTATTTTTGATGAAATGGTTAAATTAGTATCCCCGACATTGATAACACATATAATTTTAACGTTCATCAACATCACTGCCACAGTGTTGTCATCAATACGACAAAGGTCACAACATTTCTCAGTCAATTCCATCTCACATTGCAGATCACCGTGTTCTGTAAACAGTTTCACTTTTTTATTACCTTTGTCTGATACAACTATTCGGCCACTGGACAGAAGAACAACTCCATACAGAGAACATTCGTTCTTGTCAGAAGGAACTTTCATATTTAGCTTTCGCATCATTTTCAACCGACTTTCGGACAATGGTGAACTATAAGCAGTAGATGGTAGACTCCTCTGTTGTTGATGAACGACTATCTTTCCCATTGTCAGACTTGTCTCGGTGTCCAGGGCGAGTATGTTGGGGTCATATTCATGTCTGAGACTGGTAGATTTAGACGACTTTCTCAACTCCTGTAGGAGTCCCTTACACGACTCGACCTCCGCCTGTCCTCTCTGGAAAAGACGGATCGTTCCCACTGTGTCGTCCTTCAGAGAGACATCCTTGGATGAGGTCAGTGTATTCTGCATAGCAAACATCAGCCGTTCGCACTTCTTTCTCGATATATCCAAGTTTTCCTTTTCCTCTTTGAAGGGCACTATCAATTTTTCTGTAAGCTCTTTCTGAAGAGTATCAAACCGTTCATTGATCTTTCTACGTAGGTCTGTCAAACTTTGTACGGCACTGTCTTGATCCTGTGTCATTGACTGAAGCTCTTCATCGACATCTGTTATCAGTATCTCCATGGCGTCTACGCATTTTCGAATTTCCTCCAGAAGGTCATCGATCTTCGAGTTTTTGCTCAGATTGTCCCGAAAATCATCTGCTGGTGTCACCAACTCACACTTCCGGTGATTGACGATTATACACTTGCTGCATCCAAGGAGCTGATGATCTTCACAGTAATACTCCAGTTTCTCTTCGTGTTTTCCACATTCAGTAACCGACGTTTCCCGTCGGATCATAATCGACTTGTTCACGTCCGTGATGTTCTCAGGTTCGCATTCTTCATGAAACAAATCATGTATGTTGGTTTTACAGACAGCACAAAAGTAAGTATTGTTCATCTTACACCAGAAATTCGCCGGGACATTCTTGTCTCCTTTCTTCGCACATGGTTTGCATGCTATTGGCTCATCCGTCTTCTGTAAATGGCGAGTCATTTTAATTGCCAGATTGTTGGTAGGAAACTGTTCAGCCCAACTTTCTTTGTCTTCAGACGGGTTCACTGGCTCGGTGACCTTACGGCATACAGGACAGGAGAAAGAAGACGCCGAGGCCATCTTACCTGACAACTCCGTTGTGATGTAGCTACCAAGGCATTCCTGGCAAATAGAATGTAGACAAGGGAGAGATTTAGGTTGTCTCAGCTGTTCCAGACAGATAGGACATTGCAGCACCAGGGAATCCAGTGATCGAGTCCTATGACTATCTACCGACAACTGTTCGTGGACTGGCCTACCCTCCGCCATCGTGTGATTATGATGTCTATCTTCAACCTGAAACCAAATTGTTCAATTTCAATGAAATAAGTGTCTATAGCATGATAAGTTCATATACTTACTGGCATTCAAACTAGCGTTTTAAGTTAACTGTAGTAAAGGTGGTATATTATCATTTTCTTCCGTCTGATATGATGACCTTTCCTATTAGAATACAATGTATCAAATTACTTCAGAAAGAAGACTTTCAATTACTGGTAGTCGAACATACGTAAACTGCTTGTATTTGTGAATAATGTTTTGTTAGCCCACCATCATCAGATGCGGGCTAAAAAATCGCCCTGCGTCCGTTGTCCGTGTTCCGTCCGTCCGTCCGTCCCTCCGTAAACAATTCTTGTTATCGCTATTTCTCAGAAAGAACAGAAGGAATCTTTCTGAAATTTCATAAGTAGGTTCCCCTTGGTCCGTAGTTATGCATATGGCATTTTGGGACCAATCGGAAAACAACATGGCCGACAGGCAGTCAATTTTATTTTGACAATTGAAGTTTGTTATGGCTATTTCTTAGAAAGTACTGAAGGGATCTTTCTGGAATTTCATATGTGGGTTCCCCTTGTTCGCTAGTTATGCATATGGCATTTTGGGACGAGTCGGAATACAACATGGCTAACAGGCAGCCATCTTTTATTCTGACAATTGAAGTATGTTATCGCTATTCTCAGAAAGTACTGAAGGAATCTTTTCTTGAATTTCATACGTAGGTTCCCCATGGTCCGTAGTTATGCATATGGCATTTTGGGACCAATCAGAAAACAACATGGCCGACAGACAGCCATCTCGGATTTTGACAATTGAAGTTTGTTATCGCTATTTCACAGAAGGTACTGAATGGAACTTCCTGAAATTTCATAAGTAGGTTCCCCTTGGTCCGTAGTTGGCATTTTGGGACCAATCGGAAAACAACATGGCCGACAGGCAGCCATCTTGTATTTTGACAATTTAAGTTTTTTATGGCTATTTCTCAGAAAGTACTGAAGGGAACTTTCTGGAATTTCATATGTAGGTTCCCCTTGGTCGCTAGTTATGCATATGGCATTTTGGGACCAATCGGAAAACAACATGGCTAACAGGCAGCCAAAATTGTACAGTTGGTCCTAGTAGATGAAAACATGAACAAATCAAGATTTGACCAGAATATGAATATAAAGCACACATTTTTGCTAAGAAAAAGAAATGATTTCGGAGTATCTCTTATTAGCCTGATTCAACTGTCGCAATAAAATTAGCAGATTAATTATAATTAAGCCGGATTTACATTACATTTCTCCATGTTATGATAATATTGGTCAACAAAGAGGCACATGGGCCCTAGGGGCGGTGGTGGTCGAGTGGTTAAGGTGTCCCGACACTTTATCACTAGCCCTCCACCTCTGGGTTGCGAGTTTGAAACCTACGTGGGGCAGTTGCCAGGTACTGACCGTAGGCCGGTGGTTTTTCTCCATGGGTACTCCGGCTTTCCTCCACCTTCAAAACCAGGCACGTCCTTAAATGACCCTGGTTGTTAATAGGACGTTAAACAAGAGGCCCAATGGGCCTGTATCGCTCACCTGGCTCTACAGCAACTTTGAAGTTGATTGAGGTCATTTCTACAGATACTATGCTGATTATCATAGTAAGCTAGGTTTATTCATATCAATAAATTTTCTAGTCCTTCATTCCAGCATTTTATTAGCCTAATATCTGGTCTAGGAGTCTCTTGGCTATCGCAAAATTATTGTTTACAGATTTAAGCCGATTTCACCCCTGTGACCTTAAATGTAGGTCAAGGGTCATTAATTTGAACAAACTTTGTAGCCCTTCACCCCAGCATGCTACAGGCCCAATATCAAGTCCCTGGGACTTTTGGTTATTAAGAAGAAGTCGTTTGAAGAATATAGCCTATTTGACCCATGTGACCTTGAATGAAGGTCAAGGTCATTTATTTAAACAAACTTTGTAGCCCTTTACCCTAGCATGCTACAGACCCAATATCAAGTCCCTGGGCCTCTTGGTTATTGAGAAGAAGTCGTTTGAAGATTATAGCCTATTTGACCCATGTGACCTTGAATGAAGGTCAAGGTCATTTATTTGAACAAACTTAGTAGTCCTTCACCCCAGCATGCTACAGGCCCAATATCAAGTCCCTTGGCCTCTTGGTTATTGAGAAGAAGTCGTTTGAAGATTATAGCCTATTTGACCCATGTGACCTTGAATGAAGGTCAAGGTCATTTATTTGAACAAACTTTGTAGCCCTTTACAACAGCACGCTACAGGCCCAATATCAAGTCCCTGGGCCTCTTGGTTATTGAGAAGAAGTCGTTTGAAGATTATAGCCTATTTGACCCCTGTGACCTTGAATGAAGGTGAAGGTCATTTATTTGAACAAACTTTGTAGGCCTTCACCCCAGCATGCTACAGGCCCAATATCAAGTCCCTGGGCCTCTTGGTTATTGAGAAGAAGTCGTTTGAAGATTATAGCCTATTTGACCCATGTGACCTTGAATGAAGGTCAAGGTCATTTATTTGAACAAACTTTGTAGCCCTTTACAACAGCACGCTACAGGCCCAATATCAAGTCCCTGGGCCTCTTCGTTATTGAGAAGAAGTCGTTTGAAGATTATAGCCTATTTGACCCCTGTGACCTTGAATGAAGGTGAAGGTCATTTATTTGAACAAACTTTGTAGGCCTTCACCCCAGCATGCTACAGGCCCAATATCAAGTCCCTGGGCCTCTTGGTTATTGAGAAGAAGTTGTTTAAATGAAAAAGTTGACGCCGGACGGCCGGACGGACGGACGACGGACGCCGCACCACGGCATAAGCTCACTTGCCCTTCGGGCAGGTGAGCTAAAAAGTTGACGCCGGACGGCCGGACGACGGACGCTGCACCACGGCATAAGCTCACTTGCCCTTCGGGCAGGTGAGCTAAAAAAAAAGATAGTCAAAAATAAGATTTCCCTATAAACTTACATAGTTAAGTTTATCCCCTCCACAGGGGCAAAAGGGAGACTCCAGGGTCATGAAATTCACAATTTCGGTACCTATTAGTAAAGCATCCTAAGACCCTTCCATCTATGAAGAGTATTTGATTCTACCTTATTGGGTCTTGTGAAGATGTTTTTGAAATTTCAGTCAATTTGGCCCTATCCATCAGCCCCTGGGGGTCCATCAGGGCCAACATGTTCATACCATCAAACTGTCATCCCATGCTGATAATGTTAACCAAATTAGAATGAATTCCGAAAGAAATAAAAAAAAAAAAGATAGTCAAAAATAAGATTTCCCTATAAACTTACATAGTTAAGTTTATTCCCTCCACAGGGGCAAAAGGGAGACTCCAGGGTCATGAAATTCACAATTTCGGTACCTATTAGTAAAGTTTACCCCCTCCACAGGGGCAAAAGGGAGACCCCTAAGCTAAGGGTCATGAAATTCACAATTTTGGTAAAGTACTATTAAGACCCTTCTATGAACAGTATTTGATTTTACCTTATTTGGGTCTTAAGATGTTTTTGAAATTTCAGCTTCAGTTATCGTGTTCATATCATTATGAAGGGCAATAACTCTGTAAGTTACTGTCAAATAATTTCCATGTTTGAACTCGTCCGAGATCATATTGATATAAGACTGTCAAGTTTCATCAATCTCGGTTAACATTTACTCCAAGTTATCGTGTTCACAAGGAAAAGTTAATGCATGTCACACGTCGCATGATGCGGACAAAAGGCGATTGCAATAGGTCACCATGACCTATGGTCAGGTGACCTAAAAAGAGGCCCAATGGGCCTGTATCGCTCACCTGGCTCTAGAGCAAATTTGCAGTTGATTGAGGTCATTTCTACAGATACTATGCTGATAACAACTTTATTCAAATATCAGAGTAAGCTAGGTTTATTCATGTCAATATATTTTTTAGTCCTTCATTCTAGCATACTATTGGCCTAAGATCGGGTCTTGGCTCTTGGCTCTAAGCATGCTACAGACAGGCCCAATATTAAGTCCCTGGGCCTCTTGGTAATTGAGAAGTCGTTTGAAGATTATAGCCTATTTGACCCCTGTGACCTTGAATGAAGGTCAAGGTCATTTATTTGAACAAACTTTGTAGCCCTTCACAACAGCAAGCTACAGGCCCAATATCAAGTCCCTGGGCCTCTTGGTAATTGAGAAGAAGTCGTTTGAAGATTATAGCCTATTTGACCCATGTGACCTTGAATGAAGGTCAAGGTCATTTATTTGAACAAACTTTGTAGCCCTTCATCCCAGCATGCTACAGGCCCAATATCAAGTCCCTGGGCCTCTTGGTAATTGAGAAGAAGTCGTTTGAAGATTATAGCCTATTTGACCCATGTGACCTTGAATGAAGGTCAAGGTCATTTATTTGAACAAACTTTGTAGCCCTTCACTCCAGCATGGTACATGCCCAATATCAAGTCCCTGGGCCTCTTGGTTATTGAGAAGAAGTCGTTTGAAGATTATAGCCTATTTGACCCCTGTGACCTTGAATGAAGGTCAAGGTCATTTATTTGAACAAACTTTGTAGCCCTTTACAACAGCAAGCTACAGGCCCAATATCAAGTCCCAGGGCCTCTTGGTTATTGAGAAGAAGTCGTTTGAAGATTATAGCCTATTTGACCCATGTGACCTTGAATGAAGGTCAAGGTCATTTATTTGAACAAACTTTGTAGCCCTTTACAACAGCACGCTACAGGCCCAATATCAAGTCCCTGGGCCTCTTGGTTATTGAGAAGAAGTCGTTTGAAGATTATAGCCTATTTGACCCCTGTGACCTTGAATGAAGGTGAAGGTCATTTATTTGAACAAACTTTGTAGGCCTTCACCCCAGCATGCTACAGGCCCAATATCAAGTCCCTGGGCCTCTTGGTTATTGAGAAGAAGTCGTTTGAAGATTATAGCCTATTTGACCCATGTGACCTTGAATGAAGGTCAAGGTCATTTATTTGAACAAACTTTGTAGCCCTTTACAACAGCACGCTACAGGCCCAATATCAAGTCCCTGGGCCTCTTGGTTATTGAGAAGAAGTCGTTTGAAGATTATAGCCTATTTGACCCCTGTGACCTTGAATGAAGGTGAAGGTCATTTATTTGAACAAACTTTGTAGGCCTTCACCCCAGCATGCTACAGGCCCAATATCAAGTCCCTGGGCCTCTTGGTTATTGAGAAGAAGTTGTTTAAATGAAAAAGTTGACGCCGGACGGCCGGACGGACGGACGACGGACGCCGCACCACGGCATAAGCTCACTTGCCCTTCGGGCAGGTGAGCTAAAAAAGTTGACGCCGGACGGCCGGACGACAGACGCTGCACCACGGCATAAGCTCACTTGCCCTTCGGGCAGGTGAGCTAAAAACAAGGGCCCAATGGGCCCAAATCGTTCACCTGTAATGCAGTGATCTTTTCATATATGGATCCTGCAGTTATTTGAAAGCATGCTACAGGACCAATATAATGTCTCTCTGCACTTTGGCTTTTCACTAAAAGTCATTTAAAGATTTAAGCATACTTGATCGACGTGACCTTGAATGTGAGTCAAGGTCATTCATTTGAACAAACTTGGTAGCCCTTTACCGCAGCATGCTACAGTCCCAATATCAACTCCCTGGGACTCTTGGTTATTGAGAAGAAGTCGTTTAAAGATTTTAGCCTTTTGACCCCTGTGACCTTGAATGAAAGTCAAGGTCATTCATTTGAACAAACTTGGTAGCCCTTCACCCCAGCATGCTACAGGCCAAATATTAGGTCTCTGGGACTGTTGGTTATCGAGAAGAAGTCGTTTAAAGATTTTAGCCTTTTTGGCCCCTGTGACCTTGAATGAAGGTCAAGGTCATTCATTTGAACAAACTTGGTAGCCCTTCACTCCAGCATGCTACAGACCCAATATCAACTCCCTGGGACTCTTGGTTATTGAGAAGAAGTTGTTTAAAGATTTTAGCCTTTTTGACCCCTGTGACCTTGAATGAAGGTCAAGGTCATTCATTTGAACAAACTTGGTAGCCCTTTACCCCAGCATGCTACAGACCCAATATCAACTCCCTGAGACTCTTGGTTATTGAGAAGAAGTCGTTTAAAGATTTTAGCCTTTTTGACTCCTGTGACCTTGAATGAAAGTCAAGGTCATTCATTTGAACAAACTTGGTAGCCCTTCACCCCAGCATGCTACAGGCCAAATATTAGGTCTCTGGGACTCTTGGTTATTGAGAAGAAGTCGTTTAAAGATTTTAGCCTTTTTGACTCCTGTGACCTTGAATGAAAGTCAAGGTCATTCATTTGAACAAACTTGGTAGCCCTTTACCCCAGCATGCTACAGGCCAAATATTAGGTCTCTGGGACTGTTGGTTATCGAGAAGAAGTCGTTTAAAGATTTTAGCCTTTTTGGCCCCTGTGACCTTGAATGAAGGTCAAGGCCATTCATTTGAACAAACTAGGTAGCCCTTCACCCCAGCATGCTACAGACCCAATATCAACTCCCTGGGACTCTTGGTTATTGAGAAGAAGTCGTTTAAAGATTTTAGCCTTTTTGATCCCTGTGACCTTGAATGAAAGTCAAGGTCATTCATTTGAACAAACTTGGTAGCCCTTCACCCGAGCATGCTACAGACCCAATACCAACTCCCTGGGACTCTTGGTTATTGAGAAGAAGTCGTTTAAAGATTTTAGCCTTTTTGACTCCTGTGACCTTGAATGAAGGTCAAGGTCATTCATTTGAACAAACTTGGTAGCCCTTCACCCCAGCATGCTACAGACCCAATATCAAGTCCCTGGGACTCTTGGTTATTGAGAAGAAGTCGTTTAAAGATTTTAGCCTTTTTGACTCCTGTGACCTTGAATGAAAGTCAAGGTCATTCATTTGAACAAACTTGGTAGCCCTTCACCCCAGCATGCTACAGACCCAATATCAAGTCCCTGGGACTCTTGGTTATTGAGAAGAAGTCGTTTAAAGATTTTAGCCTTTTTGACTCCTGTGACCTTGAATGAAAGTCAAGGTCATTCATTTGAACAAACTTGGTAGCCCTTCACCCCAGCATGCTACAGACCCAATATCAAGTCCCTGGGTCTTTTGGCTATTTAGAAGAAGTCGTCTAATTTTTTTTTAGCATATTTGACTCCTGTGACCTTGAATGAAAGTCAAGGTCATTCATTTGAACAAACTTGGTAGCCCTTTACCCCAGCATGCTACAGACCCAATATCAACTCCCTGAGACTCTTGGTTATTGAGAAGAAGTTGTTTAAAGATTTTAGCCTTTTTGACCCCTGTGACCTTGAATGAAGGTCAACGTTATTCATTTGAACAAACTTGGTAGCCCTTCACCCCAGCATGCTACAGGCCCAATATTAGGTCTCTAGGCCTTTTGGTTATTGAGAAGAAGTTGCTTGAATGGAAAGTTGACGCCGGACGGACGGCCGGACGGCCGGACGGACGACGGACGCCGCGCCACGGCATAAGCTCACTTGCCCTTCGGGCAGGTGAGCTAAAAAAAGATAGTCAAAAATAAGATTTCCCTATAAACTTACATAGTTAAGTTTATCCCCTCCACAGGGGCAAAAGGGAGACTCCAGGGTCATGAAATTCACAATTTCGGTACCTATTAGTAAAGCATCCTAAGACCCTTCCATCTATGAAGAGTATTTGATTCTACCTTATTGGGTCTTGTGAAGATGTTTTTGAAATTTCAGTCAATTTGGCCCTATCCATCAGCCCCTGGGGGTCCATCAGGGCCAACATGTTCATACCATCAAACTGTCATCCCATGCTGATAATGTTAACCAAATTAGAATGAATTCCGAAAGAAATAAAAAAAAAAAAAGATAGTCAAAAATAAGATTTCCCTATAAACTTACATAGTTAAGTTTATCCCCTCCACAGGGGCAAAAGGGAGACTCCAGGGTCATGAAATTCACAATTTCGGTACCTATTAGTAAAGTTTACCCCCTCCACAGGGGCAAAAGGGAGACCCCTAAGCTAAGGGTCATGAAATTCACAATTTTGGTAAAGTACTATTAAGACCCTTCTATGAACAGTATTTGATTTTACCTTATTTGGGTCTTAAGATGTTTTTGAAATTTCAGCTTCAGTTATCGTGTTCATATCATTATGAAGGGCAATAACTCTGTAAGTTACTGTCAAATAATTTCCATGTTTGAACTCGTCCGAGATCATATTGATATAAGACTGTCAAGTTTCATCAATCTCGGTTAACATTTACTCCAAGTTATCGTGTTCACAAGGAAAAGTTAATGCATGTCACACATCGCATGATGCGGACAAAAGGCGATTGCAATAGGTCACCATGACCTATGGTCAGGTGACCTAAAAAGAGGCCCAATGGGCCTGTATCGCTCACCTGGCTCTAGAGCAAATTTGCAGTTGATTGAGGTCATTTCTACAGATACTATGCTGATAACAACTTTATTCAAATATCAGAGTAAGCTAGGTTTATTCATGTCAATATATTTTTTAGTCCTTCATTCTAGCATACTATTGGCCTAATTAAAGATCGGGTCTTGGCTCTTGGCTCTAAGCATGCTACAGACAGGCCCAATATCAAGTCCCTGGGCCTCTTGGTTATTGAGAAGAAGTCTTTTAAAGATTTTAACCTAATTGACCCATGTGACCTTGAATGAAGGTCAAGGTCATCTCTTTGAACAAACTTGGTAGCCCTTCACCCAAGCATGCTACAGGCCCAATATCAATTCCCTGGGTCTCTTGATTATTGAGAAGAAGTCGTTTGAAGATTATAACCTATTTGACCAATGTGACCTTGAATGAAGGTCAAGGTCATTTATTTGAACAAACTTTGTAGCCCCTCACCCCAGCATGCTACAGGCCCAATATCAAGTCCCTGGGCCTCTTGGTTATTGAGAAGAAGTCTTTTAAAGATTTTAACCTAATTGACCCATGTGACCTTGAATGAAGGTCAAGGTCATCTCTTTGAACAAACTTGGTAGCCCTTCACCCAAGCATGCTACAGGCCCAATATCAATTCCCTGGGCCTCTTGGTTATTGAGAAGAAGTCGTTTGAAGATTATAACCTATTTGACCCATGTGACCTTGAATGAAGGTCAAGGTCATTTATTTTAACAAACTTGGTAGCCTTACACCCCAGCATGCTACAGGCCCAATATCAAGTTCCTGTGCCTCTTGGTTATTGAGAAGAAGTCTTTTGAAGATTATAGCCTATTTGACCCATGTGACCTTGAATGAAGGTCAAGGTCATTTATTTTAACAAACTTTGTAGCCCTTCACCCCAGCATGCTACAGGCTAAATATCAAGTCCCTGGACCTCTTGGTTATTGAGAAGAAGTAATTTGAAGATTATAGTGTATTTGACCCATGTGACCTTGAATGATAGTCAAGGTCATTTATTTTAACAAAGTTGGTAGCCCTTCACCCCAGCATGCTACAGGCTAAATATCAAGTCCCTGGACCTCTTGGTTATTGAGAAGAAGTCATTTGAAGATTATAGTGTATTTGACCCATGTGACCTTGAATGATAGTCAAGGTCATTTATTTGAACAAACTTGGTAGACCTTCACCCCAGCATGCTACAGGCCCAATATCAAGTCCTTGGGCCTCTTGGTTATTGAGAAAAAGTCATTTGAAGATTATAGCCTATTTGACCCATGTGACCTTAAATGAAGGTCAAGGACATTTATTTGAACAAACTTTGTAGCCCTTCACCCCAGCATGCTACAGGCCCAATATCAAGTCCCTGGGCCTCTTGGTTATTGAGAAGAAGTCGTTTGAAGATTATAGCCTATTTGACCCATGTGACCTTGAATGTAGGTCAAGGTCATTTATTTGAACAACTTTGTAGCCCTTCATCCCAGCATGCTACAGGCCCAATATCAAGTCCCTGGGCCTCTTGGTTATTGAGAAGAAGTTGTTTGAAGATTATAGCCTATTTGACCCCTGTGACCTTGAATGAAGGTCAAGGTCATTTATTTGAACAAACTTTGTAACCCTTCACTCCAGCATGCTACAGGCCCAATATCAAGTCCCTGGGCCTCTTGGTTATTGAGAAGAAGTCGTTTGAAGATTATAGCCTATTTGACCCATGTGACCTTGAATGTAGGTCAAGGTCATTTATTTGAACAAACTTTGTAGCCCATCACCCCAGCATGCTACAGGCCCAATATCAAGTCCCTGGGCCTCTTGGTTATTGAGAAGAAGTTGTTTGAAGATTATAACCTATTTGACCCCTGTGACCTTGAATGAAGGTCAAGGTCATTTATTTGAACAAACTTTGTAGCCCTTCACTCCAGCATGCTACAGGCCCAATATCAAGTCCCTGGGCCTCTTGGTTATTGAGAAGAAGTCGTTTGAAGATTATAGCCTATTTGACCCATGTGACATTGAATGACGGTGAAGGTCATTTATTTGAACAAACTTTGTAGCCCTTCACAACAGCAAGCTACAGGCCCAATATCAAGTCCCTGGGCCTCTTGGTAATTGAGAAGAAGTCGTTTGAAGATTATAGCCTATTTGACCCATGTGACCTTGAATGAAGGTCAAGGTCATTTATTTGAACAAACTTTGTAGCCCTTCATCCCAGCATGCTACAGGCCCAATATCAAGTCCCTGGGCCTCTTGGTAATTGAGAAGAAGTCGTTTGAAGATTATAGCCTATTTGACCCCTGTGACCTTGAATGAAGGTCAAGGTCATTTATTTGAACAAACTTTGTAGCCCTTCACAACAGCAAGCTACGGGCCCAATATCAAGTCCCTGGGCCTCTTGGTAATTGAGAAGAAGTCGTTTGAAGATTATAGCCTATTTGACCCATGTGACCTTGAATGAAGGTCAAGGTCATTTATTTGAACAAACTTTGTAGCCCTTCATCCCAGCATGCTACAGGCCCAATATCAAGTCCCTGGGCCTCTTGGTAATTGAGAAGAAGTCGTTTGAAGATTATAGCCTATTTGACCCATGTGACCTTGAATGAAGGTCAAGGTCATTTATTTGAACAAACTTTGTAGCCCTTCACTCCAGCATGGTACATGCCCAATATCAAGTCCCTGGGCCTCTTGGTTATTGAGAAGAAGTCGTTTGAAGATTATAGCCTATTTGACCCATGTGACCTTGAATGAAGGTCAAGGTCATTTATTTGAACAAACTTTGTAGCCCTTTACAACAGCAAGCTACAGGCCCAATATCAAGTCCCAGGGCCTCTTGGTTATTGAGAAGAAATCGTTTGAAGATTATAGCCTATTTGACCCATGTGACCTTGAATGAAGGTCAAGGTCATTTATTTGAACAAACTTTGTAGCGCTTTACAACAGCACGCTACAGGCCCAATATCAAGTCCCTGGGCCTCTTGGTTATTGAGAAGAAGTCGTTTGAAGATTATAGCCTATTTGACCCCTGTGACCTTGAATGAAGGTGAAGGTCATTTATTTGAACAAACTTTGTAGGCCTTCACCCCAGCATGCTACAGGCCCAATATCAAGTCCCTGGGCCTCTTGGTTATTGAGAAGAAGTCGTTTGAAGATTATAGCCTATTTGACCCATGTGACCTTGAATGAAGGTCAAGGTCATTTATTTGAACAAACTTTGTAGCCCTTTACAACAGCACGCTACAGGCCCAATATCAAGTCCCTGGGCCTCTTGGTTATTGAGAAGAAGTCGTTTGAAGATTATAGCCTATTTGACCCCTGTGACCTTGAATGAAGGTGAAGGTCATTTATTTGAACAAACTTTGTAGGCCTTCACCCCAGCATGCTACAGGCCCAATATCAAGTCCCTGGGCCTCTTGGTTATTGAGAAGAAGTTGTTTAAATGAAAAAGTTGACGCCGGACGGCCGGACGGACGGACGACGGACGCCGCACCACGGCATAAGCTCACTTGCCCTTCGGGCAGGTGAGCTAAAAAAGTTGACGCCGGACGGCCGGACAACGGACGCTGCACCACGGCATAAGCTCACTTGCCCTTCGGGCAGGTGAGCTAAAAAAAAAAGATAGTCAAAAATAAGATTTCCCTATAAACTTACATAGTTAAGTTTATCCCCTCCACAGGGGCAAAAGGGAGACTCCAGGGTCATGAAATTCACAATTTCGGTACCTATTAGTAAAGCATCCTAAGACCCTTCCATCTATGAAGAGTATTTGATTCTACCTTATTGGGTCTTGTGAAGATGTTTTTGAAATTTCAGTCAATTTGGCCCTATCCATCAGCCCCTGGGGGTCCATCAGCGCCAACATGTTCATACCATCAAACTGTCATCCCATGCTGATAATGTTAACCAAATTAGAATGAATTCCGAAAGAAATAAAAAAAAAAAAAGATAGTCAAAAATAAGATTTCCCTATAAACTTACATAGTTAAGTTTATCCCCTCCACAGGGGCAAAAGGGAGACTCCAGGGTCATGAAATTCACAATTTCGGTACCTATTAGTAAAGTTTACCCCCTCCACAGGGGCAAAAGGGAGACCCCTAAGCTAAGGGTCATGAAATTCACAATTTTGGTAAAGTACTATTAAGACCCTTCTATGAACAGTATTTGATTTTACCTTATTTGGGTCTTAAGATGTTTTTGAAATTTCAGCTTCAGTTATCGTGTTCATATCATTATGAAGGGCAATAACTCTGTAAGTTACTGTCAAATAATTTCCATGTTTGAACTCGTCCGAGATCATATTCATATAAGACTGTCAAGTTTCATCAATCTCGGTTAACATTTACTCCAAGTTATCGTGTTCACAAGGAAAAGTTAATGCATGTCACACGTCGCATGATGCGGACAAAAGGCGATTGCAATAGGTCACCATGACCTATGGTCAGGTGACCTAAAAAGAGGCCCAATGGGCCTGTATCGCTCACCTGGCTCTAGAGCAAATTTGCAGTTGATTGAGGTCATTTCTACAGATACTATGCTGATAACAACTTTATTCAAATATCAGAGTAAGCTAGGTTTATTCATGTCAATATATTTTTTAGTCCTTCATTCCAGCATACTATTGGCCTAAGATCGGGTCTTGGCTCTTGGCTCTAAGCATGCTACAGACAGGCCCAATATCAAGTCCCTGGGCCTCTTGGTTATTGAGAAGAAGTCTTTTAAAGATTTTAACCTAATTGACCCATGTGACCTTGAATGAAGGTCAAGGTCATCTCTTTGAACAAACTTGGTAGCCCTTCACCCAAGCATGCTACAGGCCCAATATCAATTCCCTGGGCCTCTTGGTTATTGAGAAGAAGTCGTTTGAAGATTATAACCTATTTGACCAATGTGACCTTGAATGAAGGTCAAGGTTATTTATTTGAACAAACTTTGTAGCCCCTCACCCCAGCATGCTACAGGCCCAATATCAAGTCCCTGGGCCTCTTGGTTATTGAGAAGAAGTCTTTTAAAGATTTTAACCTAATTGACCCATGTGACCTTGAATGAAGGTCAAGGTCATCTCTTTGAACAAACTTGGTAGCCCTTCACCCAAGCATGCTACAGGCCCAATATCAATTCCCTGGGCCTCTTGGTTATTGAGAAGAAGTCGTTTGAAGATTATAACCTATTTGACCCATGTGACCTTGAATGAAGGTCAAGGTCATTTATTTTAACAAACTTGGTAGCCTTACACCCCAGCATGCTACAGGCCCAATATCAAGTTCCTGTGCCTCTTGGTTATTGAGAAGAAGTCTTTTGAAGATTATAGCCTATTTGACCCATGTGACCTTGAATGAAGGTCAAGGTCATTTATTTTAACAAACTTTGTAGCCCTTCACCCCAGCATGCTACAGGCTAAATATCAAGTCCCTGGACCTCTTGGTTATTGAGAAGAAGTAATTTGAAGATTATAGTGTATTTGACCCATGTGACCTTGAATGATAGTCAAGGTCATTTATTTTAACAAAGTTGGTAGCCCTTCACCCCAGCATGCTACAGGCTAAATATCAAGTCCCTGGACCTCTTGATTATTGAGAAGAAGTCATTTGAAGATTATAGTGTATTTGACCCATGTGACCTTGAATGATAGTCAAGGTCATTTATTTTAACAAACTTGGTAGCCCTTCACCCCAGCATGCTACAGGCCCAATATCAAGTCCCTGGGTCTCTTGGTTATTGAGAAGAAGTCGTTTGAAGATTATAGCCTATTTGACCCATGTGACCTTGAATGAAGGTCAAGGTCATTTATTTGAACAAACTTTGTAGCCCTTCACCCCAGCATGCTGCAGGCCCAATATCAGGTCCCTGGGTCTTCTGGTTATTGAGAAGAAGTCTTTTGAAGATTATAGCCTATTTGACCCATGTGACCTTGAATGATAGTCAAGGTCATTTATTTTAACAAACTTGGTAGCACTTCACTTTAGCATGCTACAGGCCCAATATCAAGTCCCTGGGCCTCTTGGTTATTGAGAAGAAGTCGTTTGAAGATTATAACATATTTGACAAATGTGACCTTGAATGAAGGTCAAGGTCATTTATTTTAACACACTTGGTAGCCCTTCACCCTAGCATGCTACAGGCTCAATGTCAGGTCCCTGGGCCTCTTGTTTATTGAGAAGAAGTCTTTTGAAGATTATAGCCTATTTGACCCATGTGACCTTGAATGAAGGTCAAGGTCATTTATTTTAACAAACTTTGTAGCCCTTCACCCCAGCATGCTACAGGCTAAATAGCCCTTCACCCCAGCATGCTACAGGCTAAATATCAAGTCCCTGGACCTCTTGGTTATTGGACAGAAGTCATTTGAAGATTATAGTGTATTTGACCCATGTGACCTTTAATGATAGTCAAGGTCATTTATTTTAACAAACTTGGTATCCCTTCACCCCAGCATGCTACAGGCTCAATATCAAGTCCCTGGGCCTCTTGGTTATTGAGAAGAAGTCGTTTGAAGATTATAACCTATTTGACAAATGTGACCTTGAATGAAGGTCAAGGTCATTTATTTTAACAAACTTGGTAGCCCTTCACCCTAGCATGCTACAGGCTCAATATCAGGTCCCTGGGCCTCTTGTTTATTGAGAAGAAGTCTTTTGAAGATTATAGCCTATTTGACCCATGTGACCTTGAATGAAGGTCAAGGTTATTTATTTTAACAAAACTTTGTAGCCCTTCACCCCAGCATGCTACAGGCTAAATATCAAGTCCCTGGACCTCTTGGTTATTGAGAAGAAGTCATTTGAAGATTATAGTGTATTTGACCCATGTGACCTTGAATGATAGTCAAGGTCATTTATTTTAACAAACTTGGTAGCCCTTCACCCCAGCATGCTACAGGCTCAATATCAATTCCCTGGGCCTCTTGGTTATTGAGAAGTCTTTTGAAGATTATAGCCTATTTGACCCATGTGACCTTGAATGAAGGTCAAGGTCATTTATTTTAACAAACTTTGTAGCCCTTCACCCCAGCATGCTACAGGCTAAATAGCCCTTCACCCCAGCATGCTACAGGCTAAATATCAAGTCCCTGGACCTCTTGGTTATTGAGAAGAAGTTGTTTGAAGATTATAGTGTATTTGACCCCTGTGACCTTGAATGACGGTCAAAGTAATTTATTTTAACAAACTTGGTAGCCCTTCACCCAAGCATGCTACAGGCCCAATATCAATTCCCTGGGCCTCTTGGTTATTGAGAAGAAGTCGTTTGAAGATTATAGCCTATTTGACCCATGTGACCTTGAATGATAGTCAAGGTCATTTATTTTAACAAACTTGGTAGCCCTTCACTTTAGCATGCTACAGGCCCAATATCAAGTCCCTGGGCCTCTTGGTTATTGAGAAGAAGTCGTTTGAAGATTATAACCTATTTGACAAATGTGACCTTGAATGAAGGTCAAGGACATTTATTTTAACAAACTTGGTAGCCCTTTACTTCAGCATGCTACAGGCCCAATATCAGGTCCCTGGGTCTTTTGGTTATTGAGGAGAAGTTGTTTGAAGATTATAGCATATTTGACCCCTGTGACCTTGAATGAAGGTCAAAGTAATTCATTTTAACAAACTTTGTAGCCCTTCACCCAAGCATACTACAGGCCCAATATGAAGTTCCTGGGCCTCTTGGTTATTGAGAAGAAGTTGTTTAAATGAAAAAGTTGACGCCGGACGGACGGCCGGATGGACGGACGGCCGGCCGGACAGACGGACGGAAGACGGACGCCCCACCATGGCATAAGCTCACTTGCCCTTCGGACAGGTGAGCTAACAAGAGGCCCAAAGGGCCTTAACGGTCACCTGAGATTTGAAATATTTCGGCCAACTAAATTGACCCTTTTTGGCCCCACCCATCAGTCCTAATGGGGTCAGTCTATGAAGAGTATTTGATTCTAACATATAGTAGATAAGAAGATTTTTGAAATTTCAGTCAATTTGACCCTTTTTGGCCCCGCCCACCAGCCCCTGGGGGTCAACTAGGGCCAACATGTACATACCATCAAACTGTAATCCCATGATGATAATTTGAACCAAGTTAGAATGAATTCCAATACAAATCCAACAAATAATAGTCAAAAATGTGATTTCCCTATATAAACTATAGTAAAGTTTACCCCCTCCCCAGGGGCAAACGTGAGACCCCAGGGTCATGAAATTCACAATTTTGGTAAAACATCTTAAGACCCTTCCATCTATGAAGAGTATTTGATTCTACCATATCTGAGAGTAGGGAAGAAGATTTTTGAAATTTTAGTCAATTTGACCCTTTTTGGCCCGGCCACCAGCCCCTGGGGGTCAACTAGGGCCAACATGTACATACCATCAAAGTGTCATCCCATGCTGATAATTTGATACAAGTTAGAATGAATTCCAATACAAATCCAACAAATAATAGTCAAAAATGTGATTTCCCTATATAAACTATAGTAAAGTTTACCCCCTCCCCAGGGGCAAACGTGAGACCCAAGGGTCATGAAATTCACAATTTTGGTAAAGCACCATAAGACCCCTTCATCTATGCATGCAGAGTATTTGATTCTAACATATCTGAGAGTATAGAGAAAGATTTTTGAAATTTCAGTCAATTTGACCCTTTTTGGCCCCGCCCAACAGCCCCTGGGGGTCAACCAGGGCCAACATGTACATAACATCAAACTGTAATCCAATGCTGATAATTTGAACCAAGTTAGAATGAATTCCAATACAAATCCAACAAATAATAGTCAAAAATGTGATTTCCCTATATAAACTATAGTAAAGTTTACCCCCTCCCCAGGGGCAAACGTGAGACCCCAGGGTCATGAAATTCACAATTTTGATAAAGCACCTTAAGACCCTTCCATCTATGAAGAGTATTTGATTCTACCATATCTGAGAGTAGAGAAGAAGATTTTTGAAGTTTTAGTCAATTTGACCCTTTTTGGCCCCACCCCTCAGGCCCCTGGGGGCTGGGGACCATATAATTCACAATTTTGGTTGACCTTCAGCCATAGAAACTTTCTGCCAAATTTCATTGAATTTTGTTAAGTGGTTTTGGAGAAGAAGTCGAAAATGTAAAAAGTTTACGGACGCACGACGCACGACGCACGACGCACGACGACGGACAAAAGGCGATTAGAATAGGTCACTTGAGACTTCGTCTGAGGTGACCTAAAAATGCTATCGATAGGTCACCATGACCTATGGTCAGGTGACCTAACAAGAGGCCCAGAGGGCCTGTATCGCTCACCTGGTTTCATGAGATATGAAACAAGAATGATGCTTAAGTATATTTGTCGCTGGTATTGCTATGTCAATATATATCATAAGCATTTTATATGGGTACATGTACATTGGTTTTATTTTAATACTAACAAGAGGCCCATGGGCCTTAACGGTCACCTGAGATTTGAAATATTTCAGTTAATTTAATTGACCATTTTTGGCCCCGCCCATAAGCCCCAAGGGGTCAGTCAGGGCCAACATGTGCATATTATCAAACTTTCATCCCGTGCTGAAAATGTTAACCAAGTTGGAATGAATTCCAATAGAAATAAAACAAATCAGTCAAAAATGTGATTTCCCTATATAAACTATAGTAAAATTTACCCCTCCCCAGGGGTAAATGTGTGACCCCAGGGTCATAAAATTCACAATTTTAGTAAAGCACCTTAAGATCCCTCCATCTATAAACAGTATTTGATTCTATCTTATTTCAGTCTGAAAAGAAGATTTTTAAAATTTCAGTCAATTAGACCCTTTTTAGCCCCGCCCATAAGCCCCTAGGGGTCAGTCAGGGCCAACATGTGCATACCCTCAAACTGTCATCCCAAGCTGATAATGTTAACCAAAATAGAATGAATTCCAACAGAAATCAAACATATTATAGTGAAAAATGTGATTTCCCTATATAAACTATAGTAAAGTATACCCCCTCCCCAGGGGCAAACTTGAGACCCCAGGGTCATGAAATTCAAAATTTTAGTAAAGCACTTTAAGATGCTTCCAACTATAAAGAGTATTTGATTCCACCTTATTTCCGTCTTGAGAAGAAGATTTTTTAAATTTCAGTCAATTTGGCCCTTTTTAACCCCGCCCATTAGCCACTGGGGGTCAGTCAGGGCAAACATGTGTATACAATCAAACTGCCTTCACAAGGTGATAATGTTAACTAAGTTAGAATGAATTCCAATAGAATTCAAACAAATCATAGTAAAAAATGTGATTTCCCTATATAAACTATAGTAAAGTTTACCCCCTCCCAAGGGGCAAACTTGAGACCCCAGGGTCATGAAATTCACAATTTTAATAAAGCACCTTAAGACCCTTCTAACTATAAAGAGTATTTGATTCCACCTTATTTCCGTCTTGAGAAGAAGATTTTTTAAATTTCAGTCAATTTGGCCCTTTTTAGCCCCGCCCATCAGCCCCTGGGGGTCAGTCAGGGCCAACATGTGCATGCCATCAAACTGTCATCTCATGCTGACAATGTTTACCAAATAGAATGAATTCCAATAGAAATAAAACAAATAAAAGTCAAAAATATTATTTCCCTATATAAACTATTGTAAAGTTTACCCCCTCCCCAGGGGCAAATGTGAGACCCCAGGGTCATGAAATTTACAATTTTGGTAAAGCACCTTAAGACCCTTCCATCTACGAAGAGTGTTTGATTCCACCATATCTGAGAGTAGAGAAGAAGATTTTTGAAGTTTAAGTCAATTTGACCCTTTTTAGCCCCACCCCTCAGGCCCCTGGGGGGTGGGGACCATATAATTTACAATTTTGGTTGACCTTTAGCCATAGAAGCTTCCTGCCAAATTTCATGGAATTTGGTTTAGGGGTTTTAGAGAAGAAGTCGAAAATGTAAATTGTTTACGGACGCACGACGGACGACGGACGACGCACGACGGACGACGCACGACGACGGACAAAAGGGGATTAGAATAGATCACTTGAGACTTTGTCTCAGGTGACCTAAAAATGCCAAAAGGTACATTAATCCATGAAATGAAATTGACTTTTGGCGCGACCCCATAGGGATGCTAACACACAAATGTGAGTGATATCCATTGCTTAATTTCAGAAAAGATCTTGTTTAGACCAATTGGCCCCTTTTGACCCTGCCCTCTGCCCCCTGGGAGTCAGCTCCTTCCTTTATACAATTTTGAATCCCTACCCCAATAGAATGCTAATAGTCAAATATGAGCTGTTTCAGAGAAGTTGTTCATATCAATTTAGCCAAATTGACCCCTTTTGGCCCAGCCCCTCAGCCTCCAGGGGGTCGGCCCCATCATTTGTACAATTTTGAATCCTTAACCAAAGTGAATGCTACCAGTCACATATTAAAGATATCCATTGCTTATTTTCAGAGAAAAAGTTGTTTATATCAATTTTGCCAAAATAACCCCTTTTGGCCCCACCTCTTAGGTTCCCTGGGGTCAGCCCTGTCATTTGTACAATTTTGAATCCCTACCCTAGGGGGTTGCTACCAGGCAAATATGAGTGATATCCATTGCTTAGTTTCAGAGAAGAAGTCGTTAATATCAATATAGCTATATTGACCCATTTTTGCCCCGCCTCTCAGGCCCCTAGGGGGTCAGCACCACCATCTGTACAATTTTGAATCCCCACCCCATAGTGATTGCTTCCAGGCAAATAGGAGCAATATCCTTTGCTCGGTTTCAGAGAAGAAGTCGTTTATATCAATGCAGCCAAATTGACCCCTTTTGACGCCGCCCCTCAGGCCCCTTGGGGGTCAGTCCTGTCATTTGTACAATTTTGAATCCCTACTCTAAGGGGTTGCTACCAGGCAAATATGAGTGATATCCATTGCTTAGTTTCAGAGAAGAAGTTGTTTATATAAATTTAGCCGAATTGACCCCTCTTGGCCCCGCCCCTCAGGCCCCCCGGGGGTCAGCCACACCATTTGTACAATTTTGAATCCCCACCCCATAGTGTTGCTACCAGGCAAATATGAGCAATATCGTTTGTTCGGTTTCAGAGAAGAAGTTGTTTATATCAATATAGCCCAAATGACCACATTTGGCCCCGCCCTTCCGGCCCCTTGGGGTCAGCCCCATCATTTGTACAATTTTGAATCCCCACCCCAAAGTTATGCTACCAGGCAAATATGAGCGATATCCATTGCTCGGTTTCAGAGAAGAAGTCGGTATCATCAATATAGCTATATTGACCCATTTTGGCCCCGCCTCTCAGGCCCCTTGGGGGTCAGTCCCATCATTTGTACAATTTTGAATCCCCACCCCAAAGTGATGCTACCAGGCAAATATGAGTGATATCCATTGCTCGGTTCCAGAGAAGAAGTCGTTAATATCAATATAGCTATATTGACCCATTTTTGCCTCGCCCCTCAGGCCCCTAGGGGGACAGCACCACCATTTGTACAATTTTGAATCCCCACCCCATAGTGATGCTTCCAGACAAATAGGAGTAATATCCTTTGCTCGGTTTCAGAGAAGAAGTCGTTTATATCAATATAGCCAAATTGACCCCTTTTGGCCCCGCCCCTCAGGCCCCTGGGGGTCAGCACCACCATTTGTACAATTTTGAATCCCCACCCCATAGTGATACTTCCAGACAAATAGGAGCAATATCGTTTGTTCGATTTCAGAGAAGAAGTTGTTTATATCAATATAGCCCAAATGACCACATTTGGCCCCGCCCTTCCGGCCCCTGGGGGTCAGCCCCATCATTTGTACAATTTTGAATCCCCACCCCAAAGTTATGCTACCAGGCAAATATGAGCGATATCCATTGCTCGGTTTCAGAGAAGAAGTCGGTATCATCAATATAGCTATATTGACCCATTTTGGCCCCACGCCTCAGGCCCCTTGGGGGTCAGTCCCATCATTTGTACAATTTTGAATTCCCACCCCAAAGTGATGCTACCAGGCAAATATGAGTGATATCCATTGCTCGGTTCCAGAGAAGAAGTCGTTTATATCAATATAGCCAAATTGACCCCTTTTGGCCCCGCCCCTCAGGCCCCTGGGGGTCAGCACCACCATTTGTACAATTTTGAATCCCCACCCCATAGTGATACTTCCAGACAAATAGGAGCAATATCCTTTGCTCGGTTTCAGAGAAGAAGTCGTTTATATCAATATAGCCAAATTGACCCCTTTTGGCCCCGCCCCTCAGGCCCCTGGGGGGTCAGCCCCATCATTTGTACAATTTTGAGTCCCCTACCCATAGGGATGCTTCTGACCAAATTTGGTCAAAATCTCATCAGTGGTTATGAAGAAGAAGTCAATTGTTGACGGACGGACGGACGACGGACGACGGACGGACGGACGACGGACGCCACGGTATGGCATAAGCTCACCTTGGTCCTTCGGACCAGGTGAGCTAAAAATGCTATCATAATTATTACAACTACATGTATTGCATTATAGCATAAGTATCTTGAGTACAGTACTTAAGGCTTGGCTGACATTGAGTTCTGGACTCCGGTCCACAACTTGATAAAAGGGTTGATTAAAGGTATTTAGCTGAATCTTTCAATAATATTTTCTTAGACAATAAGATCGAGAAATTGACAACTGTTATCTTCAAAAGGGTAACAGTAACTGCCTAATTAAATCAAATTACTGAGTCTTATGTTGACCTACTCCATTATCAAGTCTTATAATGTTGGCCTACTGCATTACTCAGCATTATGTTGGCCTACTGCATTACTCAGCCTTATGTTGGCCTACTGCATTACTCAGCCTTATGTTGGCCTAAATAATCACTCAGCCTTATGTTGGACCCGGTTCCTCAGCCTAGATAAGCTACCTTAATACTCTGCCTTCTTTGACCTACTTAATTACTCAGCCTTATGTTGGCCTGCTGCATTACTTAGCCTTATGTTGGCTTACTGCATTACTCAGCCTTATGTTGGCTTACTGCATTACTCAGCCTTATGTTGGCTTACTGCATTACTCAGCCTTATGTTGGCTTACTGCATTACTCAGCCTTATGTTGGCCTAAATAATCACTCAGCCTTATGTTGGCCTACCTAATTACTCAGCCTTATGTTGGCCTACCCGGTTCTTCAGCCTAGATAAGCTACCTTAATTACTCAGCCTTATGTGGACTTACCTAGTTACTGCGCCTTATGTTGGCCTACCTAATTACTCAGCCTTATGTTGGCCTACCTAATTACTCAGCCTTATGTTGGTCTACCTAATTACTCAGCCTTATGTTGACCTACCTAATTACTCAGCCTTATGTTGACCTACCTAATTACTCAGCCTTATGTTGACCTACCTAATTACTCAGCCTTATGTTGACCTACCTAATTACTCAGCCTTATGTTAGCCTACCTAATTACTCAGCCTTATGTTGACCTACCTAATTACTCAGCCTTATGTTGACCTACCTAATTACTCAGCCTTTTGTTAGCTTACCTAATTACTCAGCCTTATGTTGACCTACCCAATTACTCAGCCTTATGTTGACCTACCCAATTACTCAGCCTTATGTTGACCTACCTAATTACTCAGCCTTATGTTGGCCAACCTAATTACTCAGCCTTATGTTGACCTACCTAATTACTCAGCCTTATGTTGGCTTACCTAATTACTCAGCCTTATGTTGACCTACCTAATTACTCAGCCTTTTGTTAGCTTACCTAATTACTCAGCCTTATGTTGACCTACCTAATTACTCAGCCTTATGTTAGCTTACCTAATTACTCAGCCTTATGTTGGCCTACCTAACTACTCAGCCTTTTGTTAGCTTACCTAATTACTCAGCCTTATGTTGACCTACCTAATTACTCAGCCTTATGTTGACCTACCTAATTACTCAGCCTTATGTTGGCCTACCTAATTACTCAGCCTTATGTTGACCTACCTAATTACTCAGCCTTATGTTGGCCTACCTAATTACTCAGCCTTATGTTGACCTACCTAATTACTCAGCCTTATGTTGACCTACCTAATTACTCAGCCTTATGTTGGCCTACCTAATTACTCAGCCTTTTGTTAGCTTACCTAATTACTCAGCCTGATGTTGACCTACCTAATTACTCAGCCTTATGTTGGCCTACCTAATTACTCAGCCTTTTGTTGGCCTACCTAATTACTCAGCCTTTTGTTAGCTTACCTAATTACTCAGCCTTATGTTGGCCTACCTAATTACTCAGCCTTATGTTGACCTACCTAATTACTCAGCCTTTTGTTAGCTTACCTAATTACTCAGCCTTATGTTGGCCTACCTAATTACTCAGCCTTATGTTGGCCTACCTAATTACTCAGCCTGATGTTGACCTACCTAATTACTCAGCCTTATGTTGGCCTACCTAATTACTCAGCCTTTTGTTAGCCTACCTAATTACTTAGTCTTATGTTGACCTACCTAATTACTTAGTCTTATGTTGGTCTAATTACTCAGCCTTATGTTGACCTACTCCATTATCAAGTCTTATAATGTTGACCTACTGCATTACTCAGCCTTATGTTGGCCTACTGCATTACTCAGCCTTATGTTGGCCTACTGCATTACTCAGCCTTATGTTGGCCTACTGCATTACTCAGCCTTATGTTGGCCTACTGCATTACTCAGCTTTATGTTGGTCTACTGCATTACTCAGCTTTATGTTGGTCTACTGCATTACTCAGCCTTATGTTGGCCTAAATAATCACTCAGCCTTATGTTGGCCTACGCGGTTCCTCAGCCTAGATAAGCTACCTTAATACTCTGCCTTATTTGACCTGTACCTAATTGTTCAGCCTTATGTTAGCCTTTCTAATTTTTCAGCCTTTTTAGCCTTCCTATTTTTTCAGCCTAATGTTAGCCTTCCTATTTTTTCAGCTTTCATGTCGCTGCAACTAATTACTTTGCGTTAGGTTGGTCCACCTAGTAGGCCTATGGAGTATCGATAGGTTTTTATGTGTGATGTCATACATCGCTCAAATTACTGAAATCGAACCCCTGTGACCTGTTCGTTTCCTTTTCGTAGAATCTTAATTATCATATGACAATATAATGCAAGGTGTATATAATCTGGGCATCCAGTCGACCCTTGAGAGTATGTTTTTGACTCCCCAAATTGATATCCGACTCTTGGGTTTGAAGGGACTTGTCTATTTGATATAAGTTTTGACCCTTCAGATTTCTCAGAAATGGTGATTTGACTTCTGTTTCTAAAAGTCAAGGGTCAACTGGATACCCTATAGGCCTATACCATCGTCGGATACCCGTGTGTTTATATGAATACGAAATAAACATCGTCTGTCCTCGGGCTAGACTACATCTAAGCTTAACTAGGCCTAAACACGTGTAGTGTCATTTTAGGCCTACAGCACACCAACAGGTTTCTACTTTCGTTATGATGCCGTAACCATTCTATTAAAGTCAAAGATATATAAGTGTTACTCACTCGATCGTTTAGCTACAGGTTTTCACAGAAGCGGCATGCACGCGTCGTGCTCGTCACGTCTCCTCACTAAGAAAACAATTCTAATTTTCGACAATACCAGAGTACGATTTTATCCGGATTTTATCGCAATCTAATTAAAAGCTAGATTGTCATTCTCACTACGTTATATGTAACGTAGTGAGAATGACCATCTAGATTTTAATTAGATTGATTTTGTCGTAGCTGTTTTTTTAGTTAATAACATAGGGCCTGGACACATTCCTTAGGCACATAATGAGAAATTTAACCTCAGGGTCTGACCCTACTTCAACTAGCTAATTATTTAAAGGTCTATGGCTATTTTTTTCGGTTCTGACACCAAACGACAAGGCGCCCATCCTCTAACATTGTTGAAGTAGGCCCGACCCCCGGGATCACGTCAATATTATAAGTCATATTTCATTCTGGGTCATAGGAACCAAGGGGTCGGACCGGAATACTTCACCGGAATACCCAGTATTCCAGAAGGCCAAATAGTCCGAAGGCCCGATAATCCGAAAGTCCGATATATAAATCAAGGCCGCGGCACGTGGACCAAGAATTGTTTACCCTTAAGTTTTAATGAAGGTTTATATATGTACCAGGAATATTTCCCTTTGTCTTGTGGTTTGTCGGTCGAATGCTTCACATTTGTTTCATACAAGTAAGGATACATATTACGCTTTTTGTCAGTGATAGCTATAATTGTAGAGACCTGAGCATATGCACACAGAATACGACAATTTAAAAACGTTATAAGCTTTTATTTAACACCATGCAACAATCTTTCAAAATAGCATCATCCTACGGACTGTATCATAATCCAGCGTACAATGTATCGTAATCAAAGTCATCATCATCCAACATACCATCATTTAACATAACATCGCCTAAGTTTCATCGTATTATCATTATAACATATCATCGTCAGATATATCATGTGAATTTTCATAAACATTATAAATTATCATCATCGAACATACGTATTATACTCGAACTTATCATCCAACATTTCACCATCCAAAATAAGCTTTATCATCATCCAACATATCAATATTCATCATATACACTGTACCGTCATCCAGTGTTTGACAGTCTCTATAAAGCCGTGATCCTTGTTGGCGGTTATGAAGATGTCCCATATTGAACAAAGGTCGTCAACAGGTAGGAATCTGTCTAGCCCGAGTTTCCTCTGGCCCTGGCACCATGTCTGGTGTAGGGGCCCTAGTTTCCTCAGGCCCTGACACCATGTCTGGTGTAGGGGCCCTAGTTTCCTCTGGCCCTGACACCATGTCTGGTGTAGGGGTCCTAGTTTCCTCTGGCCCTGACACCATGTCTGGTGTAGGGCCAGAGGAAACTCGGGCTAGAATCTGTCATCGTTCGTTACTGTCTGGAGAGCTGTTTCAATGCTAAAAATCACAAATATCTTATGATTTTCAGCTTCAGCCTCTGATTTTACAATTAGTCTGTCATTATACATGTACAACAACTCGGCAGCTAATTGAATAGTTTTGAATAAATAAATTGTTCCTCACAGAATTGAAGACCTGAACATGTTTTCCGCTCTTATTGATTGAGCTTATATTTTCAGCGGGAATAAACTTTTTTTTCACGTGAGGATCACAATAAACTATAGCGCGAAGATCAGAATACAACAAGCACGTGACACATATATACTCTCTGAAAGGACACTGATGTTTACTTTTATGAACCATGTAATTAACAAAGAGATTTGTTTTAACTAAATGCAAAGAACGATTTATTTTATTGTCACATTATTACTTTTACGAATGTTTTTAGAGCTTTTTAAATGTTTGCAATGCACTTATGTTCAGGCTTTATTACTAGTTTGTTCACAAGTTCGCTCTATATTATCAGAGAGAAGGTATTGAACTTATATATACTGAGTAAAGCCCTCTCCCACACAATTACTAACATATATTTACCCAACGAGAAGATTTCAATCTTACGTAAATATGGTTAAAATGTTAACTTACATATATAGAAAATGTATATGTTTAAAATAGTCAAAAATTTCTTTTTTTCCAAAAATAGAGAATTAAATTCTTTGTTGTCTCATGAATATATTTCTTGGTATATCCAACACGGAGTAAAACAATAGAAATGGTAATGCAGAAATATGCATCAAGAATACAGACACAAACTGTTGCTAAGGAAGACAGAACACTGCTAAATCACGAGACACCTAGTCCGAGGGGTTCTAACTATCTGATCCGCTTGTTATTATGCTGTGACCACACAAAACAATATTAAGCGAATCATATAGTTAGAACCCTTCGGACAACGACACACCTTGAATCCTTATCTATCGTTTTTTTTTTTTTTTTTAGTTATATTTTCATTTTAATATTACTTCACATGTTAACTTAATTTTCTGTAACTTAGCAACGGCCTATTTACGCCAATGAAAAAACTGTATGCTAAATTGAAATCATTATAATAATCCAAAATACCAGAAAAATATCGGGATAGACCATGTTAAACGTTACTCTCAGACTATTACGATAGCCATTTGGACAATCGGGCCTTCGGACTATCGGACTATCGGACCTTCGGACTATCGGGCCTTCGGACTATCGGACCTTCGGGCCTTCGGACTATCGGACCTTCGGACTATCGGACCTTCGGACTATCGGGCCTTCGGACTATCGGACCTTCGGACTATCGGACCTTCGGAATACTGGGCCGATACCGTCGGACCATAGCCTATATCAAAACTCGTTTGGTTTTCCGAAGCTGTAATCCAGGCGTCTACAATTAGACCGTTGAAATTAATTTGAACAATCACTGGAAACATCTTAAACTGGATTTAACCATCTGGCTGACTGTTTTTCAGTCACCAGAAGTGTTTATTAAATATCATATGTATTATTTATGATATGGACATAGAGGCACTGTGTGTATTACATCATTTTAAAGTTTGTTTATTTGGGTTTTTTTCCTTTCTTATTTTGTCCAGCTTGTTTCTTTCATCCAGTCTGAGAGGATACTGTTCTTCATCTGTAATGTGACAATTAGATCAGTGTTGTGGTTGATTTTTTTACTATCAAGAAAAACGGCTAAATTTGCTTCCTACGAAATAATGTATTTTATATATCAGAAAGGTTTTGGAATTCAATAAATCTTAACAAATAACAATAATTCACTGATTATGCATACCACAAATAAAGCCAGAATCCAGTCCAGTCCGGAATACATATATCTGTAATTTACGATACTCTTCAGATTACTCCAATTAAATTGTATTTAATCATAACGTAGTGTATTGTTTGGTATAGTATTGTTTAACGTCCTATCACAGCTATGGTCAAATTAGGACGGGATTGTAATGTAGAGAATTGGATTTTACACATGTGATTATAGCTGTTTGTCCATTTGAAACTGATCATAAAGCCAGATATCTCATGTCGCATTTCAGAAATTCTTCAGCTATCTTTTAAATACTCATTAACTTAATGACATATCTGTAGTACATGTAAGTGCGACTATTAAAGAGACACATTCTGCACTGTTAAAGAGACACATTCTACTATGACGGTCCCTATTGATTTTGGAATCGTACTGAATGTCCTGTCCTGTTACATCATCCTTCCACAAGTAAGAGATGATTGCAAGGTCATTTCCTGCTCAGGAGATTTTTTTAGATAGCTGCCATTGTGGCAATCTTGATTTTAATTTGTTTTGATTTACACCCTACTATGTATGAAAGTCCTCTCCCGTTTTATAATCCTTTGATAAGAAGTAAAAACATTTTTTTTAATATGGCTGCCAAAACCATTTCCTGTGCAGGATTAGTAGCGATTACAAAATTTTCAAAATATCTGCCATATGGAAGGTCCTGTCTGTCGACCTTACAATTACAATCATCGCTGAATGTCATGTTGTATTGTGTCATTCACTTTAGGACGAGTAGGAAAACTGGGTCCTAATAGGGACATATTCTACTCAATAGCTGAAGTCCTATCTGCAGATCATCATGAAGGAGTCTTGATAAACAAGTTTTTAACAGATTGACACCGCATTGACATTAGCTGATGAACTGATCTTCGCCCTGTAGACCTTGTGAGGAAAAATGAAATCACAAAACCTTATGTACATTTGTTTGTACCAACATTTTATTTTACTTCATTTTTGGTATAGCAATGAAATTAGCCCTTGATACAACTTTCTCTTCCATACATTACACAAAAAAAATAAATTCTGAACATTAATCAGGCTATTTTAATACAACACTATTCATTTATTACAATATATTTCATTCACCATACATTTTTCAACACATTCCAATTAATACAATTAAACACACTTACACTCAATGAACTGAACATCATTCAACACCATACAATTCAACACCTCCATTCAATTAATGAACATAATTCAACACCATTAAAATACACCATACAAGTCACTATTTTCCATTCAACACTCAAGTCAACTTACTAATTATGTTCACATACATGAAAACCTGTAAAACGACTATTTCAAACACCACGGGACATCAATATAAGGGTTCCTAATCCTGCTACGGCTGCAGAATAACTAATAGTTTAAGAGCACTTGAAAATTGTGTTCATTTAGACATTAATGCAGTTTATCAAAAAAGTTCATCTGCATGATGCTATGACTGGTCTTCCGATTCTGTTATGACAATTGTGTTTAAGAGTGCAGAATACCACTAATAAAATGAAAGTTCTTGAATTGCACCAACTACAGTCGATTGAGTCCAATGAAACTGACTATAATCACAAGCTCCAAAATTCTGACCGGTAGTGACCAGTCCGAATTTTGGCACCTGCGATTATGCTCAGTTATAGTGGACTACAGTTGAACCAGTGTAAAAAGTGATTCAATGGACGAGAGAAAATTGTCCTTTATAGACAGTTGGCCATTATATAGAGGTTAATATACAACTGCGTAACATTGGGAACCGAAAGAGGTGTCTATATAAGCAGGTATTTGTTATACACAGGCAGCTTTCTTTGGTTGGGTTATTGCCCCGTGAACAGCAAGGGTCATTTTGAGGCGGGGTCTCCTTGTAGTAGTCGGTGACTACATCACTGAACAACATGAGGGAGTCTTGCCCAAGAACACAACCATGACAGCACAGACTGTTCCATTTCCCAGCTTCCTGAGAATCAAAAACCGCCACAGGTAAGGAGCATCAAAGTATGTACCTCAGACCACACAGCTGGCAGTTAGGACTGTGTACAAAAAAAACCCACTCAAGGAATCCGAGAAAGGTGGCCTTTATAGAGGTTAAATATACATGTACAGTCAAACCTACCTTAGTGACCACCTGAATTAAGCGACCCCCTCTCATATGTGACCGTATTTTTCCCTCCCAACATTATTTACTATACTAGTGACCTGAATTAAGCGAACACCTGTCAGACACGACTAACGACAATCATTTCCGTGTCCAAATACTAAAAGCGACCTTTTTCAGCGACTTTCTGAGTTTTAAAACGTAAGCAGAAGTCATAATCAAGAAGAAAGCGGACAAACTTGCCCACTTTTAAAAATTAGAAATACTTCTGAAATTGCATGAAATTTCTTCTTCTGTCTCAAAAATGTCTTTAAATCCCTATCTTTGTCCTGATAACACCCAAAAACGAACGAAACTACTTTACTTCTAAATAGGAAATGTGATCATGTGGCGAAGAAGACGTCAGGACGTCCTAGCCATTCAGATGATTTTCATGAAATTTTGATTGATGAAAATACAAACATTAGCAATGCTACATGGGGTACTGACACAGGTGTCTATTATAGACAGGTATTTGTTATATAAAGGCAGCCTTTATAGGCAAGTTTGTGTTATATACAGGTGGCCTTTAAGGCAGGTTTGACTGTAAAAGTTACCTGAAATTTTCAGTACTGACATAGGTATAGGTAAGACAGCGTAATTCTAACAAACATTTAATTGACATGCTACACAGAGCATGGGCCCAGACTTGTGAATGATGCTTGTCTGATATTTTTATAAAATGTTCACAGCAGAAAGAAAAAGCAAAGGAGAGTAGATTTCAGTGAAATGTCAGCTAAATATCCACAGCATGTTGACTCCAGATGCTCCTAGATTCACCCTCCTAGAAAAGAAGTCAATGCTTCATTTAATCATTAATAGCAATATCAAAGTTAATATAATAACGAAGCATTAAATATTCATTGTATATTCAGATTTGCTACAAAAATGAACACAATAAGGTTAGGTTCATGGCTAAGGGTATTTTATCAAGGTTAAGGACATTATATCAAGGTGAGGGGCATCATATCAAGGTGAGGGGCATCATATCAAGGTGAGGGGCATTATATCAAGGTGAGGGGCATTATATCAAGGTGAGGGGCATTATATCACAGTTAGGGGCATCATATCAAGGTGAGGGGCATTATATCAAGGTGAGGGGCATTTTATCACAGTTAGGGGCATCATATCAAGGTGAGGGGCATTATATCAAGGTTAGAGACATTATATCAAGGTTAGAGACATTATATGGAAGTTAGGGACATTATAACAAAGTTTGGGACATTATGCTGAGGTAAGGGACATTATATTGAGGTTAGGGATATTGCATCGAGGTTAGGAACACAATATGGAGGTAAGAGACATCAAATCGAGATAAGGAACATTATATCAAGGCAAGATACATAATATTGAGGGAAGTGACTTTATATCAAGGTTAGTGATATTTTATCGAGGAGAGACATTATATAAAGGCTAAAAGACAGTATATCAAGGTTAGAGACATCATATTGAGGTTAGGGACATTATAACGAGGTAATTAGAAGGTATATTATTTGCTTTTGTTTTCACAGTCAATAACTTACCCTAGCATACCATGCTCCTTTGTCTTTACAACGTGCAGAAATAGCAGTAATGCCTGGAACATGTTATTGCGACCCTGAAAATAAAACAAAGTTAATTCACTCATCTACCCAGCCGTGATGTTCTAATAATCCAAAACAGGTCCTAAGGGAGAAGGACTCATTCAATGACCTCTATATACACCTCAGAGATTACAGTGTTAGGTAGGATATTTATAGTTTAAATGACCAGACTTTTTCCCTGCATCATTCCTGAGCTCCATCATTGGAAAGACCTTTCGAGATATTTCCAATCCAAACAAACACAACTGATCAAGGATTGGTTAATATATACACTAAATGTAATCACAATGTTTCTGGTGCGAAAAGTGCTAAGTAAGGTTACTACTAAAATACGTACATTACCCGAAGTTATCAAACCTATTTACCTTTGGCAGATTGAGTATGGATTTCCCAGTGACCACCTGGAAGTGTGGTGGATTGATAGAGGATTGGTATATACACAATGTGTCCTCTTTCTCTAAATCTGTAAACAGGTAAATTATTAAATGAAAAGTTAAATCTGTAAACAGGTAAATTATTAAATGAAAAGTTACATAAAACTAACAACAAGTGTAATCTTTTTCACAATATATCCAAAATAAACACTCCCCATTGTCTTTTTTTTCACAGAAGACTTTGTCAACAAACATTTAAAAAGGATTTTAAAAACATTTGGAGTCACACTGGAGCTTGACCTTTGATTGGGTGTTTTATTTTTCATACTTATCTAGTAATTCAGATACAAACCATCAAGCCATTAAGTTTTTTTCAAGGAATTTTTTTTCGAAGATATTTCTTTTTCCTTTATACAAAAACAGATATATTGAAAATAAAACTGACACAGAAAATCATTTGATGATATCTAGTAAAACTACATCTTTTTTTTGCCACAAACTTTTACAATTTATTGATAGTAATCATAAAAAGCACAGAAAATCATTTGATGATATCTAGTAAAACTACATCTTTTTTTTGCCACAAACTTTTACATATTGATAGTAATCATAACGTAACCAAGGCCTTATGATGCAGATGAACAATATTTTCATAAACTGGTAGGAAGTCTTGATACATCATGCAGTCATTTTGGGTTTAGATAATGTAATTTGACCCAGCAGGCCGATCTCTGCCCAGACCTCATATGTGATGATGGCAACACTCACTTGGCTTGTCTGGTGTCTTTACAAAATACTGTGTAGTGAATGTCCGGCCATCTGGGTATTTCGGCTGTGGTGGTAACCTCGAGTCCAAGTAAGTGCACAATAAGTGCATCACAATCTGCCAAAAATAATTACATAATATACATACTACAAAATATTCTTTATGAACCCCAAGTGGCCAAGTTATTCAGTTTCTCATAAGGCTATACCAATCTTGTAATATTATTATATGTGAGGATACTGGATATTAAGTATGTCTATTTCAATAGGTGAGGATGCCCCCGATACTGCTCTTAAACGTATGTAATCACCAAGCAGGTCTGTGCGATAATATTATATAGGTACAACAGCATATTCTTATTTTCATTTTGATAATTAATCTTTGTCAGAGACATACACAAAATCTTGAATTAATTCATAAATGAAAAGCACCATCGATGTATATTTAATATTATTATAAATGGTACATATTATGTTTAATAATGTTGATATAACTTACTCCTGCGTCTGTTGGTAGATGTTCTCCCCAAGCTTTTCCATAATAGCCACCACCTTGCCAGCTAAACTCACTCATACAGCCATCTTTACCAAGATCTACTCCAAAACAAAGTCAGCATTTTACTACCGTTTCCATTATGATCATTACACTTAGAAAATATATTTTCCTGCAACTAATTAAAATGAAGTTTATTTGGAGTGACTTTTTTGCAAAAAAAAAACAAATGCAATCAGATAGATTTAGGTTTTTTTCTTTAATATTTCTAACAGATTGCTTGCTTTCCGTGAAAACATCCACCATGATATTCAAATTTTACAAAATTGATATTATAATAAAACTGATTAAAATGAAATTTATTTAAGGGTTGCTTTTTGGCAAAACACAAAACAAAAAACAAATGATAACAGAACAATTTGGGATTTTTTTGTTTAATATTCCTAATATAGGATTGCTTTTCACGGGAAAATCCACCATACTCAAATTTTACAAAATTAATATGATTTGCAAAAACAAACGTCAGCTTTAAATTCCTTAGTTCACAATTTAAACACATTCTTATAAATTCATGTCAAAACTTTATCACAATATCTTTTATATAAATATTCATCATTGTGATAAATAGATTTCTTCAAGGTTTTTCTTCCTTTATACAATAATGAATTGTCCATACCTTGATAAATTGCAAAATTGTTTTAAAATGCCAAACGGAAAAATGTCGGAGCTGCACAATTCATTATATTTTGTAATTGCAATAATCAAATTTACTAGATCTCAACTTAAAAGTTCTAACTTAATAAAGGTATATCCCAGAGAATTTTCAGCTGTTTTTTAATTTTTCCTGTTCTGTAGTCAGTTCTGAGAGGTAAAAATTGCTGGAACTACCTCTGGCCAATATAAACTATACTGTAATGACCAAAAAGCTGGTGTATGTACGAGACTTGGATTACAATCCTTATGTGACTTACCAAGAATCCTACGAACGAGGTACTCCTGGTTAGAGGATATATCTAGGTATGGTACGATGGAGTTCAGTGTGGGCAGCAGGGGACCTTTAGTCAGTGCCAGTTGTTTTAATGTGGACACACTCACCTCTGTCAACAAATGAATTTATTTAATATTTTTACATTCATTTACAAGTTGAATGTTTGTAATAATAAAAACTTATTTTCTGTGGGTTACATATTTAGCTTGAACTTATCTTCCATATAACCCACAAACAAAATTCACACAACAATATAAAATACAACATACACTAAGTAAATGTAAACTATCCATTTTACAACAATTGCGAAACCGGTTATACCAACTTATATTTATCACGCTTGTTAGCCTGGATTGAAGCGCATGAATGGTCTTACTATGGGAGGAATACAGAGAACCCAGAGAAAACCCATGTGGTCCGGCAGGTGACCTCATACCCTTTCACATCCCAGGATTTGAACCCCAGCCACCTAGGTAAAAGGTAAGTGTGTTACCACTGTGCCACCCGGCCACCTGAGTGGGACACTGTGCCACCCGGCCACCTAAGTGGGACACTGTGCCACCCGGCCACCTAAGTGGGACACTGTGCCACCCGGCCACCTAAGTGGGACACAAGTGTCCATCTAAATGTATCAATATTCCTATACATGTGAATTGATATTCTGGCATAATAGAGGTTAGACATGTACATGTACATCAAATATATGAAAACAACTTGAAGATGAAATAAAAAGTGATATCATTATTATATAAGAGTAAGGCAGTAATTTGTCAATCTCTTTCCTTTTCTATTTCTTTTGGAATGTAGGTTAATTTTGAGTGAATGATCACGTTTTTGGCTTTTTTTCTTGAAAGTTGCAAGGGATGCATTATTTCTAAAACCAAGAACATAGTTAAAAGTATGTGATAAAATAATCCAATCATTTACTGGACAACCCTGTTTTGAAATCTGATGTGGTACTGTAACAACATCAGTAACATAGATAAACTGCAGTATACATTTGTATTGTATTCCTGTAAGACATCCATATGCTGATTAGTCAATCTGAAGTTTTGAAAGTAGAGTTACCTCACTTTTTATTAATATAAGCTAAAATCTAACTTAAAAAAGATCTGAATCACTCCGCCCTGGAATTCTAGCGACGCCTGTAACATACAACCTATGTACCTCCAATTTCTGTATCCTCCGATCCAATTCTGCGCAACTTTGCATTGGCATTAGTGATTTCCTGGGCTAGTCTCGACACAACCGTCTGACATATCCACTGGAACAAAAAGAAATTACATTCCGGTACCAGGGACGAAAATAGGGATTGAAGATAAAATTGCAGAAATGAAAATAACATTGGTGAAATGGGCATCAGTTGCTCATTAAAATTAGCATTCATATGATATTTTAAAACAATTCCAGAACATTTAAGATAATGGGAAAAATGGGCAATTCTGCCATATATAACATGTCAACACTCTTGTTGATTGCTTACTAATGTAACAGAGCGCATGATTTATTAAATTTAAATCACTGCCTCCGCTAGGGATTAATCAAGGGACCTCTGGCTTACTAGTCTTACGCTCAACCGATCCAGCTGAAGAGAAGATCTCTCTAACCGAGCAGTATATTGCGGCTAGTATTTACCTGGGTTACATGCTCCCCTTCCAGGAAAGAACTCATCCTGGAGTTTTCCGCGGGTAACAGCGATTCTTTTGCAAACAGAGCACATGACTTATTAAATTTAACCACTGCCTCCGCTAGAGATCGAACCCAGGACATCTTGCTTACTAGTCTTAAGCTCGAGCTAAAGAGAAGATCTCTCTAGCCTAGCAGTATATTGCGACTAGTATTTCCCAGGGCTACACTAACCTTCCTCAGATGCTCAGTCCACAAGTAAAGGTCATCTTCTGTCACTCCACGCTTACTCCACACCTACAAAAGCACCAGGGTCATTTTCATTTCAACACAGAGTAGGGAGATTTCTTAAACCTACTTCATTTTCCACCGACAATGCAAATACTTTACGATACCTGATTACAGTCATATCAGAGGAGGGTAAAGTGACTTTCAAAAATGTATAAAACCCTTTGTTAGTGCAACACTTATGTCAATTCCCTGCTCTATTTCCACCACCACAAATGGCCTAATAAACTTGATAAAAAACAGACAGACAGACAGAAGAACAGCACAATAGGGGTAAATTGGAATGCCATGCCTCCACCATAGCATTTAAGGGGGTATAAATCTTCTTTTTAACATGTTCCATTAAATCGTAATGATGTAAGAACAATTCTCCATATACATTTAGTACTTTCATCGGTGAAAAGATATTCCCAATTAATATTTCTGAAAAACTTTCACCAGATCTAATATACCCACTACTGATCCACTTTAAAAGTTTTGTGAAAACAACCCACCAAGCAAACATTTTCAATATCCAATTATTAATTTATCTGAATTTTAGGAAACATTTTTATGAAAAGTGTTGAAGGAATTATTGACCGCCCGGTAAAAATGCATCATTGATATTATTTTATACATTGTCAAAAGAGCGACCTAAACTTACATCATCGCCGCCATAGGAGGAGGACTGGTCGTTATCGTTGTTACGTGCCGTACTGGATTGTGGTGATCTTGTAGCCAGTTGGTACATATATTTCCGGAGGACGTGAGTGTAGTCCATGGCCGATCGACCGTAACTCCAGAACGAGGTACCTCCTGTATTGTTTGCATCAGGTGAACCTATATAACATAGAATGAAATTCACTGTGGTGTTCACAGCGGTGTTCACTGTGGTGTTCACAGTGGTGTTCACAGCGGTGTTCACTGTGGTGTTCACAGTGGTGTTCACAGTGGTTCACTGCGGTGTTCACAGCGGTGTTCACTGTGGTTTTCACTGTGGTTTTCACAGCGGTGTTCACAGCGGTGTTCACTGTGGTGTTCACAGCGGTGTTCACAGTGGTGTTTACTGTGGTGTTCACAGTGGTGTTTACTGTGGTGTTCACAGTGGTGTTCACAGTGGTGTTTACTGTGGTGTTCACAGTGGTGTTCACAGTGGTGTTTACTGTGGTGTTCACAGTGGTGTTCACAGTGGTGTTTACTGTGGTGTTCACAGTGGTGTTTACTGTGGTGTTCACAGTGGTGTTCACAGCGGTGTTCACAGCGGTGTTCACTGTGGTGTTCACAGTGGTGTTCACTGTGGTGTTCAATTATTATCCAAAATCAAGAGAGAGATGTTAATGAATTTTATTGTTATTACTGGTCCACCATAATTTCAGTCAGAATTTCACTGCAGGCTTTAAGACACCCACAACTCTTCCTGTCTTGCATGTTAGAAGCATTAAAAATGAAATTTAAACCGGAGACAACAATACTAAAACAGAGTGGCAGACATTTCTCATTCAAATATTCTAGTCCATCAGGACAGGTGTTAAAACTCTGCAAATGTGTCTTTGGCCGCATCACCTCGATATGAAGAGGAAGCTTCCATTGTCAATTTAATTAACTACTACTAGCTTTAAGGGAACAATTTTTCAAAACAACATTGCTGTTTCCATAGCAATTGCTTACGCCAGCCAAGCCACGTATCATTTCTATCACATATAATTTTTCAATGTGAATTCTTTCTTTTAATATTCTGATTTATAAATTTAATACAATAAGTGTTTTGTATATATATCTATTTTTTTCTTATTTTTATCTTTTGGGAATAAATGAATTTCCTACAAGTAAAATATTTGAATTCCTTAATATATAATTCAATTGATTCATATAGCTATTATCTTAGGTGTTGTATGAAGCTTAATCAAGGAGTTCCATTTGGGATTAAAGCACCCAAACTGAAAATATGTTTAACCATGGATTAAGATTGGAGACATTTTACACACACATCTTACTGAATAAAGATTTACACTGTAAATTTAGTGTATTAAAGATTAATTATTATGGTACCAGCTTATCGGCTAATTTTAAGGCAAAATTGTTACCTGTGTTGAAAATCTTATAAACATTTTTCATAAAATCCTTAAATGAATTGAATCAAAAGCGAACCGAGGTTTGGTTTGTTTTTGTTTGAATTCCAATAAACAGCCAAGGTTTGAGGACGTGCCAGGTTTTGAAGGTGGCGGAAAGCTGGAGTACCCGGAGAAAAACCACTGGCCTACAGTCAGTACCTGGCAACTGATCGAGGACCATACAGAATACAGACAGATGAATAAACACATATCAAGGCCATTAATTAAGGCCAGATACTTACTTAGAGCTTTTTTTGTGTCCTTCTCCTCCTGCTCCTTGAGGAACTGTGTGAGAGAATGTTGGTCTGTAATCTGTCCCTGGTCATACGACATCACTGAAACATGAGCAATGTGTCATATATGTCTGTAGAAAATGGAACTGTTGCCTGAATCTGACAAATACCTTCTCTCCCAAATCCACCCTGAGTCCCACTTTACCCTAACCAGTTGTCAATTAAGCGGAAAATCAATGAGTTAAATACCAGATCAAAACTGCAGTACAGCTTCAGAGTACTTGTGTGCTGGTTACATAAGTTTTCGAAAAGTTTGGATGAAATTTTTTTCAAAAATATTCTGTCTGAGAACAGAAACAGAGCATAACTGTCAAAATAATGGTTGAATAAAAAACATTAGTGCAGCATGCACACGTTTTCCGTATATACCGGCTACATCTGTCAAGTCTGGAAATGTTTGGATGAAAACAAGGAGTTCTCCATACTCATTTCCCATCAGATGTACTAAATCTATAGATTTTCTGTGTTCAATGTAATTAATACTATTAAATTATATATAAAGCATATATATATGAGCAGTTACTTAGATGCAGCATTTATGGCTGTCTCCACTTCCTGTTGGTGGCATCTTTTTTCATTTCTTACAGTTTTTATTCAGTTTAAAGCAATTCTAGGACAATTTCAAAGGCTGTTTAATTTTATTCAAGACAAAATGCTAATACATAAATCAATGTTATGCCTTTAAAATAAAGAACATTACCTGTGTTTCAAGTAACCCCACTGACATTATATTTGTGTAGACATTTCAAAAAAGAATGATTTAAGTCCAGATTTCTCCTCTATATATAAAAACTATTATTACCCAATAACATAATTTCTTTCCCTACCTTTCTGATGCCATGCATATATATGATTACTTTTATATCTTGTTAAAAAGTTTTAGATTTTCGGCATCAGTCACAGGTTGCAAGGTATGTGTTGCAATGATTTACATTGGTTTCTGATGTTTCACATTACTAGAAGTTAATGCTTCTTTAACACTGTATAGTTATACCTGATATCAATTTACCTGGAGAATGTTTAAATGAAGAGAGCGAGTGCCGCGACCGAAGACCGCTACTTTCAAGGCTGCTGTGAAGGCCCGACCCCTGGGAGAGGTTGAGCCCCTGGGAGGAGAAAGATACCCCTGGGGAGTATGACATGTTGTGTGAGTAGGACATTCCGGGAGACATAGATGCATTGTGGGATCCAAAGCTGGCGTTAGGTCCAACACTAAGACTGCTGAGGTTCTGGACTGGCATCTATAAACAAATTTACATCAGCTGCTACATTTTTTTTAGTTTTTGATCTACAAGTCTCATTGATTCAGCTATAATTTTGTGTAATCTTTGTTAATTTCTTAAAATATTTTTAGGACTACGAAGGGGCAGACAATCTTCAATAAACTGAAAAGACTGAAATGTTATGTTTTTTGATACAGATGCTTCTATAAAGCAATCTTATGCTAATTTTGCATACAAGATGATTCAACAATGCAAGACATATGTGACTGTCTAGGCAATATGGCAAATGTCATACCTTTTTACTAGAAGTTAAAAACATGTATAGCATACCTCTAATTGTATATCAAATATGTATCTAAATATCTAAATGTATAGCAAATGATATGCTAGCGATTAATATCATTTCAGGTTAAAGGCTCTAGGTATAACTTGGACAGTATGCATATTGAACCAAAAAATATTTAAAATGTCAGTAACTTAATGGATAAAGTGAGATGTGGTTCATCAGTTCTATATAACATTATATGGAAATATTTCATCTTATACACAAACATCGAGGAAGAACTGTTTTTGCCATCTTCAATCCTTTTTGGTTACTCAACATCAAATGATGAAGTTACATTTCTAAAATTTCAGTGCACCTAAGTAATGATAATACTGATTGGAGTTCTGTGAGTACATACTCGATCGTATGATGTACTCGGGGAACCATAGGATCCAAATGACACAGAAGGAGATGGAATCCCAAAGCTCATGTGACCCGGGTAGGCCCCAACGTTGGTGGGGGTGACATGACCAACAGACCGCGGACTGCCACTGCTGGAGAAACTAGATTGTCCTGAGGGAGTGCTGGCAAATATCAGACTGCCTTCTGAGGAAACAGAGCTTGGAGATTTCCTTGGGGATACTCGAAATCCAAGTTCTGTGAATGGATAAAGATTGTCCTTGATTCAATATGGACATTTTTATAACATAAACAATTATTTGTACACCTCAAACAAAATGCTTAAAAGTCAATAAAATAACATTAGTACCATCACAATTTGATTAGTCTGTTTTTCTTAATCTGTAGTTACCATAATAAATGAATATTTTTTTTTTAATTTAGTAAAATGGATTTTGATCTTTTGACATTTCTGATATTAAACCGATATTATGGCCATGTGACTTCAAAATTGTAAAAAGTATTATCATGTGTATATTTTTCTTTACTCTATATATTATATAAATTCCTATACCCTTTGACAAACTGTGATTACTACATAAATATTAAAGTCTTAGCTCGTACTTTGTTTTTAAAATATGGTTAAAATTACATCATATAGAAGAACAAAGACATTTAAATGCTTGTTGATATCTCCTAAATTTTTTACACATGAGAGCTCATTATTATGGATAATTCGTAGATACAGGGGAATTTCAACTTTTAGAAAAAAAGTGAGTGGGATAGTCTCAAAATATAATTTCAAATAGCACATTCGGAGAATTTCAATAGGAAAATCAAAACAAGTATTCAGTTCTTTGTGACTGTTAAGCAAATAAAATTAACCCTTTCACCCCTACTGACCATATTGGACTTCAAATTATGAAAGAATGACAGAGTCCACTGAAGTTTCTTAGGGTTGAAAGGGTTAAATAACTAACCTGTGTCTTTAACACCAAGCAACTTTTTTTGTCCATCAGTCACCTCCACTGTGCTCGGCATGAGATACGGACGTACATATACCATCAGATTAGCCAGAGTGTTAAACAAGAATACCACTATCAGTGCACATTCTGCAAAGGCAAGGATCGAAACAATACAATAATTATAATAAATTTAGTGCATAATCTGTCCAAACCCAACTCTTTAGTCAAGTAATCCAGATTTAAAATAAGGTCATTTAAGGAAGTGCCAGGTTTTGGAGGTGGAGCAAGAGTACTCGGAGAAAAACCACCAGCCATACGGTCAGTACCTGGCAACTACCCCATGTAGCTAGGTTTTGAACTCGCAACCCAGAGGTGAAGGGCTAGCAATAAAGTGTTGGGGACACCTTAACCACTCGGCCCATTCCAGATTTAAAAAAAAATCTATTACCTACTTAAAGAATATATACAGATCTATCTTTATTCAGATATTAATTTAGTATAACACTATTATTTTGAGTAATGGGTGTTACTAATTTATTATCAAAATTACATGTCTACATCAATAGATGTTGAAAATTCTTACCTGTATACCAGAGAAGTGGATGGCTCACCTCAAAGCAGGACCCTATTGTGTTGAAATTTCTGGAGAAAAAATTACGCCATCATGTAAACATGTTAAACATAACAAAAGTACAATTACAAGTACGAAGATAATCATACGAATCAGATAATTAAATTTCTTAGTGTCTATCTAGATTTCACAAGCCTTAAGTTGAAATCACAATGTGCAGAGCTTTCTTGACAGTAGCTTAAAGGCTTTTCAGAGGGAAAGCTCTAGATCTCATGGAATCTTATGACAATTATCATTTTCAAATATTTGCTTGAAACTGTAGTTTGTCTGATAAAATGGGTGCATACTGCGACCCTCTGTGATTTCTATACAAAGGATGTTGCTTAAATTGTATGTTCAATCAAAGCCTAATTTGTATGCATGAAGAACTTGCCATAGCATTCACCAAATCCAGACAACAACTTATGGGTACACCATTTTGCATGTTGATACATACTGCAATACACATTTAAGGAAAATTATATCAACCACAACAGAACAGAGACCAAATGTAAACTATGTAAATAGTTGGAATGATTTGGAATATAAATATACTGTATACCTGGTAGTTTTACTTACAGCTCATAATACAGAAGTAAGGACAGCAACAAATTAACCCCAAACCAGAACAGGGACTGTCTTGACTTCTTCCATGAACGGCGTTTTCTCCATGCTTTGTCCACTACAGGGTCAGTTACATTTCCTATCACCATCTCCACTTATATCTACAAAATAATCTCAACATTAGCACTTAATTTATATCAATATTCTAAGACATAACAATATCTATTGGTTTTTGTCAGCAATTGGAACTACTTGTCTTGTGAAAGCATTGGCTAAATATTATTTAGCTGCCATAAATAAACAATATATGGTTATAACATCAACTTAACTATCATCAGATCCTGACCACAGGTGCTTGTATCTGGTAATTAACAAATACCACAGTACGATCACAAGGGTTTTTAATGAGTCATAATCATTATGTATAATAACCCAAATTAAGAGTCCAGCTCAATATACTGATCTTTATAATAAATATGTATCTACCATTTTGATTTCTTACAAACCCATGTGTTTGGATTATCAACAGGTTGGGTAAAACCACCGACTTGCGTATAATACATACATTGTAACACACGAATTCGCATATTATACGCCAGTTTGAGTATTGATTTGTTACTAAAAATAGCCAAAACCAATTAAACAGTGAATTTTGAAATATTGTTTTTAATTGTGATTTAATTTACGACAAGTTAAATAAGATTTTTCTAAAATATATTTACTGAAAGCTTTGTCTACCTAGAAACTTATGTTTACTATTGCATCAATTTTTGGTAATTTCCAACATGCAAATGATTTTAATTTTTGCATGACTAAATTAATGCGACTTAGAAGAAAATTTTTTCAATTTAATTTAAGAGTGATTTTGGCTAGTAACAAAACTATACCTCAATAGGCGCATAGGGGCATGGCTACTTAGGTATTTCTGGCTTTTTTTTAAGGAGACATGCCCCTGTGATAGGCATATTACACAAGTTGGTGGTTTTCCCCAACCTGATTATTAACAAGATATAAGCGCCTGTGCCATGACCCTACAAGGACTTTCAATTGAACCATAATTAACACTGAACAATCTCCGAAGTCAAAATCACCACCAACTCTGAAGGATCATTAGACTGTCAAATGCTAAAATAAAGATAGGCGTTTTTTACATGGTGATGTGTACTTTTCTAATATTATAAATTATTGTAATATATAGGTTACTAGTATATTTCAAGAGTAACAACACATATATATGCATGTGTATCAAAATAACAGCATCGCTAACGCGTAAAGCTTACCATCTAGGTCTAATGTTTGCAATGTTTTCATTCATCCCGCGTGAGAAAATGACTTACTTCCGGTTAAAAGATGTCAGTTGTTGCCCTTCTAGATGATTGGTCAAAATGGTTTATGATAACTTAACGTCAGCATATTTAAATTATTAAGATATCCAACCATTTTTTATTTATCTTTACTGTGTGTATAAAAGTTTCAAATAATCGTAATTTCTTTTAAATCAGTTTTCCAAATTATTTACTGCACACCGAAACTTTGAAAAAGAAAGATGGCAGACGATCAGGAGCAGGTGCGTGGTTGATGCGTTGTAACAACAGCGACTGATATACATTTACATTTATTGTAACACAGAACGTAATCCTACCCATTTGACTTTATGGCATAAATATTTCAAGTCTAAATGCATGGTGCAATTATGAAGAATTACAGTTTCAGAAATTTACACATTATTTGAAAGACCAAATGCATATATTTTTGTGTGTAGTAGGCCTACTGCAAGGGAGGTAATTTCAGCTAATATACCAGGTTTGAGAAAACAGCCAACTTGCGTGTAATATGCATGCTTCAGTCTAGCACAACATCCATATATTATAGTATATACAATATGGTCAATATGTCATGAGAGTGCGAGCATGAAGTATAACTTGTTTTGATGATAACATCTTTTATTTATGTAGCCCGGGTGCAGGGCCAGAGAAAACTTGAATGGGGTTATTTAATTTATTAGTAACGTTACAAATTAACTACATGTATATTTGTTGCTATGACTTTTCTCCTTTTTCTTTTCATAAAAAGATGTGTAGTGTACATGTATGCAAAAAAGTGTGTCATAAATAAATAACTGATACCACATGTACAGGTGCACGGATTTTGTAATATGACAGGGATTATATTGGGTTACTAATTGGATGGGCCATTTAAAAAAAAGAACTATCTGTAATATAATTTATTGGACATTTATAGAAATTTAAAGGATTTTCTGAATCATTATGGTTATTCAGGACAATTGTGGGTCAATGGCCCCATGGCCCCCTCCAAAATGATCCCTGAAACATAACTGATACCAATGGTGCACGGTTTTAATAATAATATGATAAATAATTTTATACCACAATACCCTGTGTTATTCCACTCTCAAGCTATTGTATAAATGTGCCAACTGTTGGATATAATCTATATGTTTTCCACTTATGGAATATAACCTTTCAGTCTTTTGATTGGTCAAGATCTCTAACTTTGACCCGAGCTGCAATTGTTATTGATCAATGATCATGACGTCATCAATAATCGAATGATTATGTCTTTCGTAACTTTTAAAAAATAACATATTCAAGTGAAATAAATTCCATATCCAACAACCACTCATTGTGAAACCCCTATATAGCACACCAGTAAAGGATGTACTAAATAGATAATTATTAATCATATGTGTTATTGGAACCCATGGCGCTTGTGATGTATACAATAACTTGATGAAAATATGTTTTGGTTGTATTTTGTAAATTTTGTTAAAATCTGACAAGACTGACATATATATTTATAATCTGTAGGTAAGACTCATGCCTGTGGTAACATTTTCTCTTTTTATTACAGCAAGCCCCTGTGCAGAATGTTGAGGAACCCCTGGATTTAATCAGACTGAGTCTTGATGAAAGGATCTATGTGAAAATGAGGAATGAGCGTGAGCTCAAAGGGAGACTCCATGTATGTTTCTTCTGATTTAGAGAAATGCAATATATTTTTTTAAAATGTTGCTTTGGTCATGTGCAGCACTTTCTATGTTTTTGGTCCCCAAATATTTACCACTAAATTCTGATAAAAAATTTAACAAATGAATTTGCTAAAAGTCAAGTGTTATGACTAATAAATATTTTCAATTTTGGATTAAAATGGCATTTTGACCAGTTTCAATTAAATAAGAAAACTAGAACAAAGATAGCAATAATTAACAGTGATTGTACAGGATATAAATTTTATTTTGGCTGTATATATAATGCAAAAGAAAAACAAACAATAATATAGGATTAATATTGATGCTTTTACTATAGTTTACAATGCATTATGATATAAATTATTTGTCTGCAGGCCTATGATCAACATCTCAACATGATTATGGGGGACGTTGAGGAAACTGTTACCACAGTGGAGATTGATGAGGAAACATACGAAGAAATTTACAAGGTAGAATTGATATTAGAATCGCCCAACTCTTTAGGAAAATATCAAAATTAGGGTCACAAAGGAGAGAAACATATGTTCAGATTAACCTTAATATCATTATAAATTGTGATTGCAAAATGTTAGGGTAGAGTATTTCAGCCTTTATTCAAACCATAGATATACTACCAGAATATGATGGCGGTGTTGTATATCCTGTACATCATAGCAAGAGTTTCTTCTGTCTATGTACATCTGTCCAAGTCTGATGTCAGGGGCAGAGAGAACTTACGTTAGTGTAACCAGTTTATGCATATGCATTTGTGTATCTAATAAGGTCTATGTAGAGAAGGAAAAATATCAATCATAACTAAACATCTGTGATAAGATTATCAACTCGTGATACGGCATGTTTGATTTGTTGTTTAAAAAAAATTCTATAAAAGATATTCTTAAAATTAAAAAGTTGGTTTTTGAATAATAAAAATAATGACAAACCTTGTTGATCACAACTTTTGAATTGATTCCACCGAAGCAGTGGGACTTTAATTTAATAGCCAGATTCTGATTGGAAAGAAATGGAGGTAGTTTTAACATAAGGATGTATTTGATTTATAAAGTTTTTTTATAAGTTAATATGTTTCTAACTTTGTGTTTGTTGTTGTCATTCCAGTCGACCAAAAGAAATATCCCGATGTTGTTTGTCCGAGGAGACGGTGTGATCCTGGTGTCGCCACCTATGAGGACTGGGACGTGAACAACGGACATTTTCATATTTTTCTGTAATTTTCTTTATTGTTAACTATGTATTACCCTGTGTTAAATCATGATCTGCATCAAACACATTAAACTCAAGTTCATTTGTAAATCTACTTGTGGACTATTGTTATTTGTTGTTAAACATAGATCTAGAGGAACCCAACTGGATTATCTCCCTTTACCAAGATATTGATACTGATGTATGCTAATGTTTTTATATGCTGGATATATATCAAGGGTCATCTAAATAGAGAAATGACTAGAAATTGTACTGTATAAGTCTAATATCACCACTCGGGTAAGATTTCACAGAAATAACTTTGTCAATTCTTAGTATGCGTCATATCCGATGGAGGATGTTGAATTGCATTAGTCATGCTATTTTAAACTTTTTGAGAAAATCTACGAGGAATATATTTTGCAGTACAGCTAATGTGGATCACATATTTTGCACAAAGCAACCATTCAATTCTACTTGGAAAAGCCTAAAGGTTGCAATAGAGGTATTTGACCAGTTTACTACAAAAACAAACAGCAAGTTAGGCATTAAAACCAAGGTCCATGATTAGCCATGGTAATACTGACAATTGATCAAGATATTTCACTTTATTGCACAAGATTAGTGATTGATAGCCTAAGTGAAATATCCCTGGATATGCTATTTAGCTCCCCATAAACGGGGTTTAAAAAGTGTGGGTGTTTTTAGCTCGTCTCTTCGAAGAAGAGTGAGAGCTTATGTTGTCAGTCCGGCGTCGGCGTTGGTTTTTCAAAGGTGAAGTTTTTGGTGCAAGTGTTGAAAGGCATAGTAATTTATGGTAATACCATCCCTGTGGGAGTTAAACTATCCCCTGCCGGAGTTAAACTATGTCATCTTGTACATACAGTATATATCACGTGCTGGTAAAATACTGGTAAAACTTGTATCCAACAAACCATATCACAATTGTGACTCCCAAAACCACATTCACGAATCATCATCTGCATCAAAAACCTAATGCATAGATATGTAAATGTATAAAATTGTTCAGTCCCGATCTCTGAACACATGAAATTGAGCATATTGACCTAAGGGGCTGATTGATATGTTGTGAGCCTCATATTGAAGGATTTGAATTTTGCCGGACATATTGTATTATTTTTTACACTTTAGCCAGCGGTGTTTAAGGGCCCCAATGCCGCTTTTATAGAATTCATTTTCTTGGCTGTTCAGAAAGTCATCCACTGCATGTATGACGTCATCATCGGACTGAAAGTGGGTGCCTGAAATGGCTGTTTTTATTTTTGGAGATAGATGAAAGTCTGATGGAGTGTGATCTGTTGAATAAGGCGGATGCTCAATCATTTTAAAGCCACAATCGTGAGTGGCAGCCTGGCAATGACAGACTTGTGAACGGGAGCATTGTCCTGATGGAATAAGCCAGGGTGCTTCCATTGTTTCGATTGTTGTTTGGCCTCTAGGGTAAAATGATGGACCCATGTTTCCTCGATAGTGACATATCTCTGAAGAAAGGTGACAGGATCTTCCTCAAAAGGTTAAGATCAGCACGCGATAATGTGCGCCTGGTTTGCTTCCAATCAACTGTCAGAAGTCTTGGTATCCATCGGGCCGACAGCTTTCTCATTGCAAGATCCTCGGTCAGAATGGAATGTACTCTTTCCTGTGAAATGCCAACTCTACTGGCTTTATATCTTTCTGTGACTGGTCTTTCAGTCATTACAATATCATGAATGTTCTTAAGCATTTCTGGGGTTGCAACATTGAAGGGCCTTCCAGGACGGGGGTCATCCTCAAGGCTCTGTCGGCCGCGCTTAAATTCAGCCACCCACCTTTACACTGAACCATATGAAGGGGCATCTTTCCCTAGTGTTGGTTTGAAGCCACATGAATGTTGCTCCCTAGATATTTTCACTTACAAAATTTTTCTTTATCAAGAGATTGTACACTTTTGATACATTATATACAGTGTTCGTGTGTTTAAAAAAAAATATCTAAGACAAATCACTTGACATTGACAGCAGTTCCTGAGATAAGCTAGTTATATTGCATCGGGACGGGACATGGGTAACACTATGAATATGCCGCCCCGGAAACGGAATTTTTTAAGGAATGACGACCACGGGTAACACTTAAATTAGCTGGACAAAAAAGGCTGACTCCGACAGCGCTCAGTCAAAAAAAAAAAAAAAATGGAAATGCTTTGATGGACAATCCGGCCGTCCGATAACATGTCTGTTTACACAAATTCGTGAAGCCGAATGCAGTTTTGAAGGACGTTATTGTGCTCGCAAACTCTCCTATAAATATAAATAAATAAATAAATCTTGTAGTCGTCATTATCTGTTAAACAGCATTTCGAAAAAGTGAAACAAAAAACATCCAAGAGATTATTGAAGGGTAAACAAAACTGCCCGTTTGTTTTACGAGGTTGAATGTCCTCGCAATAAGTACGAAACTAAACCGAAAGTATTCTTATCTACACGAAGACCCTTACATAAGTACAAAGGGGACAATACCAGATGTCCCGGATGGGTAAGCGTCTTCTGCTTCTTCGATATCACTGGCTACAAAGAATTTATGAAAGGTAATACCATGTTCTCAAAAAGAATAGCAAGGAAGGAACCGCATAGCAAGGAGCATCGATTAAGTCAAACATCTCCGAATAGAAAAGAAACCCGATAGAGATCATGGTTTCGACCTTTAACCATAATCTCCATTTAAAAGGAATCGAAATATTAGGCTAAATATGACACTATTATAAGACCACTTGTATGTTAAAAAAACACCTGTTTCGATTTCGAATGTATCGCAATGCATTGGATAAGAACGAGCTTTTAGAAGTATACTTCCTTTGGTCCATGGAGTGACCTTTATAGACAGGTTTCACTGTATTTCATACATGCCTTTGCATGTACACATTATCATATCGATTGTTTTCATTGAACCACAATCGGGGGGGGGCAAGTAAAGTGTCTTGGCCAAGAATTTGACCACATGAGAACAAGAAGGTTATGATCAGTGATCTCATTTTCACGAGAAACACGAAACACCCCGATAGGGGTCGAACGTACACGACCCGCCCAGCAAGGGGTCGAACACGACCCACCCCGCGTAGGAAACTTCACCTCGTGCTCTACCGACTGAGCTATCTCGTCCTCAGTTAATATATGAGGCTTAGATTTGTGTCTAGTAAGACGGTGACGTAGATAATGCTCGGCCTTATATCAATAGTTAAACTCGACTTTGTATCCTGCTCATTTTGTAAAGCGATAAATGTGTATTTGATGTTAAATTATTAAACATCAACTCTCCAGTTATTATCGCGGACTTTAAATAACATGATCGCTATTGTACATATAACAAAGGTAAACTGCTAGCCCAAAATTTTCATATCCAACTTATTTAAGATATATGTAAATTATATCTTGGACGATAAAACTTAATTGTTTGTAAATCTGAGGCAAAGAATGAAATATAGAATATCGGAGCGTCATTCTTATCTCGAGTAAATATTTCACTGCTTAACGAAGATAAATGTTATGATAATTTTCTTCAATAACAAAGAGGTTGTTTACTTTCGATAGATAACCGCCAGTAAAAGTATAAGAATAGTTATTAAAGCCATACTGGGCACATGTACAGTTAAACATATATCTATACTAGCGGAAAAAAGAAACGCAAGTATATTTTCGATAGTTATCATTTTACATGATTCTTTGATGATGTGTTCTTGGTGTGGGTTTCTCGATTATTTCATCATTACTGAACACTCTTTGATGATTTTTGTTGTTCGCTCATGTTTGCTTGAATACCGTTAAAACAATGGTACCCTACGCCGGTTCCTAATCGAAATCATCAGCGCGTGTGCCCACCCCTGGCACCAGTCGCTGCTGTTACTCTTCTTAACATTGACCCCCATCAAGGTGTTTATTGCCCTTTGAGGGATATTATTCCAATCCTGAATAAGGGCCTGCGTGAGTTGAGCGACGTTATATGGAACGTTGACGCGTTTCCAAACCCTCCTGTCTAGCTCGTCCCACAAATGCCCGATTGGGGACATATCTGGACTATATGGTGGTCAATCAAGAACTGGAACGTTGTTTTGAGCGAGAAGTCACGACAAACCCTAGCAACATGGGGCCTCGCGTTCTGCTTCAACGAAAGGTTACGATTGATATAAGAGGAAGAACGTGTGGTCTGAAGACCTGATCTCGATATCTTACTGCTGTAAGATTACCATCGATAACCACGAGAGGTGTTTTCACGCCTTGATATATCCCTGCCAATACCATAACAGACCCTCCCACGAATCTGTCGCTTTCCGTAACGCACCGTCAGAATATCGCTCACCACGACGTCGATAGATACGTTGTCGTCCATCTGACCTGTAAAGAGTAAAGCAAGACACGTCAGTGAACAACACGGGTCTCCAATGGGCCAAACAAAACCGAGTAGGTGTATGTGCAAGCAGCCACTGCATTCGACGTTGCGTCAATCACCTCTGCGTAAGTGGCGGACCAACATAGGGACGTCGTGGCCTTAAATGAAACTACCGCAACCGACTTCTAACCGTTCTTGGACTCCCTGGCCGACTTCGAATGCCGGCAACTTGACGTGCCTTCTGAAATCGGTGACGGAGGTGCGAGAGATCTTGACGTCGCAACGTAATGCGCGGACGATCACCAAATCTCCCGTGGCTCTGAAACGCCCAACTAAACTGGCTATTGTTTAGAACGAATATTCCTACACTGCTGGACGACGACCATCTGTCAGAAATTGTCCGTCCGTCGTCCAGAGCTACGTTATCGCAGCTAGCTATTGTTGTCTCTAGCCCGAGTTTGCCCTGACATCATGTCAGACATGATGTCAGGGCCAGAGGAAACTCGGGCTATATGTTGTTGCGTATGCACCTGCCTTACTAGAGCAATGGTCCAATCCCTATCGACTTGACTCTAACGCGGCATTTCGCTGTGCAATCGTTTCGACAAGAAATGTTGTTTAACTGATCTGTACTGTTCCAATGTTCGATTTGTAATGTTTTTTACCAGGCCAAAAGAGGCTTTTGGGAAATAGAAACTTAAGCTTTTGATTTCAAACGTTTTCTTTGGTAAATATATAAAGGGAATGAACCTTACGACAGAACCATGGCCGAAGGTCTAAATATCGCGTTTGAAAATTTAAATTCAATTCTAGACATTCAGTCCGACAATTCTAGACCTGAATTCTAGACGGAAAGACCGACAATTCTAGACCTCATGGTCAACTCTAGACATTGTGACCGACAATTCTAGACCTCATGATCAATTCTAGACATTAAGGCCGACAATTCTAGACCCCCATGGTCAATTCTAGACATTAAGACCGACAATTCTAGACCTCATGGTCAACTCTAGACATTAAGACCGACAATTCTAGACCTCGTGGTCAACTCTAGACATTAAGACCGACAATCTAGACCTCATGGTCAACTCTAGACATTAAGACCGACAATTCTAGACCTCGTGGTCAACTCTAGACATTGTGACCGACAATTCTAGATCTCAAAATCAATTCTAGACATTAAGACCGACAATTCTAGACCTCATGATCAACTCTAGACATTAAGACCGACAATTCTAGACCTCATGATCAACTCTTGACATTAAGACCGACAATTCTAGACCTCATGGTCAACTCTAGACATTCAGACCGACAATTCGAGACCTCATGGTCAACTCTAGACATTCAGACCGACAATTCTAGACCTCATGGTCAACTCTAGACATTGTGACCGACAATTCTAGACCTCATGGTCAACTCTAGACATTAAGACTGACAATTCTAGACCTCATGGTCAACTCTAGACATTAAGGCCGACAATTCCAGACCTCATGATGAACTCTAGACATTAAGGCCGACAATTCTAGACCTCATGGTCAACTCTAGACATTCAGACCGACAATTCTAGACCTCATGGTCAACTCTAGACATTCAGACCGACATCTCTAGACCTCAATTTTAGACACAGTTTATAACCCAAGACTTCAAGGCCGACAACTCCAAACCTGAACGTTTCTCATATGATCGTGTTGTGAACGTTCATATACCCTCTGTCGTTCCGCTTTGCGAAAATAAAACATTATCATTATATCACAACGACAAAAAGATTATTAGGGAAACGAAAAATCACTGATGCACCTGTCGATTTATTTATTTATTTAGACTTTCAAGGCCTACATTAACACCTGCAGGCCGCAAAGATATATGTATGGAATATTATATCTAAAAACAGACAAACTGCTTTGTCCGCAGGAATACTACACCATTCTACACTGTATCTATAAGGCAGATATAGACCTACGGTATGCAAATCCACTGTCTGTTTTAACTTAATTTTAAAAGCACAAAAACATGTACAGTTCACATGTACTTAACGAGCTGTTTTAACAATTGGAGACGATCTCTTGTAGGTTTATCTCTCACAGGGAGCGATTGTGTGTCGTATCTTTGATCTAAAATGACTTTTTAATAGAAAACAGTATTTCACAACTATAGACGGACGTTACTCTTTATAATGTGTATTGCACTTCTAAAGATAGTGTCCATATTACCGATAAAACTGTGTTTCATGTACACATTTCAGTATGCTAAATATATTGTAGCTAATTGGCAAACTAGTTATATTTACTAATATTTTGCGCCGTCTTTCACTAAAAGGAACGTGCTACACATTCATATATTACAAACGATTAACGAATAAATTCAACACGATGCCAGTAAATAAATTGGCAGCATTCTCCATATAAAAATACGTTGTTTGTGTCTCATTGAATTAAATGAGCTTTTAAAAACGTCAGTGACCCTTTGAGCACATTATACATTAGACAATAACAATGGAAGGCTATTGTAACTATTGTTTTCATTATAAAGAACATACCAAATAGAAACTGTTTAAAGTATTATTTATTCGACAGTAATATGTCTATAGTATAAGTAGGTGAAATGGCATGCAACAATATTTGTTGATAAGAAAGTTAAAAACAAACCCAATGATCTTTAGTAGGTGGCAGTGGAATGGTATTGTTAGCTTTGAATTTAAAATTAAACTGAAAAAAATGTATTATTTTTATTTGTATCAAAATTTAATAGACACAAATTATTATCATGATCAAAAATGGTTTTTCATATCAAAAGGAAAGTAATGGGTTATGTTTTCGAACATTTTGTTCAATATTTGATACTTACAATCTATATTTCCACATATTGGCGATAAGTATTATGTACGTGGGTTTATGTTTACGATAAGAAAATTGTTTGACATGCTACTCCGATCCGGTAAGACGTTTATAAACGCCAAGTTATATTTTGTGACAGTATTTTGATAACATCTTAGCTCTTTCTTAACAAGAGCGTTAAAGTTTATACACCGTTGTCACTTCATTTTGTCAGATCTGACTCGCCTAACGTTATACCTCATTACCGGGTTCAATCCACAGGGTCGAGCTTGTTCATAGCCAGCTGACATTTTAGCTGTGAGATTGAACTTAAAAGCCGTTCGGATTTAACTTGTCTCGCCACGGAATATTAATTGTTTTCGAATTCTTTGATATCAAAATTTGGATTCGTGCAGTTTATGATACATGTAGGATAATATTACATTGATCAAAAAGAACTTTGACAACAGTGTATCTATATTAAAGATAGTGGTCGTTATATTGAACGTACTTTCTGATGAGAGTAAAGTTTATTTTCTGGGTATTTTAATGTTTGCAGAATCAGCTGTTCAATTGGATGTACCAAAGAGATACCTTACATTTATTGTCCAGCAACCCACGACACGTGAAAAAGACACGTGTGGGACACCAGCCCATCATAGGATTACTTACATTTATACCTGGCTCTAGTTACGCAGCCACGCAGACTGAAATACGCAATTTTTAATCATTTGTATAAAGGAGGTTAAAGATATAAGAAAATGTGTTAGTTTCAGGTATAAATTTTCACCTGGAATATCAGATGTATAAGAAGAAGTGTATAGTACATGCATTAAGGAACGTTCCAGTGTTGTTTTTCAAAGACAATTTTTAAAGATATTACTTTTGTTTTTAAGTTGAACGACATTTCGACAGCCTAATTTCTGCTCTCTTCGTCGTCTACGAAAAACAAACATTTAATCCCGAAGTTATGTGTTGCGAGTGACCACGGAAAACTGACCACTATGGATACTAATTACATGTGGATCAACAGCCGGGCATCGCCGGACACTTACCATAATGCCCAGCACAGGTGAGACATTTTGAGCGTGATGAAATGTTGAGAACATAGAATTTTTATTTCGATATATGTTTAGAAGTTTGGTATATCATGTGATACAATCCGTAATATATAAGTTATTTTGTTTCCATATTTGAATTTAATGAGGAATAACAAACAAGCAAATATAAAAAATATAAACAAATGTAAAAGGGGAAGGGGAATACCATAAGAAAAAATCATAAGAAGATATTATAAGGAAAGGCAGTACATATAAATAGTCTTTCTATTTTCAACTATCGATTAAGATGTGTTATTGGTGGTAACTGGCTTTCTCCTAAGTACCTCTACTGTTACACAGCGACTCGATGGTCATGTGGATTATAAAAAAGTACGTATACTTGTATCTCTATGATCACTGACTAAATTGACGAGAAAATCTTGGTTAAACTGCAGTGATTGACAGTAGCTGGAAGCTTATAGCAGTCGTTGATTTAATGAATGATAGACCTTTTTTACCGAAATCGCTCTGGATGCATTTAATATGTAGCATGCGACTTCTCTCTCTGTATTTTGTTCAGTGAAGTAGCCACCAGCTACTACAAACAAACTCATTTTCCCAGTGTTTATACTGGTTATGGTCTATACTAAACTTTACTAACCGTAGTTACAATGTACATACATGCAGTAACCGTACATATTTCAGATCATTAATATTCCATTTCATCATCTGATCTAAACGGGTTTAAGAATGCATTGCGTAACTGGTACATACATAGTATATGCTAAGTATCATACCGCAAATTTGTCATAAATCCGTGAGAATTTAGCGCAATGCTTTATGTGTCAGCATACGAACACACGATAAGCCCTAAAATATGTACGTTTGTGTTAATTGGTAGTATTAATGACTTAGGATTGTATTATATTCTTCAGCCAAATAGGCTGCGTGTACTGATACATGGGTGGTCGGATGGCACAGTGGTAACACACCTGCCTTTCACCTAGGCGGCCGGGGTTCGATTCCCCGATCGGACGTGTAAAGGTATGGTGTCACCTGCCCGACTAGGTGGGTTTTCCCTGGGTACTCCGGTTTTTCTCCCACAGTAAGACTCCTCGCGCGCTGACATCCTGGCCAACAAGCGTGATTTATATAAGTTAATATAACTTGTTTCGCAATTGTTGTAAAATTAATAAAGTTTACATTTTACATATATACTGATGATTGTTAACATATAACCTATGGGTCTAGTCTTGTTTTTATTAATATCTAGTACTAGGATCCTAAATGATTCAAATTGTAGATGACCATTACAATACAACACAATCTGCTACATATAGACTTCCTCCGTATGTTTATTCTGGGTTCGTAGGCCCCTGCGATAAAAATCTTGAACTCTAGAACTTAACAATTATTTAAAGTGTCATAGGACGGGAATATCATAACCAACTCTGTTATATATTTACAAATAAAGGACCATGGTTTGGGAATTCGTATAAAGTCCCTATGATAGAGACCGTTTGTAGGTAATTCGTAATAAGTCCCTGTGATACAGACCGTTTCTAGGGAATTCGTAACAAGTCCCTGTGATACAAACCGTTTGTAGGTAATTCGTAACAAGTCCCTGTGATAGAGATCGTTTGTAGGTAATTCGTACAAAGTCGCTGGGAAATAGACCGTTTTTAGGTAATTCGTAACAAGTCCCTGTGATAGAGACTGTTTGTAGGTAATTCATACCAAGTCCCTGTGATACAGACCGTTTGTAGGGAATTCGTACCAAGTCCCTGTGATACAGACCGTTTGTAGGTAATTCGTACAAAGTCCCTGTGATACAGACCGTTTATACGGAATTCGTATCAAGTCCCTGTGATACAGACCGTTTGTAGATAATTCGTACAAAGTCCCTGTGATACGGACTGTTTGTAGGTAATTCATACCAAGTCCCTGTGATAGAGACCGTTTATAAGAAATTGTTACCAAGTCCCTGTGATAGAGACTGTTTGAAGGTAATTAATACCAAGTCCCTGTGATACAGACTGTTTGTAGGTAATTCGTAAAAAGTCCATGTGGCACAAACCATTTATAGGGAATTCATATCAAGTCCCTGTAATACGGACCGTGTGTTGGGAATACGTACTAAATCCTTGTGATACAGATCGTTTATCGGTAATTCGTATCAAGTCCCTGTGATGCAGATCGTTTGTAGGTAATTCGTACAAAGTCCCTGTGATAGAGACCGTTTGTAGGTAATTCGTACAAAGTCCCTGTGATAGAGACCGTTTGTAGGGAATTCGTAACAAGTCCCTGTGATACAGACTGTTTGTAGGTAATTCGTAACAAGTCCCTGTGATAGAGATCGTTTGTAGGTAATTCATACCAAGTCCCTGTGCTAGAGACCGTTTGTAGATAATTCGTACCAAGTCCCTGTGGTAGAGACCGTTTGTATATAATTCGTACAAAGTCCCTGTGATAGAGACCGTTTTTAGGTAATTCAAACCAAGTCCCTGTGATACAGACCGTTTGTAGGTAATTCATACCAAGTCCCTGTGATGCAGACCGTTTGTAGATAATTCGTACAAAGTCCCTGTGATACGGACTGTTTGTAGGTAATTCATACCAAGTCCCTGTGATAGAGACCGTTTATAAGAAATTCGTACCAAGTCCCTGTGATAGAGACTGTTTGTAGGTAATTCATACCAAGTCCCTGTGATACAGACTGTTTGTAGATAATTCGTACCAAGTCCCTGTGATAGAGACTGTTTGAAGGTAATTAATACCAAGTCCCTGTGATACAGACTGTTTGTAGGTAATTCATACCAAGTCCCTGTGATACAGACTGTTTGTAGATAATTCGTACCAAGTCCCTGTGATAGAGACTGTTTGAAGGTAATTAATACCAAGTCCCTGTGATAGAGACTGTTTGTAGGTAATTCATACCAAGTCCCTGTGATAGAGACTGTTTATAAGAAATTCGTATCAAGTCCCTGTGATACAGACCGTTTGTAGATAATTCATACCAAGTCCCTGTGATAGAGACTGTTTATAAGAAATTCGTATCAAGTCCCTGTGATAGAGACTGTTTGTAGGTAATCCGTTCCAAGTCCCTGTGATACAGACCGTTTGTAGGTAATTCATACCAAGTCCCTGTGATAGAGACCGTTTGTAGGTAATTCATACCAAGTCCCTATGATAGAGACTGTTTGTAGGTAATTGATTCCAAGTCCCTGTGATACAGACCGTTTGTAGGTAATTCGTAAAAAGTCCATGTGGCACAAACCATTTATAGGGAATTCATATCAAGTCCCTGTAATACGGACCGTGTGTTGGGAATACGTACTAAATCCTTGTGATACAGATCGTTTATCGGTAATTCGTATCAAGTCCCTGTGATGCAGATCGTTTGTAGATAATTCGTACAAAGTCCCTGTGATAGAGACCGTTTGTAGGTAATTCGTACAAAGTCCCTGTGATAGAGACCGTTTGTAGGGAATTCGTAACAAGTCCCTGTGATACAGACTGTTTGTAGGTAATTCGTAACAAGTCCCTGTGATAGAGATCGTTTGTAGGTAATTCATACCAAGTCCCTGTGCTAGAGACCGTTTGTAGATAATTCGTACCAAGTCCCTGTGGTAGAGACCGTTTGTAGATAATTCGTACAAAGTCCCTGTGATAGAGACCGTTTTTAGGTAATTCAAACCAAGTCCCTGTGATACAGACCGTTTGTAGGTAATTCATACCAAGTCCCTGTGATGCAGACCGTTTGTAGGTAATTCGTACAAAGTCCCTGTGATAGAGACCGTTTTTAGGTAATTCAAACCAAGTCCCCGTGATACAGACCGTTTGTAGGGAATTCGTAACAAGTCCCTGTGATACAGACTGTTTGTAGGTAATTCGTAACAAGTCCCTGTGATAGAGATCGTTTGTAGGTAATTCATACCAAGTCCCTGTGATAGAGACCGTTTGTAGATAATTCGTACCAAGTCCCTGTGGTAGAGACCGTTTGTAGATAATTCGTACAAAGTCCCTGTGATAGAGACCGTTTTTAGGTAATTCAAACCAAGTCCCTGTGATACAGACCGTTTGTAGGTAATTCATACCAAGTCCCTGTGATACAGACCGTTTGTAGATAATTCGTACAAAGTCCCTGTGATACGGACTGTTTGTAGGTAATTCATACCAAGTCCCTGTGATAGAGACCGTTTATAAGAAATTCGTACCAAGTCCCTGTGATAGAGACTGTTTGAAGGTAATTAATACCAAGTTCCTGTGATACAGACTGTTTGTAGGTAATTCATACCAAGTCCCTGTGATACAGACTGTTTGTAGGTAATTCATACCAAGTCCCTGTGATACAGACTGTTAGTAGATAGTTCGTACCAAGTCCCTGTGATACAGACTGTTTGTAGGTAATTCATACCAAGTCCCTGTGATAGAGACCGTTTGTAGGTAATTCATACCAAGTCCCTGTGATAGAGACTGTTTATAAGAAATTCGTATCAAGTCCCTGTGATAGAGACTGTTTGTAGGTAATCCGTTCCAAGTCCCTGTGATACAGACCGTTTGTAGGTAATTCATACCAAGTCCCTGTGATAGAGACCGTTTGTAGGTAATTCATACCAAGTCCCTATGATAGAGACTGTTTGTAGGTAATTAATTCCAAGTCCCTGTGATACAAACCGTTTGTAGGTAATTCGTAAAAAGTCCATGTGGCACAAACCATTTATAGGGACTTCATATCAAGTCCCTGTAATACGGACCGTGTGTTGGGAATACGTACTAAATCCTTGTGATACAGATTGTTTATCGGTAATTCGTATCAAGTCCCTGTGATGCAGATCGTTTGTAGATAATTCGTACAAAGTCCCTGTGATAGAGACCGTTTGTAGGGAATTCGTAACAAGTCCCTGTGATACAGACTGTTTGTAGGTAATTCGTAACAAGTCCCTGTGATAGAGATCGTTTGTAGGTAATTCATACCAAGTCCCTGTGCTAGAGACCGTTTGTAGATAATTCGTACCAAGTCCCTATGGTAGAGACCGTTTGTAGATAATTCGTACAAAGTCCCTGTGATAGAGACCGTTTTTAGGTAATTCAAACCAAGTCCCTGTGATACAGACCGTTTGTAGGTAATTCATACCAAGTCCCTGTGATGCAGACCGTTTGTAGGTAATTCGTACAAAGTCCCTGTGATAGAGACCGTTTTTAGGTAATTCAAACCAAGTCCCCGTGATACAGACCGTTTATAAGAAATTCGTACCAAGTCCCTGTGATAGAGACTGTTTGAAGGTAATTAATACCAAGTCCCTGTGATACAGACTGTTTGTAGGTAATTCATACCAAGTCCCTGTGATACAGACTGTTTGTAGATAGTTCGTACCAAGTCCCTGTGATACAGACTGTTTGTAGGTAATTCATACCAAGTCCCTGTGATACAGACCGTTTGTAGGTAATTCATACCAAGTCCCTGTGATAGAGACTGTTTGTAGGTAATTCATACCAAGTCCCTATGATAGAGACTGTTTGTAGGTAATTAATTCCAAGTCCCTGTGATACAAACCGTTTGTAGGTAATTCGTAAAAAGTCCATGTGGCACAAACCATTTATAGGGAATTCATATCAAGTCCCTGTAATACGGACCGTGTGTTGGGAATACGTACTAAATCCTTGTGATACAGATCGTTTATCGGTAATTCGTATCAAGTCCCTGTGATGCAGATCGTTTGTAGATAATTCGTACAAAGTCCCTGTGATAGAGACCGTTTGTAGGTAATTCGTACAAAGTCCCTGTGATAGAGACCGTTTGTAGGGAATTCGTAACAAGTCCCTGTGATACAGACTGTTTGTAGGTAATTCGTAACAAGTCCCTGTGATAGAGATCGTTTGTAGGTAATTCATACCAAGTCCCTGTGCTAGAGACCGTTTGTAGATAATTCGTACCAAGTCCCTGTGGTAGAGACCGTTTGTAGATAATTCGTACAAAGTCCCTGTGATAGAGACCGTTTTTAGGTAATTCAAACCAAGTCCCTGTGATACAGACCGTTTGTAGGTAATTCATACCAAGTCCCTGTGATGCAGACCGTTTGTAGGTAATTCGTACAAAGTCCCTGTGATAGAGACCGTTTTTAGGTAATTCAAACCAAGTCCCCGTGATACAGACCGTTTGTAGGTAATTCATACCAAGTCCCTGTGATAGAGACTGTTTGTAGATAATTCGTACCAAGTCCCTGTGATAGAGACCGTTTGTAGGTAATTCATACCAAGTCCCTGTGATGCAGACCGTTTGTAGGTAATTCGTACAAAGTCCCTGTGATACAGACTGTTTGTAGGTAATTCATACCAAGTCCCTGTGATACAGACTGTTTGTAGGTAATTCATACCAAGTCCCTTTGATACAGACCGTTTGTAGGTAATTCATACCAAGTCCCTGTGATAGAGACCGTTTGTAGGTAATTCATACCAAGTCCCTATGATAGAGACTGTTTGTAGGTAATTAATTCCAAGTCCCTGTGATACAAACCGTTTGTAGGTAATTCGTAAAAAGTCCATGTGGCACAAACCATTTATAGGGAATTCATATCAAGTCCCTGTAATACGGACCGTGTGTTGGGAATACGTACTAAATCCTTGTGATACAGATTGTTTATCGGTAATTCGTATCAAGTCCCTGTGATGCAGATCGTTTGTAGATAATTCGTACAAAGTCCCTGTGATAGAGACCGTTTGTAGGGAATTCGTAACAAGTCCCTGTGATACAGACTGTTTGTAGGTAATTCGTAACAAGTCCCTGTGATAGAGATCGTTTGTAGGTAATTCATACCAAGTCCCTGTGCTAGAGACCGTTTGTAGATAATTCGTACCAAGTCCCTATGGTAGAGACCGTTTGTAGATAATTCGTACAAAGTCCCTGTGATAGAGACCGTTTTTAGGTAATTCGTACCAAGTCCCTGTGATACAGACCGTTTGTAGGTAATTCATACCAAGTCCCTGTGATACAGACCGTTTGTAGGTAATTCGTACAAAGTCCCTGTGATAGAGACCGTTTTTAGGTAATTCAAACCAAGTCCCCGTGATACAGACCGTTTGTAGGTAATTCATACCAAGTCCCTGTGATAGAGACTGTTTGTAGATAATTCGTACCAAGTCCCTGTGATAGAGACTGTTTGTAGGTAATTCATACCAAGTCCCTTTGATACAGACCGTTTGTAGGTAATTCGTACAAAGTCCCTTTGATACAGACCGTTTGTAGGTAATTCATACCAAGTCCCTTTGATAGAGACCGTTTTTAGGTAATTCAAACCAAGTCCCTGTGATACAGACCGTTTGTAGGTAATTCATACCAAGTCCCTGTGATGCAGACCGTTTGTAGATAATTCGTACAAAGTCCCTGTGATACGGACTGTTTGTAGGTAATTCATACCAAGTCCCTGTGATAGAGACCGTTTATAAGAAATTCGTACCAAGTCCCTGTGATAGAGACTGTTTGAAGGTAATTAATACCAAGTCCCTGTGATACAGACTGTTTGTAGGTAATTCATACCAAGTCCCTGTGATACAGACTGTTTGTAGATAGTTCGTACCAAGTCCCTGTGATACAGACTGTTTGTAGGTAATTCATACCAAGTCCCTGTGATACAGACCGTTTGTAGGTAATTCATACCAAGTCCCTGTGATAGAGACTGTTTGTAGGTAATTCATACCAAGTCCCTATGATAGAGACTGTTTGTAGGTAATTAATTCCAAGTCCCTGTGATACAAACCGTTTGTAGGTAATTCGTAAAAAGTCCATGTGGCACAAACCATTTATAGGGAATTCATATCAAGTCCCTGTAATACGGACCGTGTGTTGGGAATACGTACTAAATCCTTGTGATACAGATCGTTTATCGGTAATTCGTATCAAGTCCCTGTGATGCAGATCGTTTGTAGATAATTCGTACAAAGTCCCTGTGATAGAGACCGTTTGTAGGTAATTCGTACAAAGTCCCTGTGATAGAGACCGTTTGTAGGGAATTCGTAACAAGTCCCTGTGATACAGACTGTTTGTAGGTAATTCGTAACAAGTCCCTGTGATAGAGATCGTTTGTAGGTAATTCATACCAAGTCCCTGTGCTAGAGACCGTTTGTAGATAATTCGTACCAAGTCCCTGTGGTAGAGACCGTTTGTAGATAATTCGTACAAAGTCCCTGTGATAGAGACCGTTTTTAGGTAATTCAAACCAAGTCCCTGTGATACAGACCGTTTGTAGGTAATTCATACCAAGTCCCTGTGATGCAGACCGTTTGTAGGTAATTCGTACAAAGTCCCTGTGATAGAGACCGTTTTTAGGTAATTCAAACCAAGTCCCCGTGATACAGACCGTTTGTAGGTAATTCATACCAAGTCCCTGTGATAGAGACTGTTTGTAGATAATTCGTACCAAGTCCCTGTGATAGAGACTGTTTGTAGGTAATTCATACCAAGTCCCTGTGATAGAGACTGTTTGTAGATAATTCGTACCAAGTCCCTGTGATAGAGACTGTTTGTAGGTAATTCATACCAAGTCCCTTTGATACAGACCGTTTGTAGGTAATTCGTACAAAGTCCCTTTGATACAGACCGTTTGTAGGTAATTCATACCAAGTCCCTTTGATAGAGACCGTTTGTACGGAATTCGTATCAAGTCCCTGTGATACAGACCGTTTGTAGGTAATTCATACCAAGTCCCTGTGATACAGACCGTTTGTAGATAATTCGTACCAAGTCCCTGTGATAGAGACTGTTTGAAGGTAATTAATACCAAGTCCCTGTGATACAGACTGTTTGTAGGTAATTCATACCAAGTCCCTGTGATACAGACTGTTTGTAGATAGTTCGTACCAAGTCCCTGTGATAGAGACCGTTTGTAGATAATTCATACCAAGTCCCTGTGATAGAGACTGTTTATAAGAAATTCGTATCAAGTCCCTGTGATAGAGACTGTTTGTAGGTAATCCGTTCCAAGTCCCTGTGATACAGACCGTTTGTAGGTAATTCATACCAAGTCCCTGTGATAGAGACCGTTTGTAGGTAATTCATACCAAGTCCCTATGATAGAGACTGTTTGTAGGTAATTGATTCCAAGTTCCTGTGATACAGACCGTTTGTAGGTAATTCGTAAAAAGTCCATGTGGCACAAACCATTTATAGGGAATTCATATCAAGTCCCTGTAATACGGACCGTGTGTTGGGAATAAGTACTAAATCCTTGTGATACAGATCGTTTATCGGTAATTCGTATCAAGTCCCTGTGATGCAGATCGTTTGTAGATAATTCGTACAAAGTCCCTGTGATAGAGACCGTTTGTAGGTAATTCGTACAAAGTCCCTGTGATAGAGACCGTTTGTAGGGAATTCGTAACAAGTCCCTGTGATACAGACTGTTTGTAGGTAATTCGTAACAAGTCCCTGTGATAGAGATCGTTTGTAGGTAATTCATACCAAGTCCCTGTGCTAGAGACCGTTTGTAGATAATTCGTACCAAGTCCCTGTGGTAGAGACCGTTTGTAGATAATTCGTACAAAGTCCCTGTGATAGAGACCGTTTTTAGGTAATTCAAACCAAGTCCCTGTGATACAGACCGTTTGTAGGTAATTCATACCAAGTCCCTGTGATGCAGACCGTTTGTAGGTAATTCGTACAAAGTCCCTGTGATAGAGACCGTTTTTAGGTAATTCAAACCAAGTCCCCGTGATACAGACCGTTTGTAGGTAATTCATACCAAGTCCCTGTGATAGAGACTGTTTGTAGATAATTCGTACCAAGTCCCTGTGATAGAGACTGTTTGTAGGTAATTCATACCAAGTCCCTTTGATAGAGACCGTTTGTACGGAATTCGTATCAAGTCCCTGTGATACAGACCGTTTGTAGGTAATTCATACCAAGTCCCTGTGATACAGACTGTTTGTAGATAATTCGTACCAAGTCCCTGTGATACGGACTGTTTGTAGGTAATTCATACCAAGTCCCTGTGATAGAGACCGTTTATAAGAAATTCGAACCAAGTCCCTGTGATAGAGACTGTTTGTAGGTAATTCATACCAAGTCCCTGTGATAGAGACCGTTTGTAGGTAATTCATACCAAGTCCCTGTGATAGAGACTGTTTATAAGAAATTCGTATCAAGTCCCTGTGATAGAGACTGTTTGTAGGTAATCCGTTCCAAGTCCCTGTGATACAGACCGTTTGTAGGTAATTCATACCAAGTCCCTGTGATAGAGACCGTTTGTAGGTAATTCATACCAAGTCCCTATGATAGAGACTGTTTGTAGGTAATTAATTCCAAGTCCCTGTGATACAAACCGTTTGTAGGTAATTCGTAAAAAGTCCATGTGGCACAAACCATTTATAGGGAATTCATATCAAGTCCCTGTAATACGGACCGTGTGTTGGGAATACGTACTAAATCCTTGTGATACAGATTGTTTATCGGTAATTCGTATCAAGTCCCTGTGATGCAGATCGTTTGTAGATAATTCGTACAAAGTCCCTGTGATAGAGACCGTTTGTAGGTAATTCGTACAAAGTCCCTGTGATAGAGACCGTTTGTAGGGAATTCGTAACAAGTCCCTGTGATACAGACTGTTTGTAGGTAATTCGTAACAAGTCCCTGTGATAGAGATCGTTTGTAGGTAATTCATACCAAGTCCCTGTGCTAGAGACCGTTTGTAGATAATTCGTACCAAGTCCCTATGGTAGAGACCGTTTGTAGATAATTCGTACAAAGTCCCTGTGATAGAGACCGTTTTTAGGTAATTCAAACCAAGTCCCTGTGATACAGACCGTTTGTAGGTAATTCATACCAAGTCCCTGTGATGCAGACCGTTTGTAGGTAATTCGTACAAAGTCCCTGTGATAGAGACCGTTTTTAGGTAATTCAAACCAAGTCCCCGTGATACAGACCGTTTGTAGGTAATTCATACCAAGTCCCTGTGATAGAGACTGTTTGTAGATAATTCGTACCAAGTCCCTGTGATAGAGACTGTTTGTAGGTAATTCATACCAAGTCCCTTTGATACAGACCGTTTGTAGGTAATTCGTACAAAGTCCCTTTGATACAGACCGTTTGTAGGTAATTCATACCAAGTCCCTTTGATAGAGACCGTTTTTAGGTAATTCAAACCAAGTCCCTGTGATACAGACCGTTTGTAGGTAATTCATACCAAGTCCCTGTGATGCAGACCGTTTGTAGATAATTCGTACAAAGTCCCTGTGATACGGACTGTTTGTAGGTAATTCATACCAAGTCCCTGTGATAGAGACCGTTTATAAGAAATTCGTACCAAGTCCCTGTGATAGAGACTGTTTGAAGGTAATTAATACCAAGTCCCTGTGATACAGACTGTTTGTAGGTAATTCATACCAAGTCCCTGTGATACAGACTGTTTGTAGATAGTTCGTACCAAGTCCCTGTGATAGAGACTGTTTGTAGGTAATTCATACCAAGTCCCTATGATAGAGACTGTTTGTAGGTAATTAATTCCAAGTCCCTGTGATACAAACCGTTTGTAGGTAATTCGTAAAAAGTCCATGTGGCACAAACCATTTATAGGGAATTCATATCAAGTCCCTGTAATACGGACCGTGTGTTGGGAATACGTACTAAATCCTTGTGATACAGATCGTTTATCGGTAATTCGTATCAAGTCCCTGTGATGCAGATCGTTTGTAGATAATTCGTACAAAGTCCCTGTGATAGAGACCGTTTGTAGGTAATTCGTACAAAGTCCCTGTGATAGAGACCGTTTGTAGGGAATTCGTAACAAGTCCCTGTGATACAGACTGTTTGTAGGTAATTCGTAACAAGTCCCTGTGATAGAGATCGTTTGTAGGTAATTCATACCAAGTCCCTGTGCTAGAGACCGTTTGTAGATAATTCGTACCAAGTCCCTGTGGTAGAGACCGTTTGTAGATAATTCGTACAAAGTCCCTGTGATAGAGACCGTTTTTAGGTAATTCAAACCAAGTCCCTGTGATACAGACCGTTTGTAGGTAATTCATACCAAGTCCCTGTGATGCAGACCGTTTGTAGGTAATTCGTACAAAGTCCCTGTGATAGAGACCGTTTTTAGGTAATTCAAACCAAGTCCCTGTGATACAGACCGTTTGTAGGTAATTCATACCAAGTCCCTGTGATAGAGACTGTTTGTAGATAATTCGTACCAAGTCCCCGTGATACAGACTGTTTGTAGGTAATTCATAACAAGTCCCTGTGATAGAGACTGTTTGTAGGTAATTCATACCAAGTCCCTTTGATACAGACCGTTTGTAGGTAATTCGTACAAAGTCCCTTTGATACAGACCGTTTGTAGGTAATTCATACCAAGTCCCTTTGATAGAGACCGTTTGTACGGAATTCGTATCAAGTCCCTGTGATACAGACCGTTTGTAGGTAATTCATACCAAGTCCCTGTGATACAGACTGTTTGTAGGTAATTCGTACCAAGTCCCTGTGATACAGATCGTTTGTAGATAATTCGTACCAAGTCCCTGTGATAGAGACTGTTTGTAGGTAATTCATACCAAGTCCCTTTGATACAGACCGTTTGTAGGTAATTCATACCAAGTCCCTGTGATAGAGACCGTTTATAAGAAATTCGTACAAAGTCCCTGTGATACAGACTGTTTGTAGGTAATTCATACCAAGTCCCTGTGATAGAGACCGTTTGTAGGGAATTCGTACAAAGTCCCTGTGATAGAGACCGTTTGTAGGTAATTCGTACAAAGTCCCTGTGATACGGACTGTTTGTAGGTAATTCGTACAAAGTCCCTGTGATAGAGACTGTTTGTAGGTAATTCATACCAAGTCCCTGTGATAGAGACTGTTTGTAGGGATTTCGCATCAAGTCCCTGTGATACAGACTGTTTGTGGGTAATTCGTAAAAAGTCCATGTGGCACAAACCGTTGATAGAGAATTCATATCAAGTCCCTGTAATACGGACCGTGTGTTGGGAATACGTACTAAATCCTTGTGATACAGACCGTTTATCGGTAATTCGTACAAAGTCCCTGTGATACAGATCGTTTGTTGGGAATTCGTACCAAGTCCCTGTGATACGGACCGCGTGTTGGGAATTCGTACCAAGTCCCTGTGATACAGATCGTTTGTTGGGAATTCGTACCAAGTCCCTGTGATACGGACCGCGTGTTGGGAATTCGTACCAAGTCCCTGTGGGTACAATTCTGTAACGCCAATCATAAGGACCCCGGTATGAATTGTATTGATCAGTCTTACCCCCCAGTGATGTATTACTTACCTTGTATATCTATTTCTCACAGTGTTTGTCTGATATTCTCTGGTTTGTTTAAGTTATGCACGACATAGTTCAACACAGAGTCCTTTGAACTCGTTAAAATTCCGATAAAACGAGAAATTATACAGAGATACTGTTATTTTGCTACAAACTCTATTAGCCCTATAGAGAGTGATAACACTACTTAATATAAGTCAACAGGGAAGAGGACAGCTCGGGACATATTGTAAGTTACTAAATGTTGTTGCAATATTTTTACTGTTTTTCATTCAAAATTTAAGTCTGGGGTATTTGAGCATTGCCATTTTTGTGGTACAGAATGCAAACTAATATGTTCAGTTTTATTAAGATTTTTTTTTTGTAATTGGGACATAAGTTTTAAAATTTCATATTATCGCAATAGCTAAGCAGTTTAAAGAGTATAGAAGTGGTTTTGGCCTTATAGTTTAGTCATCAGACAATATGTTCTGTTTCTTTGCTCCCTAGAATGCTAGCAGTAGACCAGTTATAAGATAGTAACTGACTATACTTTTCCTTATAGTCATGTTAATCTCATTTGTTTGAGTTATATTTTACATGTATTTTCCTAAACTGACTTAAAACTATCAAATACTGGTGGCAGAAAACTAATTCTCTTATTCCTGTGTTGACGTTCCTATTACATGTACAGTATTATATATGTTTAGTCTAGAACAGTAAAAACTCGACCCTTGGTTAATTAAATGTCTCTCGCCTGCATTGTTAAACCTCCCTGTAATCAACAACCGGTATATGTTTCAACACCTTGTCGATCAACAAGATTTGTCATCTTGAAAATATAAGACGTGAAACAAAAAATAATGATAATGAAAAAAAATAAATAAATAAAAAAAAATCTTTCAGAAATATTGTAATTCTACTTCAAAACTAAGAAATGTTGTCTGACCTCAGATATTGTTTACAACAGTTGCACGGAGATAAAATGGAGATGTGTAGGTCTAGTTTTATTAAGTAGTGTTTTTGTTTCTCATTGTAATATAAATGTACATTTACATTACTATATTTAAGAAATGTTCATTCGAGTTATCGATGATGACCTCTTGACATTTTTCGGGGCACTTCGTAAACATTTCAACACGTACATAAATGTACCTCGGGACTAAAGAGACGAACTTATCCGTACCTACCGGGTACATTGTATCTTATCATCTCTACTTCAAAGTAATTGTGATCAGAGTTCGGTTTGTAAATATATTATACATCGGTGTTGACAACATTGCATGTGTATTTTAAAGATTTAATAGATAGAAGTTTACTTCATAAAACGTCACGAGCTTGGTGCGTGCTTTGTATCTATTGTTACGTGCTACCATTTGTATCTTTATTTCAAGATCTCAGCCTAAAATTTCCCAGATACTCGATATCTAATGATGAGCGATAATTAAATAAGACCGGCGAAGCTCTTTTCTGTTAGTTCAGAGAGCTCTACTCGAGTATAAGAACATATTTAAGCGCTTTGAGCTACAGACTTCGAATATTAGTTGATATAGTAAGTATGATTAATAACTAAACTCGCGATTGCTTCTGTGAATAGTATATTGATCAAATAGAGCATATTGATCAATTTGCTATAGAGTATGTTCCATTTGAAACAGGAATTAGATAAAACATGGATATTTTATCTTTTCTAAACGTCTTGCACGCGCAAACCTCTATGACGTCGTTGTTGTAATGGATTATGTTATTATAATTACAGACCGCAAGCAATGGAAACATTCATCTATATGCATCTGAAAAGGTGAGTGAAAGAGTGGTTTGTCAGTGTGAAGTGTTTTGATAGCTCATAGGTTATGTAACAAGTTTCTCAACATTACCTAAGCACTTAATATATATATTGTTCATTAGTATTTGTGTGCTAAAGGATGCGCTCATTTTAAACTTCATGCGGTGTAGGAAGGTTCCTCTTCAAACTTTGCGTGGTGTAGGACGGTTCCACTACAAACTTCGCGTGGTGTAGGACGGTTCCACTTCAAACTTTGCGTGGTGTAGGACGGTTCCACAACAAACTTCGTGTTGTGTAGGACGGTTCCATTTCAAACTTCGTGTGATGTAGGACGGTTCCACTACAAACTTCGCGTGGTGTAGGACGGTTCCACTACAAACTTCGTGTGGTGTAGGACGGTTCCACTTCAAACTTCGCGTGGTGTAGGACAGTTCCACTTCAAACTACGCGTGATGTAGGACGGTTCCACTTCAAATTTCGTGTTGTGTAGGACGATTCCATTTCAAACTTCGCGTGGCCTAGGAAGGGTCCACTACAAGCTTCGCGTGGTGTAGGAAGGGTCCACTACAAACTTCGCGTGGTGTAGGACGGTTCCATTTCAAACTTTGCGTGGGGCAGGACGGTTCCACTTCAATCTTCATACGGTGTAGGACGGTTCTACTTCTGAATGGTTGTATAAGAGCAGGACGGTTCCACTTTCACTTTGTGTATAGATTAGGACTCTCCCACCTGAAAAATAGATTGATATATGATAGTTTCACTTCAAACTTCACGTGGTTTAGGACTTCCAAACTCTAGTTGAGCGTTCGCCCCTGTGAGGAAGGCTTTGGGTTCTGAACTCTGGCCGATACATACTACAATCTATAAAATGGTGTTGCTACTCCTGCACAACGTTTAGCAATTTCGGGATTTTGATCCTAGTTTGCCCGTTGTCAGTATAATGTGACCAGGTGGGGTGTCCTGGTGGACGTCTTCGGCAGTATATGCAATGAGAGGCACCATAAGGTCAGCATCAATTCCACACCACCACGAGGAAACAAACACGGACATACCAATGCCTTCCAAAACAAACACAATCACCACATGTATGCAGCTCGCACACAGGAGAGGCAATGTTCCGTTGACAGGGCGTTACACAATACAAAACAAAACTTGTGATATGGAATCAATACAATTCGGATACTAAGTTGCATAATACGTGTACATGTTTTTACAGAAAATACCAATATACTAAATGGGATTAGCAAATTACCTACAGTGATGTTAGAAGATTTTCGTGTAGGGAAACCTAAATACTTCAGTAATGTCATAAAGATAACTAAACGTTCACAAAAAATGCCACAATTACTAAATCCTTAAATTCTCTTCATAGTAACATTCCTCAATAATGTCACATGCCGTCACTAAAGCTTCTTCAATAATGTCACATGGCAGTGATGACACTATATCATATTGGTACGTTATGCCACCTGGCATCAATAACCACTATTCATTAATATTATACATATATGACGTCATTAGATCATCTTAGATAACGTGACATGACTACTTAACATTTTTCATCTCGTCACCTGCACGTGGTATGAGAAAGCTTTTTAAATTTTGCTTTATGACATTTAATTCTTATTCATGTCATTTAACATGATTTAACATCAATTAATACGTGACACCATTAACTAACATTACTAATTATTTCTAGAGTGGTAAACAATATCGGTGTCCTTTGTGCCTATTGGATAGAGGCACAGTTCAGTATTGTACACTCCATGTGGCCTTTCATATCCGACATCGCGGCTATTATTGATCAGTGGATATCGATTTCACATGTCAATCATACAGGTGTCATGACACCTGTAATCTATTACTTTATACCTATTCTCACCTTTGTTCAGGTTTACTGATAGTACTGTATTCATAACACATTGACTTTTGTAGAGATCTCCAGTATATCATCCGTAAACCTTAAATACCGGTAAACGTTTCCTTTTTGCCTGCCCACCTGGACTTATTCTGTCAACTTAAATCATGTTAAACTTAACCAGATAGGCAGAACGCCAACCAGTATCCATGTTTATATAATATTGATAAAATATTCGTTGAAACGGGAATGCATTACTCACCAATCTACCTGCTCAGTGTTACTTATTACTTACCAATCTACCTGTTCAGTATTACTTATTACTTACCAATCTACCTGTTCACTATTACTTACCAATCTACCTGTTCAGTATTACTTACCAATCTACCTGTTCACTATTACTTACCAATCTACCTGTTCACTATTACTTACCAGTCTACCTGTTCATTATTACTCATTACTTACCAATCTACCTGTTCACTATTACTTACCAATCTACCTGTTCACTATTACTTACCAATCTACCTGTTCACTATTACTTACCAATCTACCTGTTCAGTATTACTTACCAATCTACCTGTTCAGTATTACTTACCAATCTACCTGTTCACTATTACTTACCAATCTACCTGTTCAGTATTACTTACCAATCTACCTGTTCACTATTACTTACCAATCTACCTGTTCAGTATTACTTACCAATCTACCTGTTCAGTATTACTTATTACTTACCAATCTACCTGTTCAGTATTACTTACCAATCTACCTGTTCAGTATTACTTACCAATCTACCTGTTCACTATTACTTACCAGTCTACCTGTTCATTATTACTCATTACTTACCAATCTACCTGTTCACTATTACTTACCAATCTACCTGTTCACTATTACTTACCAATCTACCTGTTCAGTATTACTTACCAATCTACCTGTTCATTATTACTTATTACTTACCAATCTACCTGTTCACTACTACTTACCAATCTACCTGTTCATTATTACTTACCAATCTACCTGTTCATTATTACTTACCAATCTACCTGTTCATTATTACTTACCAATCTACCTGTTCAGTATTACTTATTACTTACCAATCTACCTGTTCACTACTACTTACCAATCTACCTGTTCAGTATTACTTATTACTTACCAATCTACCTGTTCACTACTACTTACCAATCTACCTGTTCATTATTACTTACCAATCTACCTGTTCATTATTACTTACCAATCTACCTGTTCATTATTACTTACCAATCTACCTGTTCATTATTACTTATTACTTACCAATCTACCTGTTCAGTATTACTTACCAATCTACCTGTTCAGTATTACTTATTACTTACCAATCTACCTGTTCACTATTACTTACCAGTCTACCTGTTCATTATTACTCATTACTTACCAATCTACCTGTTCACTATTACTTACCAATCTACCTGTTCACTATTACTTACCAATCTACCTGTTCAGTATTACTTACCAATCTACCTGTTCATTATTACTTATTACTTACCAATCTACCTGTTCACTATTACTTACCAATCTACCTGTTCACTACTACTTACCAATCTACCTGTTCATTATTACTTACCAATCTACCTGTTCATTATTACTTACCAATCTACCTGTTCATTATTACTTACCAATCTACCTGTTCAGTATTACTTATTACTTACCAATCTACCTGTTCACTACTACTTACCAATCTACCTGTTCAGTATTACTTATTACTTACCAATCTACCTGTTCAGTATTACTCATCACTTACCAATCTACCTGCTCAGTATTACTTACCAATCTACCTGCTCAGTATTACTTACCAATCTACCTGCTCAGTATTACTTACCAATTTACCTGCTCAGTATTACTTACCAATTTACCTGCTCAGTATTACTTACCAATCTACCTGCTCAGTATTACTCATTACTTACCAATCTACCTGTAATGAACATTATAAGAAATAGAAAAACACATAATGTATATATTTGTGTTTATCCTGAATGGAAAGCTATTTTAAAAAAATGAGTTCAACGTGTAGTATCATATCTATTTCAGACCATCAAGTTAACAAAATATCTATCCTTGTTATGTAACAATTCAAAGTGTGGTCCTTATCAATAAAGGGTTTATTAAATAATTTTACGATATTTTGAAATGTCATCTGCATTAGAAACTTCCTGATATACAATCGCTCCTAAAAACAACAGGTCTAATATCAACAGATTATATATACATTGTAATTGGATTCTTTCTTCCTGCACTTTGTTTGTACACTCTTGGTGATTTGGTAACTCGTTTACATCCGTTCTCTAATGACTCTGGCTGTTGCAAAGACCGTAAAGTTCATACAATATTCTTTCTTTCTTTCTTTCTGTTTGAGTTTCTTTGATTCTCCTCGTCATATGGCTGTTGATAAACCCTGCAAAACAATGTAATACTTATAATGGTTTATTTTTAAGAGGGGGGGGGGGGGGGGGGGGGGGGGGGCAGTAGGGGCTGGGTGGGAGTCGGTGGGGGGGGGGGGGGGGGGGGGCAGTAGGGGCTGGGTGGGAGTCGGTATTGCATTGTTTTATGTTAATACCATCAGTTTATTATAGTGCTACCATACTTTAATATTACAACTACAAACGGTAGTATGATACCTAGGCATATTATAATCCAACGAACAAACCTACTTAGTATCCTTACCAGCAACTTAGAACAGGATGTCAATCATGGCCCAGTTGTTCAAAAGGTGATTAGCTTAATCACTTGATTAGTGAACATTTCATTTCTCATTTGTAGCAAAAACTTGTGATTTTATCATCTTTAAATTATGCCAGTTGGAAGAGAATTAAGAATTTCTTAAAGTTTTGACAAGCTAGTTCTACCAGGAATTATTATATCAGGATTTGAAAACATGTTATTAAACTGTGATTAGCCTAACCATTCCTAGGGAATGTGAGCAGCGAAGGGAAAAGATAAGACCCAAAATTGTGTGCCTCGTACGAATCATGCAATGAGAAAAACAGGTAAGCCCTACCAACAAAGTGGATGAAAAGTGGAATTTTTGTAGCTAATAAATAAGCCGACATCATAAATATCTAAGCTTGTTTGGAAGAGTTCCAGCAAAATGTCATATTTAAGTTGTATACTCCCATATCTGTATACTTATGTAATAGGAATAAGTGATGGATAATAATCTGCCTGTCCTGGGCCTCTAGCTAACGGCCTCTCTCTCTCTCTCTCTCTCTCTCTCTCTCTCTCTCTTTCTCAAAGCTAGCATCCTAGCCATTAGGCTTAAGGATGATTCCTGCTTGTCTAGGTACGTGACCTATACTCTCCTCTTTTACACGTATACTTGTTAACACCAGTTTTATTTTCATTACGGAGCACATAAGTAATACAATCTCTTAAGAGCAACAAGACTTTTCATTTCATTGTTTAAATGCATTTTTTGTGTCGTTTTAAAGTATCATGTGTTGATTAACTATGAAGATTTATTATTCCTTCTGATGATCAGAAATGGCTTTGAAAAAACAAACATTACATACCTGTCTATATATTATTACATTTGCTTGTATATTTTTCTTTGGGATAAAAAGAATATTTACACTAAAAAACATCGTTTTTACACACATGATTGAATTTTAACTAGTCTATAAGCTTTCAGATAAATCATATCGAAATCATTTGACATTTAAACGATATTTCACCCTTCAATAATTAAGAGTTGCGATAAAAATAAATTGGGAACACTTTAAACATTGGTTGGAAAGAAGGGTTAAGATGTTTTAGAAAAATATCCATATATTTTTAATACAGTGTAACACTCGTTGACGTTATCTGATGGCGTAGATCAGTAGTGATAATGGGCAGACGCATGAACGTGTTAGACAGCACATCACGATCTGATATAACTGCTAAATATGATGACGAACATTCCTATAAGTGATTGTCTGGCTTGTTGTAGCGTTAATTTTGCTCATTTAAAAAGAAAACAATAGTATTTGCCCTAAAACGATGTTTCGCCCTCAAATGGACAAGCACAGATTTTACGGGTAAGATATTGTATCACTTTGTGTTAATAATGTATAACAGTGATATTCTTTGGTCTATCAAAAAAAAAAAAAAAAAAAAAAAATCACAAGGTTTTAACTAAATGTACAATGTGTTAATGTGCCTTGCTCCATTACTGTTTTATCATCTCTTTCTTCATCATGTGGCATTTTTATTTCTGTATTTTGTACATAATTGAGTAAATTATTCTTATTGTTTAACGTCAATACAATACAATAATTCCATTCGTCACGACTTCTATTTGAATATGGATAACTTAAGACGCGCGTTATAGTGTTGTATCACCGAAATGACATGACTATGGAATATTGGCATGGCCACGCTACCGGTCCCGTATACTGAATAGGGTTGGTAATCTTTGTGTGTTCCTGTCTTCTCCGAGCGTCAAGCATGTCAGTCATTCTAATCACTACCTTGATACTGTTTTGTGATGTTGATGCCAATATTAATTTGACGAACGACACATATTACTAATAATTATTGTAATGCTATGATAAAAGAATATTGATATGTAGTACACAGTCATTTTAAAGACACTATCGTAAACATGTCTCAGAATATCAGATGTATAAAGGTAGTTCAAACGTGGCTTTAACGTGGTTGGAATTAATGGTATTTACATGCACGAGAGACGTTTTGTACATTTAAATATGAACGATTCAAGTTAGAAATATATTCTTTACTTGTGTTATTTACAAAGAGTTTAGACATTTTCTCGGTTTTGTGTATACTATAATGCCCCAGGACAATGTAATTATTAGTTTCAATTTCATCATGACACCCCCATGCTCCCTGACTAACTAATCAAAGTGATATTTGATATATTTGTTTATTTCTCTGGACGTTTCTGTTATGACGGATTGTGTCGAGTCATTTAAAGATATATTTCATTGTTTTATTTACAGGAAAGCCAGAAAGAAAAATAGGTAGGTAGATTATAAATGATATGCATATATGTTTATATGTATGCTTACCTTAAAGGTATTGTTTCGTTTATTAAAGAGAACTATACATAGTTTAAGTGAAATTAAAAGTTGATAATGGAAAAAAAAACCAAAAACAAAACGCAAAAAAACAAACAAACAAACAAAAACAACAACAATAAAAAAACAACAACAGAAAACAAACAAACAAATAACAAACAAATAAAGCACAACAAAATCATTTCAGAAAACTAAATTAGAAATATCTATGTAGTTCTTAAAGTTGGAATTGAATTATATGTTTGCTTTGATATTACAGTTCACATCCGATCAAGAATGGGCGTCCATATTCCGAGAGTGACGTACCGCGGTGAGTATAAACAACACTTATCGGATACAACTACTCACTTATTTTATGCAATACTAATAGTAATACCCTAATTGTGTTATAATTACATGGATAATAACAGTTAGTTGAGCTGTGATTGGTTGTGCAGTGAGCAGAAGATCCGTTCCCATTCTGTTTACAATAAATGGATTTGTCATGAATGTTTCATTTTACCTTGGTCAGATACTCGCTTCATTTAATGTAAATCAGTTGAAGAAGAAACATACACATTGCCTTGCATGCAAATCAGTAATATCACACTGACAACAAAGTAGTAATAATAAATCGTTTTCATAACAAATTTAAAATTATTGAATGTTTATGGGTTTTCGGGTACCAACTGACAACGTTTCCTGATAATATTTATTGGTCTATTGTATTTACATGCCAAGTAGTAATGAAAGAACCAAACCAATTTTGGACTTGTTTATGTAGTTTTAGTTGATGTTCAAATCCTAAACGTTAGTTCTAACAATTAAAATCTCGTCCTTATGGCTAATAATGCTTTCGTCATTTCCTCTAGTCTTTTCTATGCGAAAGCGTTGGTTACCACCTTGGTGCAATAATAATAAAATGTAGCATTGTGTCATTCAATATGACGTTCAGTGTCATATCAATATACTTGAGAAGATACTCATGACTGGATGACTCTCTCATTCACCGAAACGAATTCTAACGCAAAATCGATTAAAGAGGAGTAAAGACATCAGGGAATACCGACTTCAAAGCGAAACCACTTTTTTTTTTTACCAAAAATCGACAAAGCGAGGGCAAAAAACAAAATTTGCTTGAAACCTTGAAAGACATCAAGGGCGACAAGACCTAGTGTTCCGGGCAAGTAAGCGTCTTCTAGCCATACAAATCTTTGTTAAATCCATAAGATGTCATGCCCTCAAAATACTACACATTTATAAGTAGATACCAAATAATTTGTAAACGCGTTGAATAAATAAACATAACGCGACAACAAGAAAGTAGGCCAATAAAAAAGAAATATAAAGAAAGTAGGTCAATATATTATTTGTTCATCATTATTATGTTTAAAATACCTATATTTATTATTGTGTTTAGTAGGTAAATTCAATATATAAGAGGCCTTACTTATATAATCCTTTCGGTAAATATTTCTATAACTCGACAACTGTTTGATAGTCGTAATGGCTGTTAAATGAACATAACATAAGGGGACGGTATTACAATACTTAATCCACTTGACACATTGTACACATTTTTTACTATTACAACTTCATGTGGTCTGAATGACGCAACGTACTATACAAATTGGTAGCACTCAATCACTGAATTTATCTGTTGATATTTGGATTAAAAAAAACCAGTGAGAAGCTATTTAAATATTTGTTGATATTTTCAAAAATGTAAAGGTTAGAATTTTTGCGATCTGTGTAAGCTTGCCATGCTTTTGTAACTGGCGTTTGGCCACTAGGTCATTCCCGGTATCACGTATTAGCTCAGTGTGTTTATCCCATCAGACGGATTACTGATTAATTGTTTAGAACGCCTTGTTGGTTCGTGGGTAGCTTTAATAAGATTACGGATGTTTAAAAGGTCAAGACTGAACTCTTTCAACTGAACCCATGCATAATGCGGGTCAATTTTTAAACTGAATTTTTCCTACGCAATCAAGATTAGTCAATTACCAGTATTACTTAATATCGACACCTTGTGACTTATGGTTTGAAATACATACTTGAACATCCATCTTGCAAAAAATATCAAATTGGCAATGTGGATATTTTAATGTTACGTTTGAGAAAAGATAGTCTTCCATTCCAAATCCAAACCCAATAGGCCGATTCACCTTTTTGTCAAATCTGTCATGAAAAAAGGACTGATTTTAACCTTTAAGGCTGGTATTGCACATATCATGTTGGGACATTTAAAAAAAAAACCTCTGTTGTTAGTTTATCGTGTGTAAGACGACTGAAAAACGACATTTTTTTCTTAAACAGTACATATTTCAACTGGATATAAGATTGATAGACCATTTTATCATTTTCAAATAATCCTTATATCAATTGATTCGAAGCCTTTTATCACACAGTAGAATGTCTAAATTATTGATGTTTCCAAGTATCGAACGGAACCCATTTGTACATTTGATCTGTTAATTTATGGACAATCATTGTGCTTGTTACCCTAATTCCCTTATAGAATACATAATAGATGTTACAGATGACTAGCCTCTGCCCCACGCACCATTTATGTAAAATCGTGATAAATGGGCGAAATTAAACGGATTAAAAACCTATTATGCCATCCATGTAGATTGCATTTAAAACCTGTGGCTACAATCAACAGGGCTTTACCAATATATAAGGTCCCCATTAGGTATAACTTAACACAGAATGAAGCAGTGCCATACAATTACTTTGATGCGGGCAGGCCATTTCACATTTTACATAAACCATAAATGGTCTTATTAATACATATTCGTATTTCTAGAAATTGATGTGACGATAACCAAGTTCGTTTGCCAGAGGTGTAAATGATGGAATGACATAGTTGTTAAAAACAGGTGAAAGTTCACCATGATGTATGCTGATCACAGTATGAAACAGCAATGGAAGGGATGGTTTTCGTGCAATAACATACTAGTGTTCATATAAATATACTTTTTTGGAAGAATATAATTTTATCGCATTGACAAACTTTATCGAATTTGCGCATTAATAAATTAACGTACTCACAATATTTTTCTACAGAAAAAATATATAGAAATTACGATTAGCGAAATTATGGTTTAGCGTAATACTTCAAGCCCGAAAAAAAACGTTGAAATAGATTACCGCTGAAATGTTTTCTTTCAGTATACGCATGTCGATGTACATACTATATATATTACATAAGAGATCATCCATGCATTATCTTGTAATAATCTATATTTGTCAATATGATTGACCAAATAAAAAACATTGTTATTCCATTTCTTTAGCTGACATACTTCAGTCTTGAAACTGGTACAGGGATTGGCTTATTGATTTTGATATGGACAATTAAGAGGAACTCGACGACATATCGACCACTTTATAATATTACTGATAAGGACCCCAGTTACTATCAGAGGTGATGCAGGCTAGGGAGCAAGGTTGTCATTGTTACTAGCTCAAACATAATATATTACTGAAGGCTAAATCAATCCATAGTTCAAACACAACATCGATAAGGTAAAGGGGAATGTAACTGAAATATAGATAGGGCCATTTACAAAGCACAATGATAATAGGACCAGGAGTTCCGGAAAGTTAAACGTTTTTTGCTTCATCGACAACACCAACAGGTCAAACCCAGGTAATTGAACTTCCTAAAAATCAAAATTGGCGTTTTAAGAAATTTTGAGTACTCAAGAATAGGATTAGTAAGGTCTTCTTCGTACCTTGTGTACAACAGTTGTTTTGTTGATGGATTTATGCTATCGAAATACTGTGTGCTATGGATACATCATAGAGAAAGGTCACGTTATATATATGTTATCTTCTAGGCAGCAGCCGACACCTTCTTTTTAAGGAAATATCTGCAGGGGCTTCTTACCATTTTCTTGTTCTCCTTTTAATTTTAGTTTTATTTTCTTTGTTCGTTTTTGTTTTTCGTTTTTTGTTGTTTTTTTATTTTGATTTTTTTTCCATATACCTATATATATCTAAAATAAAGTAGATAGGAGTTGCCGTGTTGTCGGACCCTGGGTTCAGACCCCCGAACAAACGCCTTATAACTTTACACGCAGCGTGTTACTGCAAGTTTCCCTTATCCATCCTCTGTGGTGCTGTGTAGTTAAAAAATAGATTTAACATAAAATAATGAGTATGCTCATCGTTTGCCTCATTACCAGAATCAAAATCCATGCAAATACGTTTGTCTTCTTGTGACCTCAGTTTAGTAAATACATACTTATTGATATTTGACTAATAATCAATTATTTGCATCAAACAATTAAATCAATTATGGAATTATCGGATAACATTTCTGAAAGGCCGATTGTGATTTACCTTCACTTCCGTTTGGCCCCTAGCACCGAAGGGAGCTATAGATGGATGAGATAGCTGTGCAGTTTGCACATTATTCAGCTAATGCTACACCTATTAAGGAATTCATATTAAAGCTTGCTATCCATCATGTGTCATCTGTATTATATAAAATAATACCATTTTATTGTTATCTAAAAGGTGGGTAAATCCGTTTGATCAATTTACCTACATCTCTGCATATACCGTAATGTTCCTCTTCAACATACCTTAGAAAAATAAAAGATCAACTTCCTCACTAACCGCTATACTAAATACCTGCACATGACATTCTCAATTTATCTGACGATCCAACGAACCTCAATATATCACTATACTATATAACCGCACATAATATCCTTAATGTAACTAAGTAGCCTACGAACGTCAATATGCCGTTATACTAAATACCCGCACATGACATCCTCAATATAACCTACGTGCCAACATACTTCAATATACCACTATACTAAATACCCGCACATGACATCCTCAATATAACCTACATGCCAACATACCTCAATATACCGCTATACTATATACCCGCACATGACATCCTCAATATAATCTACGTGCCAACATACCTCGATATACCACTATACTAAATACTGGCACATTACATCCTCAATATAACCTACTTGAGAACATACCTCAATATACCACTATACTTGATAACCGCACATGACATCTTCAATACAAACTACGTGCCAACATACCTCAATATACCACTATACTAAATACCCGCACATGACATACTTAACATAACTTACGCGTCAACGTACCTTAATATATTGCTATATTAAACACCCGCGTCCTAAATATAACCTACCTGATAACATACCTCAATATACCACTATACTTAATTCCCGCACATGTCATCCTTAATGTAACTAAGTAGCCAACGAACGTCAATATACTAATATACCAAATACTGGCACATGGCATCCTCAATATAACCTATGTGCCAACATACCTCAATATGCCACTATATTAAATACCCGCACATTACATCCTCAGTATAACCTACATGCCAACGTACCTCAATATACTACCATACGTAATACCTGCGCATGACATCCTCAATATAACCTACCTCACAACATACTTGAATATACTAATATACTAAATACTGGCACATAACATCATCAATATAACCTACGTGTCAATATATTTCGATATACCACTATACTAAATACCCGCACATGACATCCTCAATATAAACTACCTCACAACATACTTGAATATACTAATATACTAAATACTCGCACATAACATCATCAATATAACCTAAGTGCCAACATACCTCTATATACCACTATACTAAATACTGGCACATGACATCCTCAATATAACCTACCTGACAACATACCTCAATATACCGCTATACTAAATACCCGCACATGACATCCTCAATAGCCTTATATAATTCATACATCGATTCCATGATATACCGGTATATCTGCACGTTACGTCCTCAGCAAGCAAAATGTGTTTATATACATCATACAAGAATATAAAGTATGTATCATCATTCCTGAATACACCTGTATTACGAATACCTTTATGAACCCTATGTACCGTTACACCTGTATGTACGGTATGCACCATTGTATAATGCCGAATGTAGCCTTCACTTTTCTAATTACTCGCTAATCTCGGTTTACAATGGCTGTAACAGAGCTAGTCTCCACCATATTTACACGACAAGGCTAAGTTCCTGTGACCACTGTTTAGGAGGAACAAACAGTCAGGTTTCTGTTGTATATGGTCCTTCATATTTTTCCTTAGATGTAAGCCGTGTGAGTTTGATGTGTTCGTCTTGATGGAAAACTGAAAACGGAGAAAAAGACCTATACAATTATGTTCTAGCAGTAAGGTCAACCGTGATGATTACCGTTCGATGATCAGGGGATCTACATATGAACTGTATTGCCTTAAGAGGCGATCAACAGTTGGGGATTTAATCATCCAGATGGTCATTATTATTTTAGTCAACAAGAGTATGATGCAAAATTCCAATAATTTCGAAGGAGGATACAAAGACGACATACCTATCGTATAACTAAGGAAAACGTGTGTTGTTTATTCTTATTTTGTGATTTTAACAATGCAGCATTGTTTATATGCGAGAATGTTTACCCCGACAAGAAATCTGAGACTGAATATTGAATTTTCTTTCATCATGGTAAGTTATGAATGAATATGTATTTAACTGTTTTTTTCATTTTAGATGTATGACTTGTATGTGTACTATTCACATATACATAAAATGTTCATGCTAGACGGCTTATTTACGTTGGTAATGATATATCTTTCTCGATGTTAAAAGTATTATAAAGTTATAAATGACATGAGATATCTTTCTAGCCTTAGCCTCAGTTTTTACTAGATTTTTATGTTTTGTGGTCTAACCTATTTCTAACAACAATAACCTAAAATGTGTGTATATTTGTACAGTTGCAACTTTTGAAAAATCAAATCAATTAAAATCCCTATAAGTATAAACCGTGTTCTTAAAATAAGAACCTTATCAAATACCCTAATATCAATTCAATTTAAGTTCTTTGACATAGTTATTTAATTTCGTATTAATATTACCAATTGCCATACATCACCGAATCTAAATTATTATGTCAAAATAATGATTAAATGCATCAGATCTGTACTAAAACCGATCTATCGGTGGTAGATCTAATGCCAAAAGGATTAACATTTTCCAAACGCGTTGCAATAAACAGCACGATACCGCAGACAATGTTTAGACCATTTGTATTCATGGTATTTTATTTGAAATTGGCCACGAGGAAAAGTTAGACGTGCTAAGGAAACCATGCCTTATATTTATTTAGTTTCTGCCATATCTTTCCCAAGTTTGATATCCTACTATATAATCCCTCATAACATCTAATTTCTTCGATGTTTTCGTAATTTTTCTGTCAACGTGTTACACTAGAACTTAAGTTCATGGTTTCCCTTCGTTTTGCTTGATTAACAATGCCTTTCGTTTCGTTTGTATATGTGCCTTCTATTCGCTGCTCCTTTTTATTTTTGTTAATGGAAAGTACCTTAATAGTTCATTCATATTTCTTGTATTTTCGTTCTCGTTGTCGACACGACCTGTTTAAGTTTTAGTTATTAACCAGTTCATATACATTTGACTGTTATGTTTATATATTAAATGTACACACGTTTATCCCTATTAATACAAATGCATTATTTAACCCTAGAGGCAAATTGGGTCGGAGTGTTATAACTTCTCCATTTAAAACCAACATTAAACAGGATAGCTCTGTCAATATCCTTGTAAGTACTGATCTCTGGACCGGTGATACAAGCTGTCCGAGAGTGTTGAACTTCCTCTTATATTCAGTTTAACTACAACATATCAAGTAGCTAGTACATTAACTGATTAAAAGTTTGCTCATACATATTTCAACTTCATTAAAACAAATTTCATTTTTCTAAACTTTAATTGGTTATAATGCCTTTCTTACATATAATTAACTTTTTAAGACATATTAAGATATCTTTGAATTATTATAATAAAACATTTCAGAAATTCCATATCAATATTATTTTGTAGATGCTTAGGAGTACACTAAACATGCTATCATATGTTTTCTTTTAATTTTGTTTATCAAACAACGCATATCTTCGACAGGTTCGATAGTGATGAATGGGTTACTGTATACTGCTGTTTGATCGCTTGATTCAGTTGTATTTGGTTTGTTTTAGGGGTGGGGAGGCCATCGCATATTTTATCTACTTCAGGGACAATAAATAAACTCATTTGACCTACAACACACATGGACACGCTAGACACTAAACCCTTCCTGTCATAATCTAATTATTCCACTGGCTCCTCTTGACATGACTTATTAGCTGTCCATTTCTACTTGTGTATTACAAATAGCTTATTAATTTTAATTTGATGATTTCACCTAATATTGGCAAAAAGGTTTATATTCAATTTTGTCAATAACACTTCCCGTGAAGGGCTGTGTTTCTCATGAGAGTAGAAATCATCGACCATACTGTGCTGTTTGGTTGCGTCATTGGGAAAGTTACATTTCGTCCAGTTTCTGTGACAAGCATGCGGTGGGCCTATGGTATGTTATTCATAGCATGTTGCTTTCAGCATATTATATAATCAGGTTATAATTTTTACGATATATCCCTCCTTATTGTGAATAGTATTGGATTAATGACCCATTCAGAAAGAGCAGGCATGAAAGGTAAAGTATGATATTGTGCAACGAGGATAGCAGATCAATTTTGATCTTTAAGTCTTACAGAGGAATCGCATTAGTTCCCTAATAAATTCATGTTTTTATATCAGGATTATCCATTCATCTGCCTTCTCTGGTAAAATATCTTTGTACAGATATATGTATAGATGTCATTAAAGTGGTATTGTAAATCTTTATGATAATTTTTATTTCAAACCAACATACATTAAATTGAAAGAAGTCTAGCGGGATAATATTATACAAAGATGAGTTTTCTACCGGCGTTTCTTGGTACCAAAATGAAAAATGTGATCTATGGTGTCATAAAACGACAATCGTATAATCGTATATGGGTAACAGTAAAAGCAATATAGATCGTTGTCAATGTTAAATCCTCTTTTAGGGCCCCCATTCATGTGTCAGATGTATTGTTCTACCATTGTCTAATGATATTCCGGAGACGTTCTGTCAACGCTCATTTATTGCTTACTCATTTGAAAGCAACAAGTGTAAGGAGATCAATGATCTGATAACGATTTATGAAAGATTTTAAAATAAAGATACTGCCTTTTATAGTGTGACTGAAGACTACATTTAAGTACCGGTTTGTCTGTTTACTTTTATGATGCGTGTGAAATACCAAATAGTTTTCAATTACGTTTCATTGTTAAAGAAATACCTTCAAAATCTTATTCAGTAGTGGTTCATTTGGTATCAGAGAACTTTCAATTTGAAGTAATTATTCTGAAAATAAATATACGATCTCCCACAGACTGTCTGTCTAAATTGGGGTCAGCCGGACTTTTTGCTACTGTTTTATGACTTCTATCTAATCATAACAGTTTCTAACTTCATGGTCTGTTGATTACATGTCATAGATATCCTACCGATTGAATTTCCATAACATTAAAACATCAGTATACATTTCGAGGTAGTGAGGTAGTTACTAACTTACTTACCAAATATTAAAACAATAAATTCTAACTCAAACTCGATAAAACAAAGGAAATATGATCAAAACATTTTTTTTACATTCAGACTGATTGATAATAACAATGATAAAAAGACCAAATGCCCTGAATAAGGACCGCTGTATCTCTCTGGATGTTGATCATAGAGGGAGACTTAAAGTGTGCCCCCAAACTATCGGGGATTTTTTCCGTTTTCTACTTAGGAGACATTAAAAAGACCATAACATATATTCTGCCCCCATTGCATGATTTGGAATCTCAAATCTTTCCTGACCTTCCTCACTGCTGTCTTACTGTACTTTGATATTTTAGGTGTCTCCTAGACACCCGTTCTCATATGATCTATTCAACCGTCAAAGTAGTACACGTTCTCAAAACAAGAAACGCGACAGAACTACCAGATAAATTTACTAGAATAATATGTAAAAGCTTGAATTATAATACGAATTGAATATGCCTGACATGTTGGCTTTGTAAAATTAGATATGTTTTATCCCATTAGATGTTAATGAATGTTCAAATAACATATGGAGTTAATTTCTATCATACTATAATGTAATGTAATGTTTAGTAAATCAATTTCCTGTTTTGTTTAATCACAGTTTTTAATCTAATATCTGATTGCTTATATTGGTACTAGTACATAATGTATACTTGTTTATAACGCTTGTGTCTGTCGTTAAATTCTTAATGAACGTAAAAAAAAGCAAACGATCTTTGTATGAATAAGTTTCAGCCTCAGCTTGCCTACGTATTGGTTTACTTTTGCTTACATATTAAGATAACATAACGGATATCTCTGTCCTGATTTTGTTATTTATATTTTTTGTTTGCGTAACATTACTTTTATTGGGTCTAAACATAATGTAATATGATCCAGTGTGTCATACACTTGTATCGATGACGCACTCACTTTGAAAATTGAAAGAAATCTCACCTCACTAGTCTGTAGAAGGCTCTTTAATGCAGGATATCACTGACATACATTGTCAACAATTAATGACCAGATATAGTTTTGAGTGAAAGAAACTGTTTTTTTTTATCTATATTTAAAAGAGCTATAATAATAAAAGCCCGATACCTAACAATATACGGGATTTTCACCTTACCTGTGAAAGGATTTTGTGCCTTATATTATTAGTTAGGTACACATATATCAATACGGGTGTATTATATTTAATATGCATTGTTGTCTGTCCATGTACTAAGCCGATTAAAATCGATATTAGAATGAAACAAAACGTTATAGCATACAGCTGAACTAGACTCCTTCAGTGAGAAACCCGTCCGCGCTTAACCTCTACTGGTTTACTTTGTAAAAGAGATCGTTGATACGTGTGTCAGGGAAGAGAGCATTGGGCAAACATTTAAAAGATAGCTAGGATTTATAAGACGTTTAGCATGGTCCAGTAACTGGGAACAATAACCAGAGCTTTGGTCATACCATAGTATGGTCACAAGTGGACACTAATCAGTGGTCAAGAGTGATTGAGTACCTTTGATATGGCACATCATCATTTTAGACAGGTGGTTGGAACGGTGTGTCTGTGCTGTAACTTGTAAGTAAAGCGTTTGTTATCGATGTACATTATATTCACATTGTATATTGTATAGTATATACAAATGTGCAACATATAGGTAAGTGTATTTAATATATTGTAGATATAAAACAAAACTTCTAAATGTATTTATACAAAGTCTTCATGTATTGATACATGTATATATAACATCAAAATATATCGATATGTTGTATATGTAACATCGAAATATATTGATACATTATATAACATCAAAATATATCGATACATCCAAATAAATTGATATGTACTGATAAGTTTTTTGCATGTTGTACAAGTGTACTTTAAAAAATGTATTCATACACGTGTGGTATATCATTTTAACTCTATATATACTTGTATATATCAAATCAATAGACGTCACTTTTCGCTAATATGTTTAGAGGGAGTATACACATCATTATTGTGCCATATTTAGGAATGTGTTTATCTATAGTTTTACCTGGCATCATTTGTCCTATCAATGTGCATAGAGAAAACAATTTTCCTTTTGGAAATACTAAATGTCAAATGTCAATCATTTTTCACGGTTAACGTTATTTGAATATGACGGCCACCTCACTCATAAGTCACGTCATAATATCTCCATATAATTACAACGGTTAATGAGTTACGTCATGTAATTTCCTCAAAACCATAACGATTAGTTTCTACAGAACTATCAAACCTTAGCGACGTCACGTTGTTTCTTCAGACCTATAACGGTTATACAAAAATTGGTTATATCATTTTGTTTCTGCAGGACATTAACGAGTATATTAAATCTTGGTGAGGTCATGTTCTTTCTATGGAGCTATAACTTTTATATAAAAATCAGATACATCATTTTGTTTCTACGGAACTATAACGGTTATATCAAACCTTGGTGACGCTATGTCATTTCTACAGAACTATAACGGCTATATACAATTAGTGATGTCATTTTTTGTAAAACTATAACGGTCGGTTATATCAAACCTTGATGACGCCATTTTGTTTCTACAGACCTAAAACGATTATATGAAACCTAGGTGGCGTCATATTTTTTCTACAGAACTATAACGGTTGTATAAAATCTAGATTGTCGTAATATTGTTTCTACATAACTATAACAGTTATATAAAACATAATTGACGTTATGGTGCTTCTACATAATTATTAGTTGTATTTAGCCTCGTGCTGTTTTGACAAGTCAACCATAATGAAATTACTGTATATGATACTTAATCCAATTATCAAAGTGAATAAAGTAACATGTAAAGATTTATATTCGAAGAGTTAGTCAACACTTTCGAGCTATTTATATACAGTAAAGTAAACACATTCTCATAACTAAGCCCTTAACTCAGTTCGAGACTATACATATTTAAAGAACGCTTCTTTTAGAAGCTCAAATATTGATTTTTCATTTGCACTTCAATAAAACAAATTCACGCATTGGTTGTTCTCTCTCCCTTACACCTCATCCGTTGTATGCCTGTTAACATTTTTCAATTGATTTATATTGAACTGACATAGGTATTGTACCATTGTTCTGCAGGTACAGTTTGTGTCTGATGGGCGATATTGCTTGTACGGGAACGATCTAATTAATCATCTTTTCAAATTATGGTTTCGACCTTCTTTTGACATTTCGTAAACATTTTGTGCCTATCAATATATTTTTTTTCTGATATTTTGATAAAAAGTAGGAAAAGTTTGCTGCTATTCAAACGTGCTTTTGTAAAACTACAGTCATATATTAATGAGCCATCGTATCACATATCACACTCGTATCAATTACATCATCAACATAAAAAAATCTTTAAATCAATATTGGATCGTTGAAGTAAAGAGTCAATGTGTGTCATCAGTTGTGGTCAAGGCCTATCTTACCAAAGCATGCACAGCTTAAGAGGAGGTAATTTACAAATTCCGATCCGAATTATATTTCAAATAGATTTAAATTAATATCATCATATCAGACTTTTCTGTTATTTTGATTGAAAACGATATTGAAAATCATGAGGTATTTTTTTATCACTATATTAAGATTCGAGAATTTCATAATATAAATGTAGTTGTTGAAGTTGAATTTTACTGTATTATATTTAGATTATTGGAAATTCTATAGATCTACTATTTACAGACGTATCAATGACAGAACAAGCGATTTTATTATAAGTCGTCAACACAGTTCCCATATGTAAATAAATATAGCTTAGAATGATAATGATCTTACGAGCAGATGTAGTACAATAGATACGGCTTAACTGTACCATCATACAAGTAGTGTTATCTTAGTTCATCCCATTGTTAAAACAAAGAACGTGTTATTCATTTCATTTGCCTGCTTTGAATTGCATGACATTTTGTATTAATATTATTTAAATCTATCAGAACGAGAACAGAAAAAAAACAAAGACTGTTAGTAATTTTAGGTATGTATGAACTTAATCAAACGTTAACATGAAGCTAGTATATCTGGTCCGTAGAAGCCATAGTTGGTTGTGCTTGGTGTTATAGACAAAATTATTATTTGGGGACAAATAAACAAAGGACAGGATATTTTATAATTGATAAACATTTTCGGCGCAATTAACGATGACAGTAATTTCATAAATGAAGTTTTGTGCCCATTATTGGACAGTCTCGCTACTAAGGTTTGGTTTGAACTTTGCAACATAATTAATCTAATGCGATTATCTTGTTCATAGAGGAAATATGAATAATTTATAACTATAAAACATCCCTACAGTAATGGCGAGCACATTTAACTTATCGTTGCAGGAGGGACACCGATTTACCTGACATCAAAAATATGCAGTGGACGGAAAACGCACACGGGATAGGAACAATCCCCGGTCACATGTCCATCCGAGTGCCTCCAGCCAGCATCGGAATCGGTGGGAAAAAGGAGAAGCTTATCGGAATTACCAACCATGAGGTCTCCGAAAGGTATATACTGAAACTACAGAGAGATCGGGAGCGCAACAATCAGGCGGTGTTCAAAAGTCTCGAAAATCTGCCAATCACCATTAGGTAGGTCAACACACCAATCACCTTTATCTAAGTAATGGCACGCTATTACGCTATTTTGACTATATCAGGTCTGACAACGTTATGATAATCACCGTTTTGTTTTTTTTTTTGATGTATCTTTTATGAATGTAAAGCGAAAGAAAGGTACATGGCTATACTTTGAGAATCGGCATCCATCAGAATAAAGAGTGTTCCGGATTTGTTTTTATTTTATTTATAATAAATGTACTCAGATCAGTATCAGAGAAGTTTGATTTCAATAAAGTTAATAGCTATAAGTATTCTTTTCCCTGAGAAGTAATTATTTCGAAATAAGTGTCATTACTCTAGATAAGTGGTTTATTTCTCTCTCAGTACACACCAGCAGCTTATATGTTCCGATATTGCCATATTAAAACAAACATTTAATATGATATTCCTTTTTTCAAATATGATGAAAGTGTCTACTGTTGTCCTCTAATTTGATGTCCGCAATTTACAGATATCCTTTCTAAAACTAAAACGCAAAAGCATTTGTGCTAGAATTATAAGCAATGTCATATCTGCCCGAAACATATTTTGTCATCGCAAACAAAAGGGGCACAAGTTATTTTGTATGAATAACGACATTAATATTAGTTTTCGTGCTATATATTTAAATTTTTCCTTTCATAGTGGTTGGGTCTTTTACAGTGTACAAAAAGTAACAGAAGTGACATTTTCGGTTTACCTTTCAGACATGTCCCGAAGTATAGGATCCAGTCGGAGCCAACAGTACATACAACTTGCATGTCAGTTGGTACAGAAGCTCGCCCTTCGTCCATGAGGTCAATGTCCCCTGAGGAGATCTCTTACCAGCGACTTCTCAACACAACCGATGCCAACCTCAATATGAAATCCTCTGACTCTAAGGCAGTTGGAAAAGGGAGCCAGGAAATCCTCCGATCGGAATTTAAGAAGTCAAAGATGGCTGGGCCAATGTGTCCGCACCTTATGTCGCTGTCAGCGTGTCGGAAGTGTGCCCGATTGAAAAGAAGGAGGAAAAAGCCGGATACCAAAAAGGATATTACATCCGCGGTAACTACGGGTATACTAGGGAATGATCTGAACATACAAGCGGAAGGAAATGGTAACACTAGCCAGGATACCATGTCCAGTTCTACTCAAAGTGAAAGCAAGAAAGTAGTATACACAGGGGGTTTCCACGGGCATCAGCTTCGCCCTTCCAAGTCTGTGAAGTTTCCCAGTAAAAAGAAAGGTTTATCCGTTGGCCTGCCTATATCTGGGAGTTTATCTTTTCAGAAGAAATACACTCGCGTTTTCGATTCTAATCAACAGATCCATTTTGTGAATACATCACTTTTGGCGGGACAGAGAGCAGGAACACTCGGAAAAACGTTTAAAAAACTTCCTGGAATTCTTGCTGCTGGGGAGTCACAACATCGCCGAGAAAACACGGAAGTGTTCGCAATAAAGTCTGTCCAGCGATATAACGATCCCTTTCCTCAGACGTCAACGGAGTCGCAGCCAACTGTAGACATAGATATGTCACCGGCCCCGGTACCGATTCAACCTATGCACAGTTTTGCATCGGATATATCTGACATGCAAATGGCCAATTTGGATGGAAGAGTACATGGAGAACAATCTGATGAGGGAAAACCAAGTGGACCATTCTTAAACACACATGATTATAATGTCCCTAAAAGTGACATTGAATTGCAAAACCTACAGAAAACTAAAAACATACATGATACTGAAGAGTCGCAGAAAGTACATGAAACTCAAAAAGACAAACAAGTCCCCTTGAGTAGGAGTGATTCAGAGGTATTCGCCTGTAGGGCTCAACATATGACACCAGGGAAAGTCAATAGTAAAGCCAACTTGCATAGTAGTAAAACAGGTAGTTATGATACTGGTTATCAAAAGGAACCATCACGGATTATCAAGGCGGCGTGTAAGCAAGATAAAGAAAGCCAAAAGCGGAAAGTCGCTCCAGAAATGCAGTTCTCAGTGAGAATAGAATATAAATCAACGGACGATGAACCTACCCCGAGAGAGAGTACCTACTCGGAGATCGTCAACATGCCAAGATGGCTCGAAAAAGAGAAGTCAAATGTCGAAAGTATTGCCCAGAAAAGCATAAGGGACTCGGCGGTGGAGGACACGTTCCACGAGCGACGCGTCAGTGATGCCTCTGCCGAAGGTGGCATTAATGACGCCTCTGCCGAAAGTGGCATTAATGACTTATCTTATTCAAATAAGAATTCTCAGCAATATGCTTTTGACATAGAAGGTAAAGACGATAATAGAATAGGTGAGCTTCATATTCTATCACAAGAAACGATTTCTATTATTGATGATGCGCATGACGATTCCCAGTTCACCGACAAGAACATTAGCAAACCGAATGAAGCCGATGGCGACACTTTTGTTCAGTCGACAGAGGTGAGACAAAAATCCTCTCCCGAGAGTGGCTTTGACAGTTTACTTTGCGATTCAGAAGAAACAACTGTTCAAACAGATGCTCTTTCAGTTGAATCAGGTGATTCAACATCAAGTGAATCTGCGGAAACAGCACCAGAACGAAAACTAGTTACACCAGTAACATCACAATTAAATGTTGGTGATCGACAAGTTGGCATAGTTACAGATGGGGACCAAGTTATCGAGATTGAAAAGTCTGGGGTTATAAATGGAAGTGACATAACACACAGAAATAGCGACGTTTCTGACTTGAAAGATGACGATTTCGATGTTTCTAACAACCAGACTGGGGACAAGTCCCCAGATTATGTGATTGAGTCAGCAGGAGGGTTTTTCGTAACAACTCTTGACCCTACGGAACAAGATGACACAGACGACAAGGAGATACTGTCTGGTAGTGATTCTGGTATCGCACAAGATGACGTTAATATTCTAAAAGAATTTACAAGTGATGATATAAAAGAAGCAAAGTCACCTCAGAAAGTCAAGAGGCCATCTGGAATCGGTATCGGACTGTCACACGATATTCAAGCTTAACTTGCGAACGCAATTCTTAGATGTAATAGTTTTTAAAACTCTACCTCGTATTCTTTATCCTTTTCTTGGTCTCTCGTTTTATAGAAATGATAAGTCTTTATGATATTCAGACGCCTATGATATTCATCTTGAGTGGGACTTTTTCAGACTTCATTCTCATTACTACGACATAGAAAATGTCGTACTTTCTCCACATCGACAGCAGGACGTAGACCCGGCATCATATCCAGCAATAGATCATAGTCTGACCACACCCGACACACAGAATTCAAATAAATAAGGTAAGTGTATGAAGCGCTATGGAATTAGCAAATAAGCAAATAATGCCTTTTCTGGCTTGTTTAACACGTAAAAGGAAATAGTTATGGATGATCTTTAACTTGATTATAGACTTTTTTTATCGGCGTGTTCGTGTTTAGTACCCATTTATAAGATTAAATTTGAGGTATAACTAGTCTCTGTAAAGACCCCATGTTTTTCCAAAAATGTTTCTCTTTCTTTGTGGCAATGACCTTCTGTAAGATCAAATGGAACTGAAGAAAATGCTTAATGTCATTTTCCATATACTGGTGCTAATACTGATTAAATCGATATGAATTTCCATGTTAGTTGTTCTACGACGTATTGATATTAAGGTTTAAGACTACGTGAACTATAAGAAATTCTAGTGTCGAGCATTTACTATGTAACCAATTCTCATTTTAAGGCTCGAACAGTTATCTCCCTTCTCATGCATACCTAACACTCCGATCGATGACTATTGATTAATTACTGGAATAGTGTAGTGGTTCAGATTGGCGGAGTGTGAAAAGACAAAGTGTTTGACATTACCTTTACCTTATCTGAATTTTAAGATGGTAACGTGCTATTCATAAAATCGTTTTGACCTTCAATGACTAGATATAACCCATGTACATTATTAACATCAACATACCCATAAACAACTGTTGTACTACATATGTATTATAATATCTTGCTTGCTATAAGCATTTCCATTAGCTTAAACAAGTTTGTTATCAGGCCATCACGTAAAAAATGACATCACTGCTTGTTAGATCGCATGAAAATAGAGCAGCAATAAAAGCAGTTGTTTTAGAGGGATTGTGTACAGTAGATTAAATTATAATGATAAACTTTTAAAATGCTTTTCGGTTCATTTAGAGCATTGCCCGCTGTTGTATTGTGTTATGAATACATAGCATTAAAAATAAGTTCAGGTTAAATATTTCAATATGTAACAGGAGAAGGACTACGGTAAACCACATGTTCATTTTCCATGGTTGTAGTGTAATGGTGGAGTATTGACAGCAACACATTACTGTTATTTTATCATTGATATTGGTAAAGAATTGTTATGATAGAAAATGTTTCATCTCTGTATCATTAGGAATATTTTATATCAAAATGTTAACTCGGACATTCTTTTTTATTCTGGTACAGAATTATCGGGAATTAACGGGAAAATGGAAAATATTTTCTTTTAAAAATGCAAGCACCTTCAAATTATAAAGGAATTATCAAAATGTCAAGAATATGGCAGGATGAGTCGCTGGAAGATACGTGTCAGAACAAACATAAGAAGTGAAGTTAAAAGAAACTATCAAAAGAAATTGAGACTAGATAGAGTAGAGCCGGAATTAATTACATGTATACAGCTGTTTCGTCCTTTAAGGACTGGAAAGTGGCTCTAAGGGCCTAATGTGTTGACGAAGAATTTCGAAATTGGCCGAAAGAAATATAAAAATTTGGATAAGGAAATACAAATATGTGTGGCAGAATTTTTAGGTTTAGCTTAATTTTGACATACTATCTTGGTTAAATGATCAAAATTAATTGTTATTCAATTAAGGAAACAAAATAAATCTGTTTTTATAAACGTGAAACGCCCCACTTATACCTTATTATCTTAAGCTTTTAGAGCAATCTGTTTTAAAAAGAAAATGACTTTAATTCGTCATATAACGAATCATGACTATTTGAATAAATGGGAGGTAACTGGTAGAACTAGAAAAAATATAGATCACAGTTGTCACGCCTGCCTTTTAAAATATATATCTTTCGTTCACACAATAGTTCACGTATCATCGTTTTCTTATAGCCATGTACATATATTCACAGGAATTTACACAAATTCCCAAACCCTCCACGGATTATAGTGATACATATAGTATATTGTATGAACCGGCTCTTGATATTTTTTGTCCCTGTGCACATAATAGAAGATCTAGCCTGTGTATAATCTTACATTTGATAAATCAGAACCTTAACAAGTCAGTCATGATATGTGTTTAAATTCTTTAATTATCTGATTGATAAAACAATTGATAGAACATACAATGTAAATAAACTCACGTCGTCGGGTATTTGTTGATCTTTCAACTCATGAAGTAATTTTTTTTTAAATATACTAGTTGATGTTGAGGCACTGAACATGTTTAGATCACCTAATTTTTTAAGATAGTTGTGCTTAAAAATGTAGGAAATTAGCGTTTAATATAAAGTGTATCTAAAAGTTAATTTTGCTTTCGTACAAATGTCTATAGCGTAAATATGGTTATAGCCTTATTCGAGTTTAGATAGAATTAGTTTGCAGCATTTCAAATACAGTCATAATTCAACTTAAGCTGTTTACTTTCGTGCAATTAAAATTTGCAAAACGTACGTCATATTTATGAATAGGAGTTATATGATACCGCTGAGAGATTATCACGAGCGGTTCTCAAATTTGTTAATAATGATTGCAAACTTACAGAATGTAACAAACATGTAAAAGGTACGTTACTGTTTACTATTGAAAGATCAAAGGGTGTACTAGATCATAAATAAGGAATACAATGATTTTGTCAAAGTTTACTTACACAGAGACTAGCCTTATTTGGCGTTATTATCAAAAGTCTGTTTGACATAAACAAAGGTACTTATGTTTATCTATTCTTTGAGGTATGTGTTACATTGTATGAAATGCAAACAATATTTCTAAAATCTTGGCTGATGTTAGGTTGCCAGTGTATACATAAGCTTACGCTTTGGTCAACCGAGTCAGGTGGACAAAAACATAACAAGGCAACATAATTTACGGTACATCTGACTTACTAATGAGATAGGTTTTTTTTCTGTACTTAGTTAATATATCTATCGTTTGAAGCTGGGCCAACTCTGGAAGAATATTTTACAATAGCGTTCCATATAGCAAAATGACATCAGTGAATTGTTTACTTAACTTCAATGGAATGCATTTTAGTTCTATATACATATACATCCTAATATTATATAAGGTTGGATTTTCCTGAATGCTCATTGGTTATCACGTCTAGGGTATTATTTTGAGATATTGACATGATATTTCTGTTTATGACGTCATAATCATTGTGACATCAGGATGCCCTATGCAAATTTCTTGTCAAGATAGATATACTCGATTCCAAGCTTTTGTTAACAAGTTTCATATCTAATATAACAATCAAGAACTTTTGATTCGGTCATTATGGTTTCATACCAAACTGGTATAATCTAAAATAACTGTATTGACTGAAAGCAAATATTTTAATTCTACAAGGTCTGTGCTACGCCTTATCAACTTCACCAAATGGATAAATATATATATGTCAATTAAGATAAGAATTAATAATTACACAAGCTAACCCTATACATTGAATTGATATTCAATTATTCATATCTATGATAAAACAGAAATAAATATTGAAACAAATGATGTTTGGTAGATAGAAAAATCATAGAAGTGAAATGTCATATCCGGGTTTTACTTCATATGATGCAATGCGTCAGATATCATATTGTACGGTTTACGTGTTATATAGAATATTCATGCAGATATAACACGGCAGAGAGCTGCAGACAGCTACTTTATTATAAATAGAGCGCTACTTTAGTCGTCTCTATCTAATTCTTCTGTCTTAGGTTTCCAGATTGCTGTGTATTACACTGTTCTCTTATGACCATCTGCACGCTATCTGATGGTAACGACACGGCTTTGTTGAACGTCAAACAAAGGTTGGTGTCTTTGTTAACTGGTATATAGATAGGTATGATCAGGGTGTATTGAGCTCCACGCTCCAATGACGTTGCACCCGTCACCTGAATATTTAGGAATACCTACTAACTTAATTTTACATGTTATAATATCATTACTGTCTCAGAGTCTTGCGTTTCGAAGGGAATCCAATATGGTGCCTCAAGGATTATATTTTCCGCAGTGGATTAATATGTGATTTAATACCAATCCTCGATGGCTTAGCATGTTCTATATGCATACTACGTGTACAACTGTACATTGTGTGTCAATATGATTGAAAAGGGTAAAATTGTGTTTTAATGTATTGTTATATCAAATTGTGTTTTAAATCACTAATATAATTTCATTATACTTAACAAAGCTGATGATATTCATAACTTGTCATTATTTTGCTTAATTATACAAATATTCATTACTGGCTATGTTTAATGTTGTAGGAAACATTCTTTGGATGCAGTCCAAATACTGTTAAGAATATCTTTATACATCGTATCGTAGTTCAATATGGAGTGCATTCATAATTTCTATACCTTGATTTTGAATTGTCGACTGTTTCAGTTATCTACTAAAGATTTATCAAACGTAATAGAAATGTTGCATTCTTTAATCATTGCTATTTACCCGAAAGCCAAAATACCATTTTTCTACAAGTGTATAGTACGTGTGCTATAAGATGTTAATCAATATTGTGATTTATCTTCTTCTGGTCTCATATGTGCTTTCCTATAGAAAAGTTCAAATTAAAGAAGTTTCTTACTTAAAGGGATGTTGATGAATCCAGCCTGTTAATTAGTCTTATCATCACACATTCTTGTATAATTTGTATATTTGTTTATATTTTTTTATTTAAATAAGATGGGATCAGTTACGTATGTTGCATTAATAAATATTTAAGGGTTTTTTTTTCATACGGCCGAACACTGCAGCTGTTTACCCAACAGTGTTTGCAATTATAATTTTTGAAAGGCGATATGAAAATCCATATTGTCAGTGAAAAAGAATGCAGTATACCTGTAGTATATGTCATTTATATGGTATAAATGAAAACATGGCGTGTGCCTATTCACTGGTATTTCTGATTATTAAATCAATAGATATAATCCTTTGGACAACCTTGGATAACTGATTAAAATTGCATGGATTTGGGTATATAGAAGTAAGTAATTAAAATGCAGAAGAAAAATCGATGGATTATAGACCATCGACGTTCTAGTGTTTTATACTGCCAAGATATGTTCCACCTCGTTCTGACAGGGAACTGTATATGCATGTAGTACACAAAATCCATGGATAACAATACAATGATTTCTTCGATACTGATCCACACATTTTATTGAAGAACACTTTAAAATGTTAAACATGGCTTCAGATTAGTCTACAATGAAAGTAAATAGGGTAACAAATTGAATGATTTTTGAGTGAACGTTGATTATCTTTTTGCCCAGCACCAACATGTGACATGAGAGAGAAGTGTTTTCTGGACAAACACGATGATGGGTTGGAATCGGTCAAGGCAGCCTCCATAGGTTCATCCTCCGTTTCCCTGCTCCCATCACTGGTTCCGAGTTCTGTGTCGTCCCTCATCTCCTCCCTGTCTCCAAGTCGGGCTTTGGAAAAGGAGAACCGTCAACTTCGCCTGCAACGAGCCAATACAAACGACTTTAATGCTATGCGCATGGCGAACCTTGTCCGGGAAAGGAATATGGATAGCCAAGCTTATTATAAGCGCGTTTCCTTCCTTCCACTGAAAATCAGGTATGGCCGTTTTTGTTCGATGCTCTCTTCTAATGCTAGGTTTTGGTGCTTGTTTCGATCTACTTATCAACAGCACTATTGGGTTTAAATGGTAAGCTAAGGTTGACAGAAATAGGAGGAAAGTTTGCTAAAAGTAATACATTTATATGGTACTAATGTTTATGTATAGCAATAATGCCATTGAGGTAGAAGTGGTTTGTAAAAGGGTTATTGACAAGTAGGACTGGGCAGAAAGAGAATGCAATAACGGACGTTGTGCAATGGACAATTGAGCATAGAGAGTAGACAACAGAAAGTAAGAAATTCTGAAACACTATACGCCTGATTACTAAAAGACATTTAGGACAACCTGATAAAATTTAGTTGCACTGGTTGCATCTTTTTTTCCAAAATTACGAAAATGGGTAGTTTAGGGTGAAGTAAATGTGTTTGTGAAAGGGGGCTAATTGAAGTCATGAAGAACCATGAACTCCAATGCACATTACAAGGCAAGACTTTTCCTCACCATGAAGTACAGAATTTATTTCTTGTTTGGTTTGGTATTGTTCTGTCATCACAAAAATGTTATTCAGGAATGTTTCCTTTTTGAGTGGAATCGTCTTCATGGTCGCTTCAAATTGCCATGGCCCCGGAATATTGGCATAGATAGATATCTGATCCCTGTTCACTGTCATCATCTTTTTAACGACTTTGGTGTGTCATAATCCATAGTCTGCACCTGATTGGATGAGAAATGGTATAGAAATGAGGGAAGAAAAAAGTTGCTTCTTTAGAATCATGGAATTAACACAAAAGGTACATTTATATCATCCTACATGCAGAGTAGACTGTATTTGTTAACAGACTATGTGGCTAATTAAATTAATTTAATTCGACCTTGACCTCACTAAAATCAAATGAGTTTCCTCAGTTTGAGACGATATCATAAACATAATGTAGACATTAACAGAGCTGAGTAAAATTTGAATTCCTGGAATTATAAAATGTTATTCGTGAAGACATGAATACGAAAATAAACATAAATTCTAGAAAAAAATATGTAAGTGTAAGAAAACTAAAATTGTCTTATCACATATATGTATACCCCCCTCAATATTCATTTATACTAGAAAAAAGGGAAGGTGAAATTTCGGATTTGAAATTAATATATCAATTAATCAATTAATAGAATCGGAGAGAAAGGACTAAATATCAATCATACAAGTTCAATTTGTTCCCTCAACTGTTTTAGCGAACATGTGAGAAACTCCAAATAAGATTTTTCGCATATCAATTCATATTATATATTCGTATTAACGCAGGACATCAAGCCGAGCCTGAGACTTCACGTTTTAGATAGATTGCTTTGTGACCGGTCAATGAAAAATTGGGAATGTAAACGAATCCTTCATTTTGGCCATACTTATGTAATTGAAATATATGAAATATGCAATATTTGTTTAAACGCATGTTTACTAGTCAGTATTCTCCGTTGTTTCTATTACTATTGTCGTGCGTATGCATATCGCAATAAAACTTCCTGGTACATTGAACTTTAAACAGGAGTTGCTTCCCCTTTTTCACGTATATTATCATAAGAAGCAAGACAGGTTCTACTTGGTTGTACCTTGTATACGTATGCGGATTTATTTTATTCAATGGATGTTTTTTTCTTGAACAGATAAATTTATTTGAAATCAGTTGTCAATGATAACAACGATGGCATAATAAAAGTATAGGCCGTCAGATATTCTAAGCAAACTAAATTTCATCGTCTTTATCGAATGAAGGTAAATCTGACTTTTATACTCTCTATCTAATTTACCTGGTCTTCGGTCTGTTTAAGGTAAAAACTTCCATGCCACCTTAATTCTTCAAACTTGATTATATTGATGCATATTGTTTACCAATATCTGGTTTTGTCACTATGTAGTTTGTTTTATGTAGTCTGTGGTTTGTTCGATTGTTTACTTGTTTATTTTACCATTCGCTACCTATAAACAAACCTTATAGGGCATTAGGGGTGTGAAATATTGAAGAGCGCGTATCAACATAATTGAAATTCTAAACTATGAATATAGTTATGACAGGGTACCATTATCGTTTATAACATCTCTCAGGCGTTTTAAAAAGACGTATTATGAAAATAAATTACTTCCATAGACATACTGTATTGTGACTGTTTATCAATAAAACGCTTTTTAATACGCCAACTAGTATTTGAATAAGTGATTCAATTTATTTGTACAATAAACTTTAAAATAGTGTATGTATTCAATATTCGGCAATAAAGAATAGATCGTTGAGTGATTGTTATATATATGAATATAAAGTTCATGTGAACTGATTAGTTGTCTTACTCTATAATTATATCAATATGACAAGAAAGGCATGAACGGGTGAGAAATTCTGTTTTGATATGTATGAAGACCACCTTATCAATACAGATTATTGTCATATTACTAAACCAAATATAGATTATATCACACAATAAATATGAACAAAGAATTACACATTCGTATAAGCCGTATTTGACACTCTTAGTATATATTTACCGATCATTTGTAGTTTGAATGAAATATTTATAATTAGCTGCCGTTAAGAAATATGAAAAAATATAATTAAACTGTATTCGAATATATACTGTAAGAAAAAATATCACCTATGAGCGAATTCCTTACAGACTGAACACCATTGATTAAGTAGCATTGAATTCACCCTGTTCAATCCCGTGTTTGTATCAATGGCTGATAGATCGGGTGCCTAATCGGCCGATCTATCTCGATGCCTTGTTAATTGCGCTGAAAGCAGTCTTATTCTTCTGACCTATCTTAATAAATCGCCAGACTTAACACACTGTTTCCATAATACTAAAATAACTGTGAAAATCGCCACTAATCCTACAATGGATAAACCTATTGAGGTTGTGAATTCACCCGTTCTGATAAACACCGCCGTGTTATTTAACGTTGAAGGAAACATAAGGGGGTTTAGGATTCTATGTAATCTCTTGAGTCTAGCTATGGTTATACGGTATAACCTATTACACTCCGGGTATCAGACAATCTCGACCTGTAGTGGCCATGCCACCCGAAAGTGTATATGGTTTGTGTTTATCTAGAAATCAATGTAATGGGGACTTCAGTATCTTTGCGACAATATGTGATATTCTTCTTGATAATGATTTGTCTACCTGAACATTACAAATGACTTGCTCTCGAATATACCGGTAAGTAAAACAATAAGTGAACAATTGTTCCGAAACTTTTTTACTTTACCATGAAGAAAGTAAACCAAATCTTTTTTCCTATACAAATGTATTTACATATATACATACAAATCTATGATATCTAATTTCGTATATGAATTATTTTGATAAGCAAATTACAAAAATGAAATATGATATTTGATAAGTTATCAAAAGTAATATTAACAGATATTACTAATTTGATATATGTGATTATTGTTGAGTGAACTCAAATTTCGTTCATAATTTCAAAATTAGTTACAGGTAGAGAAAAGACATTCAACTTCATGAAATATTGTTGAATACGTGATTTATTCAAGTAAAACAACAATTATAGATATGAATGGTGTAAAAAATATGATTAAATAATTCATTCTTGCTTGTAAAATGATGTTATCAGCCAATAAGATAACAAAATGTCGTTTCCGTTTGTAACGTCGCTTTTGATTGGCTGATACAGAGGTGTAAAATTTAAGAGGTTGAATCCGTCAATAAAAGTGACTTCCAAAAGGATTATATATAGTAGGTTAAATCATAAGGACTAATTTGAATATTTTTATGTTATTGAGCTACATGTATGACACAAAAAGGAGTTTACTCTAGTTATAAAGCATTTTGTCGTTTATTTAGAGATATTTAGAGATATCTCAAAAATATCAAAAAACATTATATTCAACTTAATCCTTAAATATTTCGAAATTATTTAGTGATTTCTAATAACGTTCACCTGTCCAAAATACGTGATCATTTTAAAACAAACCATTTTACAATGATACTTTATTATCCGCATATATGCTATGGAGTATATAAAAATTACGTCATATGTGTGAATGATGATCACAGATATTGAGGAACTCCTGTGTATCTTAGATCATTAACTTCCTAATATTCCATAATACCGCTGCTTCACACAACGTCCGATCACATTATTTTGTAAGACTGACTTATCCTTAACCCGAAATAGCCGTACCTGTCTGTTTCATTGAAACCACATATTTTGAAATGTGACAGTTGCTCATAATTCGAAAGGTACCTATCGGTACATTTCGTTTTCATATTAAGCGCTATGACGACTGACCACTCAACGTAACTGTTATCTTCAAACATTTATCGAACTTCTGTTTGACGGAAAGACAATTTATTGATAACAATTATATGACACTATACAATTATTCTACTTTGGTGAGATCATGATAAGTTCTTAACAACCTTATAGATGATATATTTACCAAATAAATCATAGACTAGTAGAAATAGTACATTATCAACATTACTATATCCGAGGAATTAGGCTACTCTCACATGTTTTTGGACTTTTCAATTGAAGTTAGACATACGTAGAATGTACCCGCAGAGACATTTCCTTGTGACGTCAATACAATAATCAATGTAGATTAGAAGATTAGTAGACTATAATCTCCCCCATATCTTATAATTCGGTTGAGTACCATGGACGTAGTCCGGCCACTTTCTGAACATTGACCTGGATAGTCAGATTGTGTGTGTCCAGTGGAACCTTGACCAATTTGATTTTTGTTTGTTTGTTGTTTTGTTTACTTTTTTTATATAGGGTATTGATATACATTGTATTTAGGGTATACGTTTAGAGTGGAGCTCCATGCATCCACACAATTCTATCTTTCACTGGGCTCTTATTTGCCTGTAGGTTTTTTTTTTTAATTTTGTTTGTGCAATGGTTGGAACCTTTGCGCGCTATTGTATATGACTACATCTAATATATTAGTTCTACCCAACTTTATTTATCCTTCCACTTCTATCAACATGTGTACAGTGGACCCATGTACCTTAAAATCATTTTCAAGCGTTTGACTTTATATATAGAAGCAATGTCATTCCAAATTTATATTAAAACGTAATACGTTTCATTTTATAATAAAATGTCGTTCAAGTTAATTCTGTGCCTTCATGTTTACAGGATGATATTTTTATAAGTCCTTTGATTGTATTTATATATTCAAAGTATTAATATAATTCCGGTACAATACAGTATACGGTACAACTGTTTCAGATATATAAGATATATATTACAATCCCTGTATATTCGGAGAACGACGCGACAAACCTACACAACTACATAAACTATGTAACAAAGACAGATCAGAACCTGTCTTAAATTATTAGATCACCGATTATGATGCATGACAATGGAACAATTGCGGCGTATTGTATGAATATGTTTTTTATATTTGAACCCGGTGACACGCGACCATAACTAAGTATTTGTCATCGTTGGGCGACGATAGGTAGATATCTCATAGCCTGATGAATGGCGGAGTTCTTAATTGATCAAATGGTTGATTTACTTCTCCTATGGTACTTAAGTTCAGATAACTAGTCCTGTTCATCGGCAATCCAACTAGTCTACGTATCAGTGCAAATGTTCGGTATCACGTTTATATTTTATGAAATATTGCGTTTTAGAATGTCAAAGAACAATTTGTGTTGTTTATAAAGGAAGCAAACAATCAGGAGTCCGATGTATAATTATGATGTGTCTACCTTAAGAAGTGATAAACTATTGTAGGGTGCGTTCGTGCTGAAATCATAACCTCCTGAACGAAATAGGTGTACATTATAACAGCATTAGGTGTGGAAGAGCGACTGGATTATTGAATATAGTATTAGCAAATGTGTTTTAATTGGCCATTGATCCCCAGGTACAAAATGGTGTAATTCTGTATCATTATCTACGCTCCTATTAGAAAAAAATGACAAATAATTGAGTGTAAACGATTATATTCACGCTGAAAAGCGTTTGTCATTCAATAACCTAGTTAAAGATAATGGTTTCTGCTGGAAGTTTGTCAGAAGTTCCTCAGTTATTGTTTTAGCTCAAATATGTTTGTTTGGGGTTTAAAATCCTCGTAAAATCTTGAGAAGTCAACGAGTGTATCTAATGATAAAGAAACAAGTGACTTAAACTCATTCTTATTTTTCTAGATAGTGTATGCATGTAGGTGTTTACGTCAGATGTCTACATAACAGAGTATGCTATCAACAAAGCATGTTTTATTCCGGATTTATTTTCCGCCAAAAACAGAATGTGGCATTAGAATATTTTATGTTTTTCTTAATCCGCTGGCTTAAACTTAAGGTTTAGATATTGATAAGTCGGTTAATATTTAACAATAACTTTGCTTGTTGAACAAATTAGGATCTTGTACCGTAAAATAATCGTTTTTTGCTTGATATTTTTATTATTCTATTTTTTTTAAGTTATGAACAATTGTAGTTCTACACTAAATTCAGTATCGATAACAATTATAACCATGAATGAATAAAACAGTGTATGAAATAAAGGTTTCGGCAAACATAAAATAAATGACATTTCTCTAGCAAAATCTGGAACATTTTATGAGTGAAAAAGTCACGTTTTAATGTCAGCAAGTGCAACATTGTACCGTCACGAAAATAAATTGACGGAAGTTGCCAAGCACAAACATAACCCTCTTTACAATAATTCAATTTAGTGATTCAATTGTATTGGTCGTCTGGATCGTAAAATACAGTTATATCGAAATAATTCTCCACTATATTTTTACAGAACGATTAACCTGTCAGGTACTATCGATTTAAACATTGAGTTAATAGTTACCGCGATAGTGTTGCATTGTTTACACCATAGGTAGCCACCTAAACTACTATTGATTTATCCTCTAAGACCTGAATGGTTGACCGTGTGTCCCTGTTAAGTATCTTTCCCTCACGTCCAGGTAAATTTGTCCATGGACAGGATTATACGATAATCCTATTCCCTGACCAAAAGCTCCTAACTTGTATTCTGGAGATTAACTAGACAATCTCTCTAAACTAAATATGGTGTCAGTGATGTTTTCTACCAGCAATAAACCACATATCAAAGGAGTGTGATATCTTAATTCTTTTCATGTAAAATTCGAACAAATTTCATATTTCCAACTTTCAAAAGGGGAAGATTAACTTTAAGCAAAGAATAGTGCAGGTTAAAAAATGAATATTGAATATACATGATTAAGTATGAACGTAATTTATTGTAAAAGAATGTTTAAAGCACTTAACGTTGTATCAGATAATGGCTCAAATCACATTAATTACAACATTTCCTAGGGACAGTACTTTCTGGTAGTGTTATGTTGACAAATTGAAATATGTTTTATGAGTCTAGTATCAATTCACGGGTCAAGTTCTTTAGTGATTTTAAAGTTACCCAGGAACGTGTAAATTGATATGTAACATAAATGAACAGGTAAAACCGACGAATAAAATATGATTAAATGACTATGTGTTATTAAAAGAACGATTTAATTAATGTCGCAATTGTGCTCTAGTCACACATTATGACTCAAAATGCCCCAACAATTTTCATTGAATGAAATTTTCATATTGGTCAACATGAAATATAAACGGCATTGCGAATTTATGATATATCTGTTAATCAGTTTGATAACACGCTTGATTTATATTACAATATATATATATATATATATTGTAGAGATAGAGTACATGTATTGTATAATGAAGCGAAAATGATCTTGAGTTAAGTTTACTAGATCGTATTGTGTGTCCGCTCTTGCATACTTCAATTCACTCCATTCACGTCCATAAAGATAAATATCTTTCAATTTTATGCGATAAAATTAACACGATTATGTCATTTTGCACGATAGTATTGTAAACCAGTAATTTTATCTAGCTTAATTTCAAACGAATCTATAATAGAGATATTGACGGCATTTTCAAAGGACGCTCGCCATGTATTAAAACATTTTCATTACTTTAAATACCCAAGTGTCAAACCCGTAAATAAATAACACGAAAAAGTCATTCATTTGATAAATGTTTGTTCCGTGACAATATATTTCACTTGCATACATTTTTGGCCTAGAATTGACCTAGAATTAAGTTCTCCTCAAATTCATTTTCTGTTAAACATCACACCTGGTGTATTTACGTAAAGACAGATTTCATTGTTACGGGATGATGAATGTAAACAATCAGATGTGTGTATACTTAATAGACATAACTTTTTGCCAATTGTCGTGGAACATTGCTTAATAAGCGTTCATACAGAGTAAGGTCGGATACTTTCAAGAGTTTGTTTGACCGGGCCTGGTTAAGCAATTTCCTTTATGTATGGCTTCCTTAAAAATCTCCGTCCCTCTAAATGTGTCTGAATGAAGTTAATTGAGTTAGCAATAGCGTCGATTCCCTACGTGACCGGGCGGTCCATTGTTCCCAGCCTATTGTCCTTGCCTTGTTCAGTGGTAGGGTTTCTATTTGGGTACTTAGTTGGTCAATATCATCATTGCCCGTCTAACAAGTACGTCTATACAGTCTGATTATTAACACAAATAGCATGTAGGAAATTAAGAAGTGGGATTATTTAAATGTCTTCATTATGACAGTTGTAAGAGATTTGAACACTAGAGGCGTGTGCTAGCCTCAGTCTGTTGTATGGACGAGGTTTCAGAATACGTAAACAACCATATATATGGTCAACTCGGGAGATAGACTCAGAACTGCCCAGATGGCGGCTTCAATGAGATAGACAGAGGTAGTAATCGCATGAATTATGAAGTGACTTAGTGCTATGGACTATGATATACTAGTTCCAAATATGTGGATATGGACATATAAGACCAGGTGTTTACCTGTAAACATTATTTTTAGCTATTGTTATGTATGGATAAGGATATAGACTACCTGAGATCTTATTGAAGTGAATGAATAGAGAAAAATTCGGACGGATCACCAAGTGATAGATTATCACATTGTCACCACTATGACTTGGTCTATTGGACGAGCATGGATGGGTGGCCGACTCCCGTAAGTATATATATACATCTTCTATAAAGTGTCGAAAATGACAAGCTTGTATTCATTAGAAGCTGTCATAAATCTTGTTTTGCTAATTCCTGTTAAAATGGTTTTTCATGGTGATAGTGTGTAGCTATTTCAAAATGCTCTACCTTTAATGAGTAAACATGTGAGTTCATAATACATAATCACCTAGCTTCAATCTAGATATGTCCTTCAAATGGATAGGCTAAAAAATAACAGTACCTCATTATTTCTTATGACAAAACACATTGTATGAGAATCTTTTCTAAATTACATGATGAATTTATACCGAATGAAACTCAAAACTAGGGCGATAAACGCACATATCTCGATCGTTAATGATCACTGAGGAATTTATTAATCGCCGGGTAGTAATCCCTTATACATTGTATATCTAATGTTTATTCACTGTACAGTTGGTCTATATCGTCCACTGGTTTTATTAAGAGATAAACAGAAGAAATATATGATTTTATCTTCGTTCGTACGTGTAAAAAGACAGATTAGATTATTTTTGTTTTCTGTATATTTGTCATACTCGACATGACAGAAGAAAGGTTCAATTCTATGATTAATCGTTATCATTAATCGATTTATAATTAAGCATCGATCACGGGAATAATTTTGCGGCACGCTCTTCAACAGTCTCTCTGACACAGCTCTGTTGATACTGACCACTTAAATGACTATCTATGGGCCATCGGCTACTTTCAATTATACTCAATATCACTGTGCCTTATTGAAAGAGCTAGATCGTATTCACATGAACTTAGATTAAGTACATATATTTGCTACAAAGCATGCTGACAGGCTCTTACAACCGCTAGAGGGGGTAATTGTCGTCGGCGCGTGAGTAATGAGGGACATTGATAATGTCATGCGTAACAGCATTACTTTTGATAACAATACGTAGATTGTAACGGTAAATTTGTTTAATACGTCTTGAAATACACTTTACATTTTGTTGTGAATGAGGTTTGAACTTCTGCTCCCTTGAACCGTTAGAGGTGACTAGAGATCAAATGTTCAAGCGTGATGTTTGACAAAGGTATGGTTGCTACCGTTCGTTACTTTGTACATGTATCTGAAAGAGGATCAGATGTAGTGTATTATCGAACCATGGACATTTTCCTTAATGATGAATGACAGTGATGGCACACACAGTAGTTTGAATACATAGAAATATCTGTGTTTTCTATATATACACACTCATGGTTGTTTATGACTTTCACTGACGCCAAAGGTGCACTTTGTTGATAAGCGGTTTCCTTCAACGGGAATAACGCCAAATTGGACTGGACCGATGAAATGTACGTGGGTGATATAATCGGTTAAACTAATTACTTTTTACAAACAGATATCTTAATTTTGAAATGTGAAACCGACGGACTGAGTTGTAGAGAGTAATGTGCTCTTTCTGGATACTGAATCATTCGGAAATGGATAATACGGTGAATTGTTACATGGGAAACTTTTGGCTGGCTGCTAATCCAGGTAAATAGAAAACTCAAAGGGAATGTTAGAGGTGCTACTTCCAATGTAGTAGATTCCAAATTAATGGAAACGTCTCAGAATACTTTACATCATTTAAAGATTTTTTCTATATCCAAATTTAACAAAATTTATCACATTGTTAATCATCCCCTTCCATATTTGAAATTTTCTTTGAAACTTCCTTTCTGAAATCACATAGTATTACCAGATGAAAGACATTTTTATGTGTCTATTTCATGTACAAAGGACTAAAACGCTGTATGATGCAGTTTCATATTGATTAATCATCACATACTAATTTATTATTACATTAATATTTGAAGGTTAGTTTCACTTGTACGTCACCTATACAAGCCACCCTTGTTTCTCTTTTGTACTTGTTCGTCAAAAGATAACAATTCTTCACGGTCATGTCTTGGGGTGCTTGGTAGGATATTGTTTACTCTATATTAAGATTGTTTAAATGTTTATTGCTTGTGTTAATTTGTCTGATGTCATCATACTATATTTTCCTTTAAACGATTTTCCTGTTGAAAGAGACACTTTCATCCTATAGTAAACAGAAAAACGGTTACAAATTACTTCAGTTCAAGCACCATTCAACTGGTGATTGACAAATACTTAAAGGAACCTCTCGAGATGTATGCATACTTGAGACTGTACTTCTTATAGTTATAATTACCGAATCACGTGATAGTCGTATATTCGTGATGTCAAGAGTTCGACAAACATTGAAATCTGCCGGGAACAATGTGAAGTCCTTATTGCCTTGCAGATGAAAAGGCACCACGCGGAGGTTATTTGTCTACGATTTTAACAATTGATCATTCTCTTTAATTAATCTCAAGTTTATTTGTGTTTTATTTGTCCTCTAAAACTCAATCAATTATCACATATTACTAAATTTTCTCGAAAGTCAAGAATATTTGCAGAACATATATACAAATGACTTTTTTTTTTTTATTTCATGAAGTTTCAGCTACATGGTGGTGAGAAAAACCTTGTATGGCCTGAGAGTATAGTAAGTGGGGACCTTTAACTTTGAATTATACCTGTAGAGCCGAGGAAAAGAACTACTTGCTATATGCCACTGCATACTCGTAGGGGGAACTAATGAGGGATCCTCTTGAGAAATGAGTGTCCTAGAGTCGCGTTTTAGGGATCACTAGAGAACCCATTATACTGGATATGCTACATCCCTTTTGCAACATTTGGCACGTTTATATAAATATATATATCTTTTGTCTTATCTTCCTAAAAGTCTCATTCTTTCCGTAATTTTAATTGCCTGATAAGCCATGTTAGAAAAATGCAGGTACTATAAAAACCGGGTTATAACATTTCAGTGAGATCGCACTTTGAAGTGATATTTCTGTCGGTAAATGGTCATGGCCGCGGAAGCAAAGTCCTATTTAAGCAAACAAGATTGCAGTTTCATTCGTACAACACGGTAGATAGTATTCACTTATGACATAATCAATTTGAGTTGATCTTGATATAAATTCATTAATCCCCAAATGGATTTTTTTAAAAGTAGTTTTATAAATTGTATTTACCTGAATCAAACTTCCAATTATGTCTCGTCTCAAGTTGTTATAGAAGTATTATTTGATTGTTTGTATTAAGTGCTCGCATAACGATTCCTCCCCAAAGTATATATAGTAGGCATTGGCAGTCTCGTAAATCAACATAACAGACTTGGCAATACATTAAAGCAGACTGTTTTCATAGCATACAATTCGACCCTGACATGTAAATACTGAAGCCGATAATGGGTTGAGGACTAGGAAGGATTGAGCTTAAACAATCGATGTGTTTATCTAAGGTCTGTATTTGTTAATGTTTAATAAAAACAGCCTTTATCTCGGCTGTTTATTTTTCTCATTTATCCACACTTAGTAGAATATTGGCATAATTTATTGACAGACAAGACATCGTTATATGAGAGTATATCTTGCTGATTATTTTTATTATGTGAAATTTTCCCATGACCATCGATGAACGTGATGTGCATTCCAAATTTTATTTTAATTTTTAGAAGGGAATTTCTCTATGTCAATATTTTCGTTTTCGCTAACGACAGAGTCTATTGATAGTTATGTTATGCATTTTAAGACAGCCACCATGCTGAAATTCCAGCACCTCGACATTGCAGCTTGACAGACGGTCTGACCATATAATACAGTTAGAGAGACACTAGCCACGAATAAAGAAACTTTCCCAGGTTCAGATTATAACAATGGGGCATTCTTTGAATTGCTATATATCTTTGTCCCCAAATAGACACATGTGAATGCTTGCAATACTGCAGGGGGTCGTTCGAAATAAGTAGCCCCAGCTGCAGGGGATCCACAATGGTACCCTCATCTTCAGGGGGTCCACATTAGTAGCCTCATGAGAACTTCAGTTTTTACTCTACAGAGCTAAGAGAATGTACAAGGGTATTATCTTCAATCAAATAGCAAAAAAAAAGGAGAGAACTAATCACATTCGATAGCCTTGTGGCAGTTAATTAAATCACCGGAATTTAAAGAGCTAATGGAGAAAAGCCCCTAAGGTAATAAACAAACGTTAAATAGTGTTAAAAGTCATGGTCATAACATGATAATATAAAACCTTTATAATGTACACCCCAAAACACAAAAGCTGTTTTCAGTTTAATGATTTTTCAGTCTTCCACAAAATATTTGATAAATTCTTGTATTCCCTTTTTGAAGTGATATAATTATTTGAATGTTCACACATTTTTCATATAGTTATATTTATTTATTTTTAGCTTGTGAATTAATGAAAGAATAATTCGTTTACGTTTACATTTGGACGATATTAAGTTGACAGTGCTCGACTTCTCCCGATATTGAATACGCATTCTAATAAAAACTCTTGACAATTGATCTTGCGTGAAATATTGGGGTGTTTTAGCTCGTGTTAAGTTCCATGTTTTGTGTAACAGGACACCAAGGGAAATGAACATAACAGGTGAAGAATGAGATTGTAATCTTAGAAATAGGGAATCCCACAAAGGTAGCAACAGAAAATGTCTTATATTTCTACTCGATGCAACTCATATTCCTCCGGAGGTTTAAGTTCGGAAAATACTAATCATCTTCGGTTTCATATCTTGTGATTACAATGTAAGTTATATCCATTGTATTATCTAGCCTGCTACTACACTAATAACAAGGCAAACTCGAAAGCTACTTAGCCAAGGTTGTCTACCTGACAGTTTTCAATATACGCTCAGAAAGTTGTATGGCCATCGTTAATCTAGTTCACTACAATAGTATTTTCAGCATCAACACCGATCTGGTATCGTTGTTATCTACATTTGTGTCTATGTCTTATCTCTTTTGTGGCTTACTGTGTCTTCCTTACTTTGCTGATCTGTCATTAAGACAAAAATATGTGTTATTTATGAACCCATTGCTATGATGAGCAGGCTAAGCTATATTATTCTGTCTGCCCTGTAGGTAGGACGTGAGGATTTGTAGGAGGCAACTTGATTTGAGATCTTATCTGTATATGTATTCTACTTTCTTCTCCTAATGTCTCCATTGACACTTCCTTAAAAAAATACTTTTGGCCTTTACTTGAGCGGTTGCCCTTGTGAGGAAGACATTCGGTTTCGTTCCCTGGCCGGGACAAGACATTTAAGGATGGTGACACACGCATGTATCTCACACACGTCTTTGTTATAAAACCTACAAGTCTAATATTGTTTAAGGTCCTCCCAAAAAGCTAAGGTAATTTAAGGATGGCCTCACTTGTGTGCAAGATGCATGCGTGAGTCGTGTGGCTGTGGTATGTTTAGCGTTTGTCCCTAGTGATAGCACGGAATCTATGCCGACTTTATAGTGCTAACTAAGTATACTGCCAACAACACCCAACAGGACACCCCATCCGGTCACAATATACTGACAAGGGGCGACCAGTCGTCCCACTATCAAAGATGCTGAGTGCTAAGCATTGGTACAGAAACTACCATTCTATAGACTCTGGTATGTCTCGGCTAGGAACAGTGCCAAAAGCCTTCCTCATAGGGGCAAACACTCAACTACAAGCCAAAATAAGGCAGTGTCAAGGGAGACATTCGGAAGTTGATAGAAAAGAAGAGAAAAGATGAAATCCCAAATTAAGTTGCCTCTTACAATCATCTTATCTACAGGGCAAACCTTTGATGAACGTATTGCTTTGATGAGCTGTTGAGAATACCCAAGAACATGAACCATGTGTGCCCTTATTGTACCGAAGGATTATAAAGGCTTATGTGTGGATGAATGTAATGTTTATTGCTCTGCTGGGCTATATTGGATGATGTATACCGATGCGGGGCCTCATATGACGTTATTGCGTTGATGGGCTTAGCACTTTCACGTGACCCTTTATGACGTTGTTGTGTTCATGCATTAAACAAAAAACGATTGGAACGTAATTAGGATGGGTGTCAGTTGCCTTGAATTCGACTTCGAGTGCGGAAAGCCCATGTTATTCCATTTACTGCATACAGTTATATGCAATAATAATTTAGAGGCGTCCTACCTGGGATTTATTTACTTTATTCATTTAAATAGCGAGTTTAATATAATATTCCCAAATACGGGTTTCCATACTACGTCCACGATACCTGGTCAGGTGGTTGATTTGGTCGGGTGCTGTTATGTATCAAATATCTAAACACACCTCCGATAGTATATATATAATAATTATTTCGTCATTTGACTTCCAACTCGGCTGTTAATTTCTCTACCTGGCTTACACCTTACTGATACACGGGTTTTCTGTCCGTCGATAACCTACAATTAGTCGATCCTTAATCAAACTTTCTTGTTTGTCCAGTGTAACGAGTTTTGGATTAAGTCAATACGTGGGTTAGGTTCTGTGACATGTGACGCCAGTCAGTTATCGGTTTTGCATTATAATTTCTGCTACCTTTGGGGCTACATCTTGGTACATTTTGTGAAGTGTGGCATTTAGCAATATTCAAGTTTAAACAGCATATGTCATGTTGTCAAATGCAAGAGCGTGAGTTGAATTGTTCAGGGTTCATGGACATTTTTGGTACATTTTATCGTACATGGCATGGGTGTCTACTATATTAATGCTACGGACTATTTTTAAAATCTCGGGAATTATATATGACGAAATCGTTGACAGCGTCTTTAATGGCAAGCAGATGTGCGACTTGAGCGGTTTCAAAATGTTAAAAACTTCAGACACGACACAAAACGTCTGAAGATGACATGAGAGCGTATTGCTGTATAGTTTAACTATGAAATGATACAAATCTTGGTGTTTTTGAAGTGTCAATCACCTTTTAGAGAAAAAAGTGTTCTTGATAAGTTAAATATTCTCGATATTTCTCAGGGAAAAGACATTCGCCGAATCAAGGTTAGTAATGAATTATTGCCTTGTCGTATTGTCCATTATTGCAAGAGGTATATATATATGTATGTATGTAATATAATATCTGCGTATATCTATAAGGAACGGCACTATTTTGTGGTATAAGGTTGGTGTTGGTCAGAATTACATGTTCTTCAAAACAAATGGGAGAAAGCGGTTCACTAACTCGTGTGCATCTGTCTATCAAACATTGTCGATATTACACGTATTAATTGCGAACATCTTATTTGGCAAGCAGAAATAATTGAATAACGGACCTGTATATAGGTTTAAGTCCGTGATTGAAGGGAATCTACGGTTTCAATATAAAAACATAAAATTCAAGTGTTAAGAAATGCGGTAATATGCCATCGACGAGACTAATACAAACAGCCTGCAACACTGGTGTACTTATGGTCGTGCAGAAAATCACGTCAACCTTCATGTATTGTCTATAAGGACGTGTACTGTATGGCTTTCCAATATCTGAGTGCTGTTAATATGCTATGTTTGCTTTATACGAGTTGTTAAATATTATGGTTTTTGTTTTATTCTCTATAAAAAGGGTTAACAAAAGGGGGCATATATCGGCGCCTTGTAGTCCGGTGCTAGTAGTTTATTTAATGCAACTTTCGATAAATAATATTATTTCTATATTTCGATAATGCCTTATGTTCCGAGAGATTTTGTGATACTTAATATTCTAGCTTAAAAATCAAGGAATTTGATATAAAAAAAAACAAAAAGAAAAAAGAAAAAAAAACATGTGGCCTTGTCAGGTTAGTGGTAAGTAACCGAAACTATAGGCATTTGATTAATTCTTTCCATTGACACCTTCGTTATGCTAGAAGAAATGGATTTTTAACTATACAGTAGTGAGAAATTGCCGATATAAACCATATACACGAAAGGGAGAAATCATTTATTAAGCATTACAAGAAGAGAGGATATTATTGATTCGTGAAATGTCAGGGAGAAATCATTATTTAACGTTGTATGTGACAGGAGGAAATGGTTATTTAACATTGCACTGCACAAAAAAAAATGTTGATCTTTGATTGCAAAATATAAGACTAATAATTAGCAATCATGGTGTAAGGTTTAAAGATAGAATTATTCTACATCATATTATCGGGATCAAGCATTGTTTAATGTTGTTAAATAGACAGAAGTCATTGTTAAAATAATATGATTGGGAAAATTAATTATTAACTGTTGAAATGAGGGAGAAATCATTGGTTAAGGTTACATGATAATTAATTGCTTTCCGCTGTTTGCCCTCTGTTTGAAGCATTCAGTACTATCGATTTATTTGCTCTGCTTACAAGCTTTTGGGATAACATGTTTAGCTTCTAAAAATAATTACATCGATAGAGAGGCGTTCAACCTTCAACGTGACAACACGTAATGAAAAAAATCCAGTCTTGTTTCATGTATTACTGTTATATCAAAGTTATTATATAGGAAATAAATTAATAAATATGATATTTACGATTGTATCATGTTATATTATAAAATATTATATTATATTACTTGTAGGGTCAAATTTCACTTTGTGTAATTGGATTGCAAGATTTCAGTTTAACTTAGCAGTTATGCAAGCTTACTCCAAAGATATGCTAACTCATTTATCCGGAATCGTTCGGTACAGAATATTGTAAACAAAGTAATTTTCTCCTAATTATAATTACATATTTCTTTGTTTTCAGTAGAACTTGGCCTGATTTCCTTTCCTACACCAGATAAAGATAATGAAACCGTTTACTTGGCACGACCTTCTTGTAAGGTTGTAATCGAGTGTTAACTTAATTAATCAGGTGTGAACACTGTACTGACCGTGTTCATTACACCACAGGTACCTATAGAATCTCGATGGATGTTGATCACAACATCAACAAACGTACTTGCTCTCGAAGGGGTCGTGTGTATTATGAAATGCAATGAGTGAACTTGTTTACTTTGCTATTCCGAAAAAGTTTTCCAATTCTAATAACTAATAAATCATTATTCTATATCTCGTTTTGTTGGAATAAGATATGGAGTTTAAAAATGCAGACTCATTTGTCATGTCCGCATTAAATTATGAAGATTATAATCCTTCCAACTGCTTGCCTTCGTTACACAATCTAACATCTCGGCCAGTTCCGTTAAGGTTCGGAATCCTGCCGAGGTTTGACGGAACTGTCCGAAATTCTAGGGCTTCCTCAATCTGACACAGAAAATGGACTCACTACTTGCACCAAAACAACATCTTGGGTCGCCCCAATCGTTATCATAACTTGATGACACTGGCTTTTGGATAACATTTGAGTTCTTCATTTCGATTGAGTCTGCTGAGAATTTGATATCTTTTCCGTTTCTAACCGTTTCGTGTGTGTTTCAGGCAGGTGACGTTTCTGAACGAAGATTTGGGCGGGCACAACACCAATAAGACCATGATGGGTATGCCAGGACGAGGCAAGACCGGTGTCCACCTTAACACTGACCAGTGGAAAAAGGACATTGACCGTCAGGTCCATTCTTGGATGAAAACCAAACCGGTTCATGACAGTCAACGAGTCTCCCCGCGTCCAGTCATTTCACCTACGTTTGATGGATCAAGGAAAAGGCGCCAAAAACGTCATCGGTTGCGAGATGCAGAAGACATTATGGAAACTACGGAGTCGGTAACAGGGGGAAGCGAGTCTATGGTTTCTGTCAGTACGGATTATACCAAGCAGTCGAGTACCGACACAAAAACTTCACAGAACACAATGGTCAGCAAGACGAACACTAAAGATAGGAAATTCAGTCGATCTTCAGACGATCTGCTGGAAACTCAGGAAAGACCTGGAAAGCAAAGTGCTTATAATGAAATAGAATATCAAAAACGATATCGTAGGATTTTTGACCTGAAGAAACATCTTCATTTTGTGAATTCTACATGTTTATCGGGACAGAATATTCTGAAGAAAAACCAGCGTCTTCCGCCGATGAATGGTAGTACAAAAGAGGAAATGGACCTCACGGCACCCGATCTTCTAGCTATAACTTCTGTACAAAAGCACAACGAGCCGGAATCCGTGGTCCAGTTTCCTCCCCCGTCATTAGTTACGACCACACAACTCACCACGCACATCTCACCCACCAAGGGCCTGGAGGACAATCAACCCGATAATAATACCAGCAATAAAAATCAAAGTGCTAGCACACCGGAAACTGTGCAATGGCAGCATACGAATCGGAAGCCAGAGCTCAATGTTTACGACAAACTTCCTAGAATCACAGGGAAGGGTCAAAAGCGTCCAGGTGCAGAACAACAATTGACATTGTCGGATTATCGTGTTTTACGAGAAAATGAAATTCGAAATAGACGGAACAAAAAACGTGGTTCAAATTTTCATAATGAACGCAAACATAGTACAATTGAAGAGGCAGACTCAGCGTGCAATACCCACAGAACAGACTTTGATGGTGAGGCAGAGGCGCGGCTCTTAGGAGGGAGGGCGGGGTCTCCAGAAAACGTGGGGGCGGGGCAAGACTCAAATAGAAACGGCGAACAAGTTGAGGGTGAGGAGGAGGAAAATGAGGATGATCAGGCGATGGATCAGTACGAACAGACACCCGGAATGAAAATCCGTATTCATATAAAATATAAACGTGATCATCTTGATGACGTCACAGAGGACAGTACAGACACTGAGGATATTGACGTTATGAACACGACGGCACCGAATCATAGAGTGGGAGGCCGAATACCGGTCAAACATAGAACGCAAACTAAAAGGAAAAGTGTAAGACAGGTTTCAGAGTGACCACAACTTGGTGATAAGTGCATGAACGTTCGTTTTGGTATACATGTTGCTCTCGTTGCATGTCGGTTTCTTGGCACATTTGTATCATTATCATATTCATTACATGTACGTATAGAATAAGATTGTGGTGAAACCGTAATCACAATATGAAGTAATTAAGCAGTATACACTCCATGTTATTGATATATCGGGAATATAATGGTTAAACAGTTCAAACAACTTTCCTTAAGGTGGCGTGTCCTAGCGTTTTACTATATCTCCAGCGAAAGAAGAGTTCTTTTTCTGCATGGCATTTTTTAAACCTTGATTTGTTTCCCATATACCAAAACGTGTTCACAATAAATTCTAAATTTCACAAAGGCAGAAAAGTATATCTTATGCCAGCATGGGATTAGATCAGGCCCCGGCGTCATAAATGTTCCTTAACTTCATTATGATATTCTTTGATTTAACATTTTCCAAAGGAAAACATTACCTAATTTAAGGAAGAAACCTCTTTAAATTATATTATGAAATGTCCTTAAATTAAGGAATAGTAAGGAATATTGATGAAATTGGACCAGATGCTTTTTAATCTTACAGCAACGACATAACTGATCCTGAAAGTTATTGCTGTTCTTAAACTTTTCTGCAACAGCCTTGGGGAAAAAAATCAAAAACTTTTATCTCAGTTAAAGTGTTTTTCTAAAGTGAATACAGCAGTGAAATAATAAAATAAGCAAACAGGGAAATGATTTTCGAAGGTCTATACAGCGAGAAAGTGATGGGACACTCTACCTTAAAGTTCAAAAGTTGCAATCAGAGTCCGAAAGACTTGTTACATTCCGAAAGCTTGATTGATTAAATTTTAGAAATTTCATCATACTCCAAAAAACTTGAAATTCGAGAAGATTGCCCGGATTTGGTGCATTTAGAAAGTACTCTTTTTTTTGTTTGTTTTTTACTCGTCTTAATTTGTTATATTTCCACTTTTCACTTATAATGACGACATCGCAATTCTTTATGGAGATGGTCCCGCTAATAATGACAGAATGAAGATCATTACATTGTTTATCATGTTCTACGTACAAATAATTGGCTCCCAAAAAGCTGATACTTTGCAGTATCTTCAAAAGTAAATTTTACCCGTTTCTTTATTTCTACAGATGAGATATCCATATCTAAGGAGAGCATTTAAAACTTTGTATGTACATGCTTTTCTGAATTAAATTATTTTATTTTATTTTCTACACGAAGAAAAATATTTCAAATTCAAATCATTACACTTTTAATTAAAATATCCCAAAGTACTCCGACATATTTCTCCTAAAAGACGTCTCACACATCGACAGATTGTTGTTAAAGTAAGCAAAACAGCTTGAAATGAAACCACATATGATTTGATTCCACTCTGAGAGTATCTTGGACTATATTTTTTTCACACGTGCTAACTTTTCAATTAAGAAATGAAATTGAAACAAATTATGAACGTACGGTGAATGTATCATAATATTAGTTTCTTGACACAAAAATATCAAATTCGCGATATTTTAAATGTATTTATTTCCATGAATGTTTAATTGCTTTTTATTCGGGTTTCCTCTTGTCACACCCCAGTCAACCGTAACCTGTCCGCTCCACTGAATATACTACATGTGCCCATAGTACTTAAACGTCGTTTTGTCCATATTAAATAAATACACAACTTTATGCAGGATATTATGTTCGTCAATGGTCAATGTATTTTCTATAAAAATGTCGAAGACAATCGTTCATATGACAAGTTCGACAATAAAAATCATATACAAATTCATTTGCGTTGTCTAATGATGTTGCAGAAGTTAATGTGAAAGATACTTCGTCAAATTGGCCTTCGGGTAACAGAAACACCATTGAAGATTAAAATGATTTTGGATTCACAAATATTAATGACTTACGTCTCCGACTGAGTAATTAGTATCAATTGAAAACAAGAACATGCTGTTGATTTATCATTATGAAATAACAAAACTTAAATACTTAAATCCACATTCTATGAATCTTGTATGCAACTTCCGATCTTTCTTTGTTGTCACTCAAAAAGCGATCTTTTAAGGACGCTGCTTTTTTATTATTTATTTATTTATTTATTTATTGGTGTAATCAAATGTATACTAGCATAACTACAAAACAGTAGGGTAAACAACATAAACTAGCATAACTCCAAAACAGTAGGGTAAACAACATAAACTAGCATAACTCCAAAACAGTACGGTAAACAACATCAACTAGCGCAACTCCAAAACAGTACGGTAAACAACATATACTAGTACAACTCTAAATCAGTACGGTAAACAATATACACTAGTACAACTCACAAACAGTACGGTAAACAACATCAACTAGCATAACTCCAAAACAGTACGGTAAACAACATATACTAGTACAACTCCAAAACAGTACGGTAAACAACATACACTAGTACAACTCAAAAAAGTAGGGTAAACAACATAAACTAGCATAACTCCAAAACAGTACGGTAAACAACATCAACTAGCGCAACTCCAAAACAGTACGGTAAACAACATATACTAGTACAACTCTAAATCAGTACGGTAAACAACATACACTAGTACAACTCCAAAACAGTACGGTAAACAACATACACTAGTACAACTCACAAACAGTAGGGTAAACAACATACACTAGTACAACTCAAAAACAGTACGGTAAACAACATACACTAGTACAACTCCAAAACAGTAGGGTAAACAACATACACTAACATAACTCCAAAACAGTAGGGTAAACAACATACACTAGTACAACTCAAAAACAGTAGGGTAAACAACATACACTAGTACAACTCAAAAACAGTAGGGTAAACAACATACACTAGTACAACTCCAAAACAGTACGGTAAACAACATCAACTAGAACAACTCCAAAACAGTACGGTAAACAACATCAACTAGCATAACTCCAAAACAGTAGGGTAAACAACATACACTAGTACAATTCCAAAACAGTACGGTAAACAACATCAACTAGCATAACTCCAAAACAGTAGGGTAAGCAACATACACTAGTACAACTCACAAACAGTAGGGTAAACAACATACACTAGTACAACTCTAAATCAGTACGGTAAACAACATACACTAGAACAACTCCAAAACAGTAGGGTAAACAACATACACTAGTACAACTCACAAACAGTAGGGTAAACAACATACACTAGTACAACTCAAAAACAGTACAGTAAACAACATAAACTAGTACAACTCTAAATCAGTACGGTAAACAACATACACTAACATAACTCCAAAACAGTAGGGTAAACAACATAAACTAGAACAACTCCAAAACAGTACGGTAAACAACATACACTAGTACAACTCAAAAACAGTACGGTAAACAACATAAACTAGTACAACTCTAATTCAGTACGGTAAACAACATCCACTAACATAACTCCAAAACAGTAGGGTAAACAACATAAACTAGTACAACTCAAAAACAGTACGGTAAACAACATAAACTAGTACAACTCAAAAACAGTAGGGTAAACAACATAAACTAGCATAACTCAAAAACAGTACAGTAAACAACATAAACTAGCATAACTCCAAATCAGTACGGTAAACAACATACACTAGTACAACTCCAAAACAGTAGGGTAAACAACATACACTAGTACAACTCAAAAACAGTAGGGTAAACAACATACACTAGTACAACTCAAAAACAGTAGGGTAAACAACATACACTAGTACAACTCGAAAACAGTACGGTAAACAACATACACTAGTACAACTTCAAAACAGTACGGTTAACAACATCAACTAGCATAACTCCAAAACAGTAGGGTAAACAACATACACTAGCATAACTCCAAAACAGTAGGGTAAACAACATAAACTAGCATAACTCCAAATCAGTACGGTAAACAACATACACTAGTACAACTCCAAAACAGTAGTGTAAACAACATACACTAGTAAAACTCAAAAACAGTAGGGTAAACAACATACACTAGTACAACTCCAAAACAGTACGGTAAACAACATACACTAGTACAACTCTAAATCAGTACGGTAAACAACATACACTAGTACAACTCCAAAACAGTAGGGTAAACAACATAAACTAGTACAACTCCAAAACAGTACGGTAAACAACATAAACTAGCATAACTCCAAAACAGTAGGGTAAACAACATACACTAGCATAACTCCAAAACAGTACGGTAAACAACATAAACTAGAACAACTCCAAAACAGTAGGGTAAACAACATCAACTAGCATAACTCCAAAACAGTAGGGTAAACAACATTAACTAGCATAACTCCAAAACAGTAGGGTAAACAACATACACTAGTACAACTCTAAATCAGTACGGTAAACAACATACACTAGTACAACTCCAAAACAGTACGGTAAACAACATACACTAGTACAACTCACAAACAGTAGGGTAAACAACATACACTAGTACAACTCAAAAACAGTACGGTAAACAACATAAACTAGTACAACTCCAAAACAGTAGGGTAAACAACATACACTAACATAACTCCAAAACAGTAGGGTAAACAACATACACTAGTACAACTCAAAAACAGTAGGGTAAACAACATACACTAGTACAACTCCAAAACAGTAGGGTAAACAACATACACTAGTACAACTCAAAAACAGTAGGGTAAACAACATACACTAGTACAACTCAAAAACAGTAGGGTAAACAACATACACTAGTACAACTCGAAAACAGTACGGTAAACAACATACACTAGTACAACTTCAAAACAGTACGGTTAACAACATCAACTAGCATAACTCCAAAACAGTAGGGTAAACAACATACACTAGCATAACTCCAAAACAGTAGGGTAAACAACATAAACTAGCATAACTCCAAATCAGTACGGTAAACAACATACACTAGTACAACTCCAAAACAGTAGTGTAAACAACATACACTAGTAAAACTCAAAAACAGTAGGGTAAACAACATACACTAGTACAACTCCAAAACAGTACGGTAAACAACATACACTAGTACAACTCTAAATCAGTACGGTAAACAACATACACTAGTACAACTCCAAAACAGTAGGGTAAACAACATAAACTAGAACAACTCCAAAACAGTACGGTAAACAACATAAACTAGCATAACTCCAAAACAGTAGGGTAAACAACATACACTAGCATAACTCCAAAACAGTACGGTAAACAACATAAACTAGCACAACTCCAAAACAGTAGGGTAAACAACATCAACTAGCATAACTCCAAAACAGTAGGGTAAACAACATTAACTAGCATAACTCCAAAACAGTAGGGTAAACAACATACACTAGTACAACTCTAAATCAGTACGGTAAACAACATACACTAGTACAACTCCAAAACAGTACGGTAAACAACATACACTAGTACAACTCACAAACAGTAGGGTAAACAACATACACTAGTACAACTCAAAAACAGTACGGTAAACAACATAAACTAGTACAACTCCAAAACAGTAGGGTAAACAACATACACTAACATAACTCCAAAACAGTAGGGTAAACAACATACACTAGTACAACTCAAAAACAGTAGGGTAAACAACATACACTAGTACAACTCAAAAACAGTAGGGTAAACAACATACACTAGTACAACTCAAAAACAGTAGGGTAAACAACATACACTAGTACAACTCCAAAACAGTACGGTAAACAACATCAACTAGAACAACTCCAAAACAGTACGGTAAACAACATAAACTAGCATAACTCCAAAACAGTAGGGTAAACAACATACACTAGTACAATTCCAAAACAGTACGGTAAACAACATAAACTAGCATAACTCCAAAACAGTAGGGTAAACAACATACACTAGTACAACTCACAAACAGTAGGGTAAACAACATACACTAGTACAACTCTAAATCAGTACGGTAAACAACATACACTAGAACAACTCCAAAACAGTAGGGTAAACAACATACACTAGTACAACTCACAAACAGTAGGGTAAACAACATACACTAGTACAACTCAAAAACAGTACAGTAAACAACATAAACTAGTACAACTCTAAATCAGTACGGTAAACAACATACACTAACATAACTCCAAAACAGTAGGGTAAACAACATAAACTAGAACAACTCCAAAACAGTACGGTAAACAACATACACTAGTACAACTCAAAAACAGTACGGTAAACAACATAAACTAGTACAACTCTAAATCAGTACGGTAAACAACATACACTAACATAACTCCAAAACAGTAGGGTAAACAACATAAACTAGTACAACTCAAAAACAGTACGGTAAACAACATAAACTAGTACAACTCAAAAACAGTAGGGTAAACAACATAAACTAGCATAACTCAAAAACAGTAGGGTAAACAACATAAACTAGTACAACTCAAAAACAGTACAGTAAACAACATAAACTAGTACCACTCCAAAACAGTAGGGTAAACAACATAAACTAGCATAACTCCAAATCAGTACGGTAAACAACATACACTAGTACAACTCCAAAACAGTTGGGTAAACAACATACACTAGTACAACTCCAAAACAGTAGGGTAAACAACATACACTAGTACAACTCAAAAACAGTAGGGTAAACAACATACACTAGTACAACTCCAAAACAGTACGGTAAACAACATCAACTAGAACAACTCCAAAACAGTACGGTAAACAACATAAACTAGCATAACTCCAAAACAGTAGGGTAAACAACATACACTAGTACAATTCCAAAACAGTACGGTAAACAACATAAACTAGCATAACTCCAAAACAGTAGGGTAAACAACATACACTAGTACAACTCACAAACAGTAGGGTAAACAACATACACTAGTACAACTCTAAATCAGTACGGTAAACAACATACACTAGAACAACTCCAAAACAGTAGGGTAAACAACATACACTAGTACAACTCACAAACAGTAGGGTAAACAACATACACTAGTACAACTCAAAAACAGTACAGTAAACAACATAAACTAGTACAACTCTAAATCAGTACGGTAAACAACATACACTAACATAACTCCAAAACAGTAGGGTAAACAACATAAACTAGAACAACTCCAAAACAGTACGGTAAACAACATACACTAGTACAACTCAAAAACAGTACGGTAAACAACATAAACTAGTACAACTCTAAATCAGTACGGTAAACAGCATACACTAACATAACTCCAAAACAGTAGGGTAAACAACATAAACTAGTACAACTCAAAAACAGTACGGTAAACAACATAAACTAGTACAACTCAAAAACAGTAGGGTAAACAACGTAAACTAGCATAACTCAAAAACAGTAGGGTAAACAACATAAACTAGTACAACTCAAAAACAGTACAGTAAACAACATAAACTAGTACCACTCCAAAACAGTAGGGTAAACAACATAAACTAGCATAACTCCAAATCAGTACGGTAAACAACATACACTAGTACAACTCCAAAACAGTAGGGTAAACAACATACACTAGTACAACTCCAAAACAGTAGGGTAAACAACATACACTAGTACAACTCAAAAACAGTAGGGTAAACAACATACACTAGTACAACTTCAAAACAGTACGGTTAACAACATAAACTAGCATAACTCCAAAACAGTAGGGTAAACAACATACACTAGCATAACTCCAAAACAGTAGGGTAAACAACATAAACTAGCATAACTCCAAATCAGTACGGTAAACAACATACACTAGTACAACTCCTAAACAGTAGTGTAAACAACATACACTAGTAAAACTCAAAAACAGTAGGGTAAACAACATACACTAGTACAACTCCAAAACAGTACGGTAAACAACATACACTAGTACAACTCTAAATCAGTACGGTAAACAACATACACTAGTACAACTCCAAAACAGTAGGGTAAACAACATAAACTAGCACAACTCCAAAACAGTACGGTAAACAACATAAACTAGCATAACTCCAAAACAGTAGGGTAAACAACATACACTAGCATAACTCCAAAACAGTACGGTAAACAACATAAGCTAGCACAACTCCAAAACAGTAGGGTAAACAACATACACTAGTACAACTCCAAAACAGTAGGGTAAACAACATACACTAGTACAACTCCAAAACAGTACGGTAAACAACATAAACTAGCACAACTCCAAAACAGTACGGTAAACAACATAAACTAGCATAACTCCAAAACAGTAGGGTAAACAACATACACTAGTACAACTCAAAAACAGTAGGGTAAACAACATAAACCAGCATAATTCCACAACATCACGGTATCAACATACACTAGCATAACTCCAAAACAGTACGGTAAACAACATAAGCTAGAACAACTCCAAAACAGTAGGGTAAACAACATAAACTAGTACAACTCCAAAACAGTAGGGTAAACAACATACACTAGCATAACTCCAAAACAGTACGGTAAACAACATACACTAGTACAACTCCAAAACAGTAGGGTAAACAACATAAACTAGCATAACTCCAAAACAGTAGGGTAAACAACATACACTAGCATAACTCCAAAACAGTACGGTAAACAACATACACTAGCATAACTCCAAAACAGTAGGGTAAACAACATAAGCTAGCACAACTTAAAAACAGCAGGGTAAACAACATAAACTAGCATAACTCAAAAACAGTAGGGTAAACAACATACACTAGTACCACTCCAAAACAGTAGGGTAAACAACATAAGCTAGCACAACTTAAAAACAGTTGGGTAAACAACATAAACCAGCACAACTCCAAAACAGTAGGGTAAACAACATACACTAGTACAACTCAAAAACAGTAGGGTAAACAACATAAACCAGCATAATTCCAAAACATCACGGTATCAACATACACTAGCATAACTCCAAAACAGTACGGTAAACAACATAAGCTAGCACAACTCCAAAACAGTAGGGTAAACAACATAACCTAGCACAACTCCAAATCAGTACGGTAAACAACATGAACTAGTATAACTCCAAAACAGTAGGGTAAACAACATACACTAGTACAACTCCAAAACAGTAGGGTAAACAACATACACTAGTACAACTCCAAAACAGTAGGGAAAACAACATACGCTAGCACAACTCCAAAACAGTAGGGTAAACAACATAACCTAGCACAACCCCAAAACAGTAGGGAAAACAACATGAACTAGCATAACTCCAAAACAGTAGGGTAAACAACATAAACTAGCATAACTCCAAATCAGTACGGTAAACAACATACACTAGTACAACTCCTAAACAGTAGTGTAAACAACATACACTAGTAAAACTCAAAAACAGTAGGGTAAACAACATACACTAGTACAACTCCAAAACAGTACGGTAAACAACATACACTAGTACAACTCTAAATCAGTACGGTAAACAACATACACTAGTACAACTCCAAAACAGTAGGGTAAACAACATAAACTAGAACAACTCCAAAACAGTACGGTAAACAACATAAACTAGCATAACTCCAAAACAGTAGGGTAAACAACATACACTAGCATAACTCCAAAACAGTACGGTAAACAACATAAGCTAGAACAACTCCAAAACAGTAGGGTAAACAACATACACTAGTACAACTCCAAAACCGTAGGGTAAACAACATACACTAGTACAACTCCAAAACAGTACGGTAAACAACATAAGCTAGAACAACTCCAAAACAGTACGGTAAACAACATAAACTAGCATAACTCCAAAACAGTAGGGTAAACAACATACACTAGTACAACTCAAAAACAGTAGGGTAAACAACATAAACCAGCATAATTCCACAACATCACGGTATCAACATACACTAGCATAACTCCAAAACAGTACGGTAAACAACATAAGCTAGAACAACTCCAAAACAGTAGGGTAAACAACATACACAAGTACAACTCCAAAACAGTAGGGTAAACAACATACACTAGCATAACTCCAAAACAGTACGGTAAACAACATACACTAGTACAACTCCAAAACAGTAGGGTAAACAACATAAACTAGCATAACTCCAAAACAGTAGGGTAAACAACATACACTAGCATAACTCCAAAACAGTACGGTAAACAACATACACTAGCATAACTCCAAAACAGTAGGGTAAACAACATAAGCTAGCACAACTTAAAAACAGCAGGGTAAACAACATAAACTAGCATAACTCAAAAACAGTAGGGTAAACAACATACACTAGTACCACTCCAAAACAGTAGGGTAAACAACATAAGCTAGCACAACTTAAAAACAGTTGGGTAAACAACATAAACCAGCACAACTCCAAAACAGTAGGGTAAACAACATACACTAGTACAACTCAAAAACAGTAGGGTAAACAACATAAACCAGCATAATTCCAAAACATCACGGTATCAACATACACTAGCATAACTCCAAAACAGTACGGTAAACAACATAAGCTAGCACAACTCCAAAACAGTAGGGTAAACAACATAACCTAGCACAACCCCAAAACAGTAGGGAAAACAACATGAACTAGTATAACTCCAAAACAGTAGGGTAAACAACATACACTAGTACAACTCCAAAACAGTAGGGTAAACAACATACACTAGTACAACTCCAAAACAGTAGGGAAAACAACATACGCTAGCACAACTCCAAAACAGTAGGGTAAACAACATAACCTAGCACAACCCCAAAACAGTAGGGAAAACAACATGAACTAGTATAACTCCAAAACAGCACGGTAAACAACATACACTAGCATAACTCCAAAACAGTACGGTAAACAGCATAAGCTATCATAACTCCAAAACAGTAGGGTATACAATATAAACTAGCATGACTCCACAACAATTGGGGATGGAATACAAGGATTTATCGCAAACTTTAACAGTAGAGCATTAGAGGTCTATACCTAACAGGGAGTTAAAACATTAACTTACAATCCATGGAGGCGCTAGTGACGCGTTAATATTATCAAGATCACTCGCACGCACGGTTATAACACGATAGACGTAATTCATGGCTGCCAACACGTTCTTTACTGATAAGAAGAATCAACTTCCATTACAAGTAATCAAAGACCGGCCATAACTGTAAATAATTAAACTCTCCTGGTATATAGATCAAAATGCTCATCTTTCGATGAAATATTATGTATACACTTCAGCTAGCAATTTAATCGGCAATACTCATGAGAAATCGACTCAATATGATTACAATTACTTATTCATGGTTTACGGAAATATCAAAAGATATTGTGCCAAAGCAGTATTGATTATCAGATATCTTCACTGTTTTAAAGGGTAATTAAACTTGTAATATACGTACCCACATTTATGACATAACGTGTAATTTATCCGATAATATCCTTTTTTTTCATTATATCAATCAATAAAATAATAAAAACCGTACCACAGGACAGAACAATATACTTTGTACTCCCACTGAATGTCAGAGAATACATGGTCAGTGTCTTAAAATATAAGCTGTATTTTGGCGAGGGTAAAGACAAAAGTGGCGAGCCTTGACGAAGGAATGACCCTTTAAGAACATCAAAAACACTTATTTATCCTGCAACTGCCACAGCATTGTCGGAATACACCCACCGTATATATTTTTGTTGTATACGGCAGTGACAGAAAACAGCTGTATTTTGGAATCATAGCACGTGCGTCAGTTCGACTGACCTACTTCAAAGTGAAACTACGTTTAAAAGGCGAACATATTTCTGTCATTTTTGACGCCGTTTCACTTCAAAATGATTATTTTAGATGATTATTTGTATGGCTGTTGCAGGATAAATAGAATACATGGTCAGTGTCTTAAAATATAAGCTGTATTTTTGGCTCGGGACACAATAGTGGCTCGCCAAGGCTCGCCACTTTTGTCTTTTTTACCCTCGCCAAAATACAGCTTATATTTTAAGACACTGACCATGTATTCTCTATATACATGCATATATATAGTATCTTGCATTGAATAAGATTTAATTCACCTTGTGAGTGGTTTGATGGCATGCTAAATTACTCCAATATTTTTCACGACAAACTCAGTGTTTAATTTTCTAATTTAGTTTGAGGAATTCCAGGGACATTGTCTCCGAACTTAAAACACATGATTTTAAAACATAGAGAGTTTCAAATCGGCAGAAAACTAGAGTCTGAAAAACTCGAAATAAAAGAGCCGAATCAAAATGCCGTTCAGGAAATCAATTAAATATTTTATTATGATTATAAAGTCTACGAAATTTTAAGAAATCGGTCGAGGAATGTTTAGGCCGGCTGGACGGACGACGCCATACCATAATTTGACGGGCATGTAACGGCTATTGCCGTGTTTTGTAAGTGAAAGTACTTTTCATGTGACCATTGATTTTACACAGGCAACTGTCGTTTAGAAAAGTGCATTTTCACTATAAATAGGCAGTTCTGTTTTACTAATGCGAATGTCACGTTCACTCTAGCAATAAACCAATCAATTATTTTTGTAATTTAATTGATTTTGTAGTGATTACCCAACAGATAATCACCAAAACTCACAACATTTAAGTACAAAGTTGGATTTCTTCGAAAACCACGGGTACTGGTCTCGTCGGTCAATACATGTATATGCATTGGTGTATTGACAGACGAGCTATACAAATTCCCGTGCGAAAACGAGATAATCATATATATGTTTATTATTATTATTTTTGTGTGTGACCATTTACAGGTTTGTAACGACGAGAGGTATCATAGCGTACACCATATGAACCAGATTTTGACAGTGCCCCGTGGGAATTTTACTCGAAATGTTATGTTTTGAAATATACTAATAAATAATTTAGGTCCATTGTTTTGGGGAGAAACTCAGAGAACGTGACACAAGTAGGACTCGAACGCAGGACGTTTGATTGGCGATATTTTCTCGGGAGGTAGCATTTTATGAGTGCTTAATATCCCATTAAGCAGGTGCTTGGTTCAAGTAATTGCAACACTTAAAATTATATTATTTTAAGATAAATTACACATATTTTAATACAGCGAAGCTATAAAAGTATTTCATCTGTAGAAAGAAGAAACCATGTATAAATTCAAGCACAGGCGTTTGCATTCCTACTAATTGATAGGAGCTAATATTTTTTTCTCCAACAAGAGGCCCAATGGGCCTGTATCGCTCACCTGGCTTTACAGCAACTTTGAAGTGGATTGGGGTCATTTCTACACATACTATGCAGATTACCTCTTTATTCAAATATCAGTGTACGCTATGTTTTTATTCATATCAATAAATTTTCTAGTCCTTCATTCCAGCATACTATTTACCTAATATCAGATTTCAGAGACACTTGGCTATCGCAAAATTACTGTTTACAGATTTAAGCCGATTTCATCCCTGTGACCTTGAATGTAAGTCAAGGTCATTTATTTGAACAAACTTGGTAGCCCTTCACCCCAGTATGCTACAGGCCTAATATAAAGTCCCTGGGCATCTTGGTTATTGATAAGAAGTAATTTGAAGATTATAGCCTTTTTGACCCATGTGACCTTGAATGAAGGTCAAGGTCATGCATTTGAACAAACTTGGTAGTCCTTCACCCCAGCATGCTATAGGCCCAATATCAAGTCCCTGGGCATCTTGGTTATTGAGAAGAAGTCGGTTGAAGATTATAGCCTATTTGACCCATGTGACCTTGAATGAAGGTCAAGGTCATGTATTTGAACAAACTTGGTAGCCATTCACCCCAGCATGCTACAGACCCAATATCAAGTCCCTGGGCATCTTGGTTATTGAGAAGTCATTTGAAGATTATAGCCCATTTAACTCATGTAACCTTGAATGAAGGTCAAGGTAATTTATTTTAACAAACTTGGTAGCCCTTCACCCCAGCATGCTACGGATCCAATATCAAGTCCCTGGGCCTCTTCGTTATTGAGAAGTCAGTTGAAGATTATAGCCTATTTGACTCATGTGACCTTGAATGAAGGTCAAGGTCATGTATTTGAACAAACTTGGTAGCCATTCACCCTAGCATGCTACAGGCCTAATATCAAGTCCTCGGCCTTTTGGTTATTGAGAAGATGTCGTTTGCAGATTATAGCCTATCTGACCTAGGTGACCTTGCATGATGGTCAAGGTCATGCATTTGAACAAAATTGGTAGCCCTTCACCCCAGCATGCTACCAGCCCAATATCAAGTCCCTGGGCCGCTTAGTTATTGAGAAGTCGTTTGAAGATTATAGCCTTTTTGACCCATGTAACCTTGAATGAAGGTCAAGGTCATGCATTTGAACAAACTTGGTAGCCCTTCACCTCATTATGCTACAGGTCCAATATCAAGTCCCTGGGTCTCTTGGTTATTGAGAAGAAGTCGATTGAAGATTATAGCCTATTTGACCCATGTAACCTTGAATGAAGGTCAAGGTCATTTATTTGAACAAACTTGGGCCTCTTGGTTATTGAGAAGAAGTTGTTTAATTGTTTTTAGCTACCTCCGGGCAGGTGAGCTAAAAACTAACCAGATGCAGATGCCTGTGATAAAAGTATATGTGATGCAAACTTGTCTCACAAAAAGATATTTACGATTCCAATATGGATCGTCACCATTCAATCCCATGATCTCCCACCCCCGGGCAGACATAATATTGGCATAAGGGGTGTATGCGGAGCCTATGGTCTAATACGGCAAGCTTATTCTTTGTGCTTACTTCCTAGAAAAGAAATCTCACAGTAAAAGTGTGGATAAACCTGTCCATGGTATAAGGAAAGGAAATCTCGCGGTGAAAGCGTGGAAACACCTGTCCAGGGTATTAGAAAAGGAAATCCCACGATACAAGCGTTGATAATCTCACGGTAAAAGCGTGGATGCACCTGTCCAGGGTATTGGAAAAATATATCTCACGGTAAAAGCGTGGATAAACATGTCTAGTGTACTAGAACAGGAAATCTCCCGGTAAAAGCGTGATATAACCAAGGTAAGATCATTCCCTCCCTCATGTTTGAGAAATATAAAATACAAAGTGACATATTTGCACGGTTTTATTTTCGTACCAGACAGTACTACACCTAGGTCATATAACACTTATAAAGTTGATTAGCGATAAAAACGTGTTGGATAACAAATAAGGGTAAAATCGGCATATAAATGAGAAACAGGTCATCTAACTAGTATGTACAGTTATAAACAAGATATTGTTTATTTACAGTGATGATAAAGATCACGTCTAACAGTTTTATGTACAGCAATGATCAGAACACAAGATTAACACTTAACAATACATGATTTTGCGTTTGAAGCCAAAAAACAAAAGCTATTTAACTAAATTGACTGTAGGCTTTTGTTATTTGTTAACCAAGACATGTACATCATAATACATTGAAAACAGCGAGAAACATGCAACATTATGCAGACAACAGTTTCAAAAATGATCCTTCCAATTTCAGAAACACAGCGAGGCCTAACACTTATTAAATCTCATGATATAACTTATCTAGAACTGGGCGACGGGATACAAGACATTCACTAGTTTAGGGAGAGGGCTTATACAGGCATTAGCCTGTTGCCTAACACCAATTGAATTAATTCAATAAAATCTTTGTGAAATTAAATGAAAACATTTACCTTTCTCACCATGGTCTGTCTTAAATTACAATGATTAAACATTAAAATCAATCTACATATTGTAGCAAAACTAATGTTTTTTGATATACAATATACCTTCCAATAATCAATCCATATAGTCTAGCTCCTGTAGTTTACATGACTGGTGTAGATATTTAAACATTAGTTCAGATTTTTAACCGGATAGAACTGAAAACAATAGGTCTGAATATAATATAATGTACATAAACAATAGGACAAATTAGCACATTAACATTCTAATTCAGCAACAACATTAGCAAATGTATAGCACACTAACTGAAAGAAAAAGAAATATTAGCACTTCAACATTTCTTTTGCAATAAAATATGACTAGTAAAATATCTATATATATGACTGTCCTCATCTTGAACTAGTAGTGATATAAATGGTACAAGAGGCCCTTGGGGCCTGAAAGACTCACATGCTCTTAAGTCAAACACTACACAAACAAATTATAAAGTTAAACTATTACACATATATGGAACATGCAGAGACATAGACTCTCTTGCACGAAATTAAGATTAATATCTTTCCATTTATATTGAGAGAGTAGTCATTATTTATTCATTAATGTCCCCTCTATGTTCCTCTGTGTCCTTGGTCCAGGGATTCTTAATCTCAACTAGGTTAAAATCTCTTCATCCATTCAAAGGGAGTAGATTTCTAAATGTTCATGCATGTTCTACATCAACTCATCGGACGCTCGAAGGGTCTTAAATAATTCAATGTTGGTTGATGAAGCACAGGAATGTTCTAACCTAAAATTTGGTCAGATTCCATTTAGCCTTTCTGTAAAAGGAGTCTTTCAAATGGAAAGTTGACAGATGAATGCTGGGTGGCTGCATCTGCTAAATCACCAGCCATACAGGTAAGTGGGCAGGTATAATGTATTATATACTCTTACAGTTACAACTTTTTCCCCGAGAAAAAAGTTGCATCTGAAATTTATATTACACATGCGAGTCGGCAAGATACATAATTTTTTACAGAAATAATTTTTTCCTGAAGAAAAAAGTTATATCTCCTTTATGTAATGGCATAAACATACGTTTTATATTAAGTTATAATTGCTTAAGTAGCCTCTCTCTGACTCGGACGTTATTAAATTTTGGAAAACAATATACACTTTTTCGCACCATAACCTAGCTGTATGGTGTGTCTCAAATAGCAATCAGATATGTCAACTTGCAAAATAATTAAATTTAACATCCTCATGAAATTTACACATATAGATTAAAGGGAAATAATCATTTAATTTTACAAACTTTGCTAAAATCACATGCATTTGATATTAAGTTAGCTGAAGAGACTTAAAAGTTTATATGACGTATTTAATTTCTTAATTATGAAATAGCAGTTACAATTTTTATATCAAAAATGTATTGATGCCTGTGAAATTACTATTTAAATACACAATAATATAATATAAATTGGATTTTATTCAAAAAGTAAAAAATAATAAATAAAAGACTTTACAATCAATTGTTTTATCGTCAGTTGATGCTGAACTCTAAAGTAATATTAAAACTTCTACTTAGAATTATCAGAACTAGATATAAATTTTTATTATTCAAGTCAATCAACCTTAAGGTTTCCTGTCAATATATTGTTATAAATATCTGTTAATGAATACTTAAATCATTGTGTTCACATTTTAACAGCAATTCAGTCAGAAATTGAAATGGAACGCTTAAAACATGGACGGACACAGACATCTACATTTTAACAGTCATCAAGATTTCGGTTCACATTGTAACAAAATTAGCTTAAAAATAAACAAACAAAATATGATACAACTACAATGTTTGATTCTATGAATCATGCCATAAAATTATAGCCACTTTAAAATCAAGACACTGGCACTAATTTAATATTCTGCTTCTTAATACACATGATAGAGGATTGTGTGGTATGAAGTTGAGTGGAAAAACAAACTTTAGAATAGCAGCACCTTTACCATGCACTGGAAACAAGTTTATTACAAAGATATTGGAATTCCATTTAGGTTTTCAAATTATCTAGCATATGCTATTATGAGTTCTGCAGATAACCCAACTGAAAACATTGAGGTCACAAAAAAATTCAAACAGGCAGACATTGATTGATCTAATCCACAGATCCACTTTGAAATGTTTGTAAAAAGTAATTTCAGCAAATACTATGATTTGAATGTTCAATGACCTCTGATTATGCATAGTCCATATTATCAGCAAGATCACAAACTTAAATCCACGTGATTTAGTACATAACAAGAGGCCCATGGGCCTTAACGGTCACCTGAGATTTGAAATATTTCAGTTAATTAAATTGACCATTTTTGGCCCCGCCCATAAGCCCCTAGGGGTCAGTCAGGGCCAACATGTGCATATTATCAAACTTTCATCCCATGCTGAAAATGTTTACCAAGTTAGAATGAATTCCAATAGAAATCAAACAAATCATTCAAAAACGTGATTTCCCTATATCAACTATAGTAAAATTTACCCCCTCCCCAGGGGTAAATGTGTGACCCCAGGGTCATGAAATTCACATTTTTAGTAAAGCGCCTTAAGACCCTTCCATCTATCAACAGTATTTGATTCTATCTTATTTCGGTCTGAAAATAAGATTTTTGAAATTTCAGTCAATTTGACCCTTTTTAGCCCCGCCCATTAGCCCCTAGGGGTCAGTCAGGGCCAACATGTGCATACCCTCAACCTGCCATCCCAAGCTGATAATGTTAACCAAATTAGAATGACTTCCAATAGAAATCAAACATATTATAGTCAAAAATGTGATTTCCCTATATAAACTATAGTAAAGTTTACCCCCTCCCCAGGGGCAAACTTGAGACCCCAGGGTCATGAAATTCACAATTTTAGTAAAGCACCTTAAGACCCTTCCAACTATAAAGAGTATTTGATTCCACCTTATTTTGGTCTTGAGAAGAAGATTTTTGAAATTTCAGTCAATTTGGCCCTTTTTAGCCCTGCCCATTAGCCCCTGGGGGTCAGTCAGGGCCAACATGTGCATGCCATCAAACTGTCATCCCATGCTGACAATGTTTACCAAATTAGAATGAATTCCAATACAAATCAAACAAATAAAAGTCAAAAATGTGATTTCCCTATATAAACTATAGTAAAGTTTACCCCCTCCCCAGAGGCAAACGTGAGACCCCTGGGTCATGAAATTTACAATTTTGGTAAAGCACCTTAAGACCCTTCCATCTATGAAGAGTGTTTGATTCCACCATATCTGAGAGTAGAGAAGAAGATTTTTGAAGTTTTAGTCAATTTGACCCTTTTTAGCCCCGCCCCTCAGGCCCCTGGGGGGTGGGGACCATATAATTTACAATTTTGGTTGACCTTTAGCCATAGAAGCTTCCTGCCAAATTTCATGGAATTTGGTTTAGGGGTTTTGGAGAAGAAGTAGAAAATGTAAATTGTTTACGGACGGACGACGCACGACGACGGACAAAAGGGGATTAGAATAGGTCACTTGAGACTTTGTCTCAGGTGACCTAAAAACCTAGTGTGTTGTTCCCTGTATATCAACTGCATACCATGTGATCTCCATCATGACCAAGTCACAAATTCTTTGTCAAAACTAATTTTCTACTTCAAATTAATATTAATGTTACTCTAATCATAATAATTTTATTTCTATAACAGCAACTGAAATTATACAATTAATTCATGTACAACAAAGAAAAATTCTAAATAAAATCAATTGTAGTCAAAGATCCTTATAAAATGTACATGATAAAAACAGTTGTCTCCCTTGTAATTGTTGAACCCAGTCAATCATGGTGGGTTCATATACATAAACATTAACATAAGTATCCAGTGTTTTGTCAATAAATCTGCAATCAGCATTTCCAGCTACAATTGTTTAAAAAAGAAGACAAAAAAAAAAAAAAAAATTTGTTTCCTGAATTCTCAACTTGTACCTAAAGAACAATTATGTTTATTATTTTTCAATTAATATTGTTAGGTATACTCACTTCCAAAATAAATACATACATGTACATACAAATATACATTTTCACCTTTGGTGAGTTTTTGATTTTTACTATCATGTATGATGTTAAGCTAGTATGTCTCATGCTAAATTGAATATGCGAGCTCCAATCTAATTTCTTTACATGGCATTGCGCTATGGGCTGTCTTTTTTCAATAACAATAGTTGGTGAACAAAAACACAAATTAGAATACTTCCCATTAAAATCACATACAAAAGCAATTTTGAACATGTTCATTCTAATAACATTGATACAATACATTCAAAATAATTAACTTCAACATAAACCATTATCGCTTTGAATTCTTATTAATCTTGTCACATCGTTACTCTCCCAAGTTCCTGTATTGCAGGTTCATCAAATATTAAAAAAGACCTTTAAAAACTGCAGTAAAAGCTCTGAAGCTCCTGATTATTCCTGTCAGAGGAAATACTTCTAACTTTCACATAATTATACCAATTCAATTAAATCTTGTATAACGTTACATTAATTTTAATATAATAACAAGATTCAATGTGAAACAATTTAGAACAGGTTTCATACATTTTCTTCAAAATGACACATGATTATAATAAAATCAATTGCTGAATTCAAAACATCGACTTACTATAATTATGAAACAAATTTTTTTATTAGAACAGTCACTTTTAAAGACACTATAACAAAGATTATAACTACATGATAACAATACATTTTTACATGGATACTGAAGTCACCAGATTCCACAGCCTACAACATGTACCAGTCATCTTTAACGCTTGTTTAAGTCCTGTGGATATTAACCTATTCAACCCTAAGAAACTTTAGTGGACTCAGCCATTCATTCGTCATTTGAAGTTCAATACAGTCAGTAGGGGTGAAAGGGTTAAGATTAACAAAACAAAAGAAAATTTACAAGAACACATGATTGGCTACATTCCTGATCTATCAGGATCCGTGTTTGAATTCCTCCCATACTTAGGTATAAATCATGATCGGTGGTGACTTTTGGTTCTATACAAATGTTGTGTCAACACATGAGCTGTACTGAGTTGATGGGTTGCTATTTATGGTGCTGTACAGAGTTGATGGGTCAAGATGAGCAAAGCTGCATCGAGCTGCTAGGTCGAGATCTGCGGTGATGTACCAAGTTGATGTGTCAAGACGTGGGGTGCTCTACGGAGTTGATGGGTCAAGATTTGCGGTGATGTCCCGAGTTGATGTGTCCAGGTGATCTACGGAGTTGATGGGTCAAGATTTGCGGTGATGTCCCGAGTTGATGTGTCCAGATGGGGGGTGATCTACGGAGTTGATGGGTCAAGATTTGCGGTGATGTACCCAGTCAATGTACGAAGACGTGTAGTGCTGTAATGAGCCGATGGGTTAAGTTTGCGGTGATGTACCCAGTCAATGTACGAAGACGTGTAGTGCTGTAACGAGCCGATGGGTTAAGTTTGCGGTGATGTACCTAGTCGATGTAGGAAGACGTGTAGTGCTGTAATGAGCCGATGGGTTAAGTTTGCGGTGATGTACCCAGTCAATGTACGAAGACGTGTAGTGCTGTAATGAGCCGATGGGTTAAGTTTGCGGTGATGTACCTAGTCAATGTACGAAGACGTGTAGTGCTGTAACGAGCCGATGGGTTAAGTTTGCGGTGATGTACCCAGTCAATGTACGAAGACGTGTAGTGCTGTAATGAGCCGATGGGTTAAGTTTGCGGTGATGTACCCAGTCAATGTACGAAGACGTGTAGTGCTGTAATGAGCCGATGGGTTAAGTTTGCGGTGATGTACCTAGTTGCAGTAAGTTTTCTCAAGTTAATAATGATACCAGGCTCTCACATCTAATGTACTTTCAATACACAAAAATCATAAATATATATCTCACTCTCCTGGAAAACTTGCTTTCATTTTATCAGAAAAAATTGTAATTCGCTGATAAAAAAAATAAATATATATGTACAAACTTTCATTGAAATACAAGGTATCCATAACAATATAACCGACATGTCTCAAGACTGAGGATGAATCTTGTTCTAACCACTGACTCAGTATCAGTCAGGAGCTCCAATATAAATCTCAAATCTGGGCAGGCTGCCTCCTCAGTCAATACCAAGCTGTTTGAAGTTGCCCCAAAGCCACTTGTGATAGTCATTCAGCTTATGGTCCTTTGGCTGAACCTGCAGGACAGAACATCATGTCAGAGATATATAGAACATTGTGTTAGAGAGAACATTGTGTCAGAGATATATGGAACATCGTGTTAGAGAGAACATTGTGTCAGAGATATATAGAACATTGTGTCAGAGATATATGGAACATTGTGTCAGAGATATATAGAACATTGTGTCAGAGATATATAGAACATTGTGTCAGAGATATATAGAACATCGTGTCAGAGATATATAGAACATCATGTCAGAGATATATAGAACATTGTGTCAGAGATATATGGAACATTGTGTCAGAGATATATAGAACATTGTGTCAGAGATATATAGAACATTGTGTCAGAGATATATAGAACATCATGTCAGAGATATATAGAACATTGTGTCAGAGATATATAGAACATTGTGTCAGAGATATATGGAACATTGTGTCAGAGATATATGGAACATCGTGTCAGAGATATATAGAACATCGTGTCAGAGATATATAGAACATCATGTCAGAGATATATAAAACATTGTGTCAGAGATATATAGAACATCATGTCAGAGATATATAGAACATTGTGTCAGAGATATATAGAACATTGTGTCAGAGATATATAGAACATCGTGTCAGAGATATATAGAACATCATGTCAGAGATATATAGAACATGGTGTCGGAGATATATAGAACATTGTGTCAGAGATATATAGAACATTGTGTCAGAGATATATAGAACATTGTGTCAGAGATATATAGAACATTGTGTCAGAGATATATGGAACATTGTGTCAGAGATATATAGAACATTGTATCAGAGATATATAGAACATTGTGTCGGAGATATATAGAACATTGTGTCAGAGATATATAGAACATTGTGTCAGAGATATATAGAACATCGTGTCAGAGATATATAGAACATCATGTCAGAGATATATAGAACATCATGTCAGAGATATATAGAACATTGTGTCAGAGATATATAGAACATTGTGTCAGAGATATATAGAACATTGTGTCAGAGATATATGGAACATTGTGTCAGAGATATATAGAACATTGTGTCAGAGATATATAGAACATTGTGTCACAGATATATAGAACATTGTGTCAGAGATATATGGAACATTGTGTCAGAGATATATAGAACATTGTGTCAGAGATATATGGAACATTGTGTCAGATATATGGAACATCGTGTTAGAGAGAACATTGTGTCAGAGATATATGGAACATTGTGTCAGAGATATATAGAACATTGTGTCAGATATATATAGAACATTGTGTCAGAGATATATAGAACATTGTGTCAGAGATATATAGAACATTGTGTCAGAGATATATAGAACATTGTGTCAGAGATATATAGAACATTGTGTCGGAGATATATAGAACATCGTGTCAGAGATATATAGAACATTGTGTTAGAGATATATAGAACATTGTGTCAGAGATATATAGAACATCGTGTCAGAGATATATAGAACATTGTGTCGGAGATATATAGAACATCGTGTCAGAGATATATAGAACATTGTGTCAGAGATATATAGAACATTGTGTCAGAGATATATAGAACATTGTGTCAGAGATATATAGAACATTGTGTCGGAGATATATGGAACATCGTGTCAGAGATATATAGAACATTGTGTCAGAGATATATAGAACATTGTGTCGGAGATATATAGAACATTGTGTCAGAGATATATGGAACATCGTGTCAGAGATATATAGAACATCGTGTCAGAGATATATAGAACATTGTGTCAGAGATATATAGAACATTGTGTCAGAGATATATAGAACATTGTGTCAGAGATATATAGAACATTGTGTCAGAGATATATAGAACATTGTGTCAGAGATATATAGAACATTGTATCAGAGATATATAGAACATTGTGTCAGAGATATATAGAACATTGTGTCAGAGATATATAGAACATCATGTCAGAGATATATAGAACATCGTGTCAGAGATATATAGAACATTGTGTCAGAGATATATAGAACATTGTGTCAGAGATATATAGAACATTGTGTCAGAGATATATAGAACATTGTGTCAGAGATATATAGAACATCATGTCAGAGATATATAGAACATTGTGTCAGAGATATATAGAACATTGTGTCAGAGATATATAGAACATTGTGTCAGATATATATAGAACATCATGTCAGAGATATATATAGAACATTGTGTCAGAGATATAGAGAACATCGTGTCGGAGATATATAGAACATTGTGTCAGAGATATATAGAACATTGTGTCAGAGATATATAGAACATCGTGTCAGAGATATATAGAACATCATGTCAGAGATATATAAAACATTGTGTCAGAGATATATAGAACATCATGTCAGAGATATATAGAACATTGTGTCAGAGATATATAGAACATCGTGTCAGAGATATATAGAACATCATGTCAGAGATATATAGAACATGGTGTCGGAGATATATAGAACATCGTGTCAGAGATATATAGAACATTGTGTCGGAGATATATAGAACATCGTGTCAGAGATATATAGAACATCATGTCAGAGATATATAGAACATCGTGTCAGAGATATATAGAACATTGTGTCAGAGATATATAGAACATCATGTCAGAGATATATAGAACATCATGTCAGAGATATATAGAACATTGTGTCAGAGATATATAGAACATCGTGTCAGAGATATACACTCTGTATAGAACATCATGTCAGAGATATATAGAACATCATGTCAGAGATATATAGAACATTGTGTCAGAGATATATAGAACATTGTGTCGGATATATAGAACATCGTGTCAGAGATATATAGAACATCGTGTCAGAGATATATAGAACATTGTGTCGGAGATATATAGAACATCGTGTCGGAGATATATAGAACATCGTGTCAGAGATATATAGAACATCGTGTCAGAGATATATAGAACATTGTGTCAGAGATATATAGAACATTGTGTCAGAGATATATAGAACATCGTGTCAGAGATATATACTCTGTATAGAACATCATGTCAGAGATATATAGAACATCGTGTCAGAGATATATAGAACATCGTGTCGGGAGATATATAGAACATCATGTCAGAGATATATAAAACATCGTGTCAGAGATATATAGAACATCGTGTCGGGAGATATATAGAACATCATGTCAGAGATATATAGAACATTGTGTCAGAGATATATAGAACATCGTGTCAGAGATATATAGAACATCGTGTCAGAGATATATAGAACATTGTGTCAGAGATATATAGAACATTGTGTCAGAGATATATAGAACATCGTGTCAGAGATATATACTCTGTATAGAACATCATGTCAGAGATATATAGAACATCGTGTCAGAGATATATAGAACATCGTGTCGGGAGATATATAGAACATCATGTCAGAGATATATAAAACATCGTGTCAGAGATATATAGAACATCGTGTCAGAGATATATAGAACATTGTGTCAGAGATATATAGAACATCGTGTCAGAGATATATAGAACATTGTGTCAGAGATATATAAAACATTGTGTCAGAGATATATAGAACATCATGTCAGAGATATATAGAACATTGTGTCAGAGATATATAGAACATTGTGTCAGAGATATATAGAACATTGTGTCAGAGATATATAGAACATCATGTCAGAGATATATAGAACATTGTGTCAGAGATATATAGAACATTGTGTCAGAGATATATAGAACATTGTGTCAGAGATATATAGAACATCGTGTCAGAGATATATAAAACATCATGTCAGAGATATATAGAACATTGTGTCAGAGATATATAGAACATTGTGTCAGAGATATATAGAACATCGTGTCAGAGATATATAGAACATTGTGTCAGAGATATATAGAACATTGTGTCAGAGATATATAGAACATTGTGTCAGATATATATAGAACATTGTGTTAGAGATATATAGAACATTGTGTCAGAGATATATAGAACATCGTGTCGGAGATATAGAGAACATTGTCTTAGAGAGAACATTGTGTCAGATATATGGAACATCGTGTCGGAGATATATAGAACATTGTGTCAGAGATATATAGAACATCATGTCAGAGATATATAGAACATTGTGTCAGAGATATATAGAACATTGTGTCAGAGATATATAGAACATTGTGTCAGAGATATATAGAACATCGTGTCAGAGATATATAAAACATCATGTCAGAGATATATAGAACATTGTGTCAGAGATATATAGAACATTGTGTCAGATATATATAGAACATCATGTCAGAGATATATATAGAACATTGTGTCAGAGATATATAAAACATTGTGTCAGAGATATATAGAACATTGTGTCAGAGATATATAGAACATTGTGTTAGAGATATATAGAACATTGTGTCAGAGATATATAGAACATTGTGTCAGAGATATATAGAACATTGTGTTAGAGATATATAGAACATTGTGTCAGAGATATATAGAACATTGTGTTAGAGATATATAGAACATTGTGTCAGAGATATATAGAACATCGTAACAGAGATATATAGAACATCGTGTCAGAGATATATAGAGCATTGTGTTAGAGAGAACATTGTGTCAGAGATATATAGAACATTGTGTCGGAGATATATAGAACATCGTGTCAGAGATATATAGAACATTGTGTCAGAGATATATAGAACATCGTAACAGAGATATATAGAACATCGTGTCAGAGATATATAGAACATTGTGTCGGAGATATATAGAACATCGTGTCAGAGATATATCGAACATCGTGTCAGAGATATATAAAACATACAAGTGACTTTAGCCGAACCTCAGATGATGATTTCCACTCTTTATCACTAATATGAATTTGTTTTGATGTCTGGGTAAGATTTTTGAGAAATTGCTGAAACTAGGTGATCAACTGAAATTCTGTTCTTGAATGTTTTCAATTTGAAGAGCGATTTATGTACGGACACACAGCTATCTGGCCAGCTTTTGATCGAAATTCTTTAACTTAAAGAAATAACTTAAGATGTTCCATAAGAATGCATTATTGGACTTTTCTTTAATTATGTAATAATATTTTTTTGATAGAAATTCTTTAGCGAAGGAGTTTCCTTTGTTTAAGAAATATTAATGAATCTGGCGCCTGATCAATCTATGGAGAAGGATAGACTGAAAATCGTCTGCTCCCTATTTTAGGTGACGATGTTAATCTTCACGATTTTATGTCTGAACAGGTCCCTGTTTTCCTTTTTCTTACCCTTTTCCATTCATTAACACAAAATATCCGATAGGAGTCATTTCCGTATTTTCCGATTCCATGGAGTTCCTCAGGGTAGGTCCAGTCTTTGGTAAGAAACTCATCTATAAAACAGTAAAACAGACTTTATAAGGTACTAGATTATTGTGCTGGTATCTCCATTTCACTCATAAAAACAGAAGATGACATCCCACTTTTCATATTTTTGTCTTCTTTATCTTTGTATTCTAAAATTTTAATTGATTTTAGGGTATTTTTGTGATTTTCCCGTAATAAAAGTTTAATGAAATGTGTTTTAACTTCCATATTGATTCGACGCGATGTACAACATTATCTTATCATTGGTTCACACTTCGTCATTACAGGTTACGTTCGATGCATCGATATTGACATTTAGTTATTATCCAGACCATATCAGTAGCAATGTGCAGAAGAATTACTGAATAAAATATTTATATGCCTCATCTTTTGATGAGATTTGTTTATTTATTATAGCATGGATCCAAACCTGTGTTCCGTGCACTTGAACACTCGCTGAGGCAGGTTGCGATCGCCATGATTGTTTACCAGGCACGTTGCATTGTGGGGGCATATGTGTAATGAACGACAACTCTTTGTGTGTGTGCGCCATTTTCCAAAACAAACCCAAACGACAATACATATCTCACGGTCATTTAAGACAGTCTATTGCTTTAGCAGTTCATCATCTATGATCAAACAACTAATATACTCATAGCAGGAACACAACGCATCTAGAGATGATAATGAATGTTAATTGAAACAATGACATTGTACATCGTAGTGCCAACCCATGCGTGTATGACAGATATCGGACTCAGAGTGACAAGTAGTAAACGATGAAGTGTATGCAAATATTTGTACATTTACAAAGAATAACAACCCATGTATTTCGTATTTACTCTTATATTTTAAATAATGTTGGGTTTTTTTTTTAAATATATTTTTAATGCAAATAACGTAAACAATCATATAGCGCCCATTTTGAGTACCTACCTGACGATCTACATAGTGTATAAGAGGGGCCAAAACCCAACTCCGCCTATACGAATACTCCGGTTATTTGCATATTTTGTCATGGAAAATGGGCTATGTAAATAAGCGGGTTGCTCTGTATATGCTAATTTTTTGAAAAAGGCTAAAAATGTTCATCACTGCCCATATCTCTTGAAGTTCCTATGAATAAGGTGTAGATGACAATTAACTATCTACATATTATAGACCTATGTTACTTATTCTGGTCAGTATAAAAATTGTTTACCAGAAAACCTGATGATAATTTTTGCTCGCTTTTCATGAAGCCCAAGAGGCGTAAGAAGCCTGGCAATGGCTGCAGCGTCAGCTTTCCTTGCGGCATCTGGATTTGGCCATTTGTTGAAAAACTTCCACAGAAGAGGGATAGCTGCCTTGCCTGAAGAAATAACTAATCACCTTCACATAACTTTAATAGTACAGTTATGTATATAATGTCTTCACATAACTTAGTATAGTTATCTATATGTCTTCACATAACTTAGTATAGTTATCTATATAATGTCTTCACATAACTAAATATAGTTATCTATATAATGTCTTCACATAACTTAGTATAGTTATCTATATAATGTCTTCACATAACTAAGTATAGTTATCTATATAATGTCTTCACATAACTTAGTATAGTTATCTATATAATGTCTTCACATAACATAGTACAGTTATTTATATAATGTCTTCACATAATTAAATACAGTTACATATTTAATGTCTTCACATAACTTAGTATAGTTATCTATATAATCATGTCTTCACATAATTTAGTATAGTTATCTATATGTCTTCACATAACTTAGTATAGTTATCTATATGTCTTCACATAACTTAGTATAGTTATCTATATAATGTCTTCACATAACTTAGTATAGTTATCTATATAATGTCTTCACATAACATAGTACAGTTATTTATATAATGTCTTCACATAATTAAATACAGTTACATATTTAATGTCTTCACATAACTTAGTATAGTTATCTATATAATCATGTCTTCACATAATTTAGTATAGTTATCTATATGTCTTCACATAACTTAGTATAGTTATCTATATGTCTTCATATAACATAGTACAGTTATTTATATAATGTCTTCACATAATTAAATACAGTTACATATTTAATGTCTTCACATAACTTAGTATAGTTATCTATATAATGTCTTCACATAACTAAGTATAGTTATCTATATAATGTCTTCACATAACTAAGTATAGTTATCTATATAATGTCTTCACATAACATAGTACATGTACAGTTATCTATATAATGTCTTCACAACTTACTATAGCTATCTATATAATGTCTTCACATAACTTACAATGTATGTCTTACTAGGACTATCTTTATAAAACACCAGTACAGAATCGTCTCTACTGTATACCAGCAACACAAAGCTATCTTTTCACAACACCAGTTTATAGTTAAATTTGAAATTAATTTAGGTATTTATATTTCGATATAAACATCGAATTTAAAAATAAACGAAATGCACATGACATCATATACCGTAAATATTCGGGTATAGTGCGCACTCGCGTATAGTGCGCAGGTACGTTTTTGAGGTTCATTTTCAAATTTTTTTTTTTTTTTTTTTTTTTTCAATTTTCAACTGAGCGGTAGATGAATTTTAAAGCATAAGATGATAGGACTTTGTAACTTATGAAAGCTAATTTACAATGTACCACATTTAATTGGAATCACCGGTCAGATTTGACACATTGGATTGACAGGTTGTTTACATTATATCGCCACAGGCCTAGTCAGCTTGCAAATTGTAGCGGTCCCATCTACGCTGTTGTACCAACAAAATAATTAATCCTACTCTCAATTACCTTGTGATTTTTGGTAAGTTGTTTTTTCAAGAAATTTCAAATATTTTGCAGATTGGTTCAGGATTTTGTTAATTGCCTCAGCAAGGTTTGGTATCTGGACCAATTGTCAATCCAAAATTGGCCATTTATTTTACCAATCAATCATTGTTTATAATCTATGTTTAAGAAAGAAATTTATCTATCTTAAGGATTATCATTCTATTTAAAATTAAAAGTTTATTCAATGGATTCCTGTGCTTTATCTTTAAAACATGCATTGTTTGTTTGCAAATGGTTTTATTAAATTTTCATATTTTTCAAATGATAGAAAACTGTCAAAACTCTAATATAGTATTTTTCACAATTTGATTAGTAAAATGCAGACAACGGATTCTTTTCCAAATTTTCGGACAGGGTGCCATTCCCAAAATACCTGTCAAAAGCCCGATATTTACCTGTGGTCCTATTGAGGAAAATAGTGCCGATGAGGAGTTTCCAGGGGTCGTGGTAGAGACTCTCCTGTATGAGACAGTAGGGAGACTTTGGAGGGGCCCAGGTGGTATCTCGGTGGAGTTCGGGACGAGGAAGAAACTTGCCGTGGGCAAAGTACTTGCTCTCTATTTCGGCGGATAGCTGTCGCGTCGGTGTAAAGTCATCATCATCAGAATCTGATGGGATATCTACACAGTAAATAACAACATCTTAAATGTTTTACTTAACTACAGTTTTCTTCCTTGGGATTCAACCACAAAACAATGAAAGTTTATACACAACAAACATAATGCACAAAAGCAACATTTTTAACATAGCCTATAATGCCTTAAAACATATCCACTATTTTTTCCCCATTTTGGTAGAGATTTCCCTTTCTGTTCATGATCAATCAATAACTGATCATTGATCATTTTAAGAAATTGATGATTAAGAAATTGTGATGGTTGATCATGAATTTTAAAGTGATTCCCAATACTACTAAAGTTAGCATTGAAGCTGTACTATTTGGAGACTGGAAAATAAAAAGAGCTCCACTTCATATTTTCAGAAAGCCCATTCAATTTATATAGAGGAACATATATCTAAAATGGCCTCCTATTAAATACCCAGTATAAACCCAGTTCATGATCAGAATAAACAGATTTTACATTTCTTGTTTTGACAATTAAACAATTTTTGAAATTCTATTTTGGTAATTTCAGTTAAAAAGACAAAGCCTATAATGTTTTTTTCTTAATGAATAAATTAACGAGAAATATCTTTTCAATGGTTAGTCATCACTCTACCTTCTACATGGCTGATTTCTTCACTGGCAAGTTGAGAAGATGTGGTGGACATGGAGACACTCCGTGACCTTGACCTTTCAGGACTAGATAAAAGTGGTGATGACCTTGGACCTTCCTCATTACTAGCTCTCCTCTGATGCCGTGGCGACACTGGAACATTCTTAATAAATGTAAACAAATTGTCCAAATTCTCAACAGGGGATGAACAGAGCTTGTCTTTCGTTTCCCCTGAGGAGACAATAGGCTTCCTTTCAGTTTTTGATGAATTTTTTACAGGTGAACTTTTTGCAGAGGAAATTTTAACAGGTGATTTTTTTGCAGAAGGAAATTTAACGGGTGAATTTTTCAAGGGTGAAGTTTGTACTTTGATAGGGGATGGTGAACTTGAAGGAGACAAACGTCCTTCTTCAACTTTGTTAGAAATGTCTTCCGATATCCCAGGAGTTGTATTTGTATCTTTAACAGAATCAACTGTATCGTCATATTGTGTTTCACTATTTTTTGTATTTAAAACATCTTGAACAGTGCTACTGTCTGACACAATAGCATTAGCTTCCATGGGATCTGTATATAAGTTTGTTCCTTCAGGATTACCCAGACAGTAAGTATATGCTGGAGTGACAACCTGCGACATATCGATTCCTTCGGGATTGGCCGCAACAACACTCGCCATTACATAAACACCGCTGACCAGTTCCCCAGTCACCATCCCACCACTAACAACTGCCCCACTGACCACATCAGCACTGACCAAACCAGGGGCTGTAGCACCACTGACCAAACCGTCACTCAGGGCAATACCACCGGGCAGCTGGACACTGCTCGTGTCAACATTAATGACGGGACCCCCCAACACAGCCGTACTTTCCAAATCAGTACTCAGTTTTGAAGTCTTTGATACGGAAGGCGACATAGTCGCTGACTGTCTTCGTGAAGAGTTGCGTTGAACTTTTGGTTCGTCAACACTGTAGATATCAGAGCTATATCGCTTGCTGCGCATTCTTTGTCGCGAAGGTCGTCGTTCGGTTTCCACCTTGGCAGGTTCAACCATGACAGGTTCAGGAATTGCTGGCACTGTTTCGGTTTCCTCTGCACTGCTATCACACATGTTCTTACTGTCCATACCAACATTTTGAAACAAGTCAAAGATATTATCACCATGGGATTTCAGCTTCTTCACAACTTTCTTACCAGACTCTCTTTTCTTCAAATCTTGAGACAATGAAGCAGTAATGTTCGTTTGGACTAACATATGTGGATTTAACGCAGGCGACTGTTCGGAGTTCATATTCTCATCTGGGAATGAATCCTTATACTCATCGTCCATTGTTGGAGAGTCTAATTTCTCATTAAAACTATCAAATTTGTTCACATCTTCCTGGTCACTTATGGCAGATTTCCCTCCGTTTTTCGTCACAGAATCTTCCTCAGTTTCCTCCACTACTTTTGTTTTTGGACCACGACCTCTTCCTTTCCCTTTCTTTTTCTGTTTCTTTATAACTGGGCCTTCATCAACAGCATCACCCTTACGTTTCATTCCAGAACCAAAATGCCATTTTAATCACAAGTTTCTGGGCCAGTGTTTTCTTGGGTGAAAGGTTTTTGCGTTTACCCAACTGTACTGAACTTTTACTAGACTCAAACTTTGTCTCTTCCTTTAGGGGAATCAGCTTTAGTCATAGATCTAGACCGTTTCCGACTGAGTTTTGGAGAAACTTTCACACTTTCACTAGTTGTCTCTTTGATTTCACGTTTATGTGATTTTCCAGATCTTACTGCCTTCAATTTTCCAGCTTTGCCTGGGGTTTTGGATAATGTTTTCAGTGTTTTTGTTGATGATTTTGGTGTCAATCTCGTTTTTACAGGAGATTTGGCATTTGGAGACATCATGCTTTGTTTCTCCCTTTTCTCAGATTTGTTTTTCCTCTGACCTTTCCGAGTAACACTTCCCTGGTTTGTACTATGATGCTTGCCTCGTACCGTGAAATCAAAAGCCTCCACATCCAAGTCTAGCTGCTTCTCTTGAACAAATGTAGCCAGTTCCGTTTTTGACCTCATCTTCTTTCCAGATGGGCTAAAAAAATAGAAACAAATTAATATCCACCAAGAGAAATACACAACTACATTTTACTCATTTTTAGAGATACTGAGAACAATATACCAAAGTATCACAACACAATGAAAAGACAGCTGCATCCATTGAGGCTTGTGTTAATATCATATTTCATATTTGATGCTGTCATTTTTTTCAGTTAGTAACATTTTCATAGAAAAAGAAAATATTAAAGTTTCCTTTTTTTAGATACCAAAAGTACTAAAAAGGCTCCACTTACAGACTATTTTTCAACAAATACCCATCTATGAAAAAGACAACAGTGATCGCCATGATTGGTGATTAAATTACACCAACATTACGGAATACCCTGATCCGGAGTGAATCAGGCAATGAAATACAGGATTTATTCTCAATTAAGCCAGCTCCAGGAGTGCAAAACTTAAATTCTAAACTTTAATTCTGAAGTTTATTTACAAACTTATATATAAGGATACTGTTTTACAATTATTGGAGACTCTGTATGACTTTGGTCTGAAGCATCTTTACAGACAGAGGAACCAATTTTGTATAAATGATGGGTCAATCTAGACTCCTTTGGGCCTGAGGAGTGGGGCCTAATATGTAAAATTTAATCAATCCTTTAAAACCATCTTTTGAAGGAATGACAGCATTTTGTTCAAATTTTCCTTTATTACTGTTTTGTCATATTTGTCATACCAATGTCATAATATCAATATATATATACCTGTAAATGTACACGTCGTATTTCCCTGCCGACTTGCCGTTAAGTCGCTGTACCACACGCCGACTCCATCCCTCTGGCAAGTTCTTGTCATGCAGCATCGGTGATATATCATAAGTGTGGTCTCCCCTAGGGAAAAATGAATTGTTATCATTGTATAATCATTAATATATTCATATAGTTACACATTCTCTGTTTAGTGAATGTATCATTGTAATATTGCCATCTTTGTCGTAGTGGAAAAAGGACAAAAGGCTGTAAATCCTTTTCGTGTTTTAATGGCAAGCTTGAATATTCCTTAGGACCTTCAAATTTACAAAATGTTTGGGTTCAGGGACTCCAATGACACAGGATACAATGTATGATTTTATCAATATGTCATATGTCAAACTAAAAGGTCAAAATGAGGGTTTCAGAGGGTCAGAGAAAGCCCTGTACATGTTACAAGTCAACGTTTCTCTTCACCCTAAAAAATGTGATAAATGTGAAAAGTAGATTTTTTCATGAAAATAGTGGTTGAAGTTCTTATAAGGTTTTAATCAGCATATTGAGGTCAAAATGCTGATGATTTTTTTACGAACTAGAGAAACCCTGTATACATTATACAATATATTCACATTTCCCTTCACTTAATAACTGCAGAAAATTGTAAATTGTGGAAAAGTGGATTCTTTTGAACACTTAAGGTTGTTGCAGTTCCTTATAACCAGCATATTCACAAAGAAAATTGTGAATTTCTTACTCAAATTTACCTGATTTGGACAGGAGGTGGCTGAATACTCAAATTTACCTGATTTGGACAGGAGGTGGCTGAATACTCAAATTTACCTGATTTGGACAGGAGGTGGCTGAATAAATACAACATCACTAGTTGTTGATTCCCTAGCATCATCCACATCAGCATAAGCATGGTCATCTGTATAAATACTTTGTTGTTCCAGATCTGCTGCAGGCATGTCGTCCATGTATCCAACACTTTCGCCAAGCAAAGCCTCGTCAGAGTTATCCAGGTCCACAGGCTTATTGTGATCATCGTCGTATCTGTCAAAGTAAATCATTTCAGTCAGCTTTATTTTCAGCACCACGCTATAGTTTTAGGAGCTTTTATTTTACCATGATACAGTTTTAAGCATAATCATTTTTACCGTTGAGTTTAAGGTTTTACCATTTTACTCTGCTATAGTTTCATTAGCCATGATTTTATCAGACTACAGTTTCATCATTCGCCATGATTTTACCACGCTATAGTTCCATTACCCATGATTTTACCAGGCTATAGTTTCATTACTCATGATTTCACTGGGCTATAGAGTCATTTCAGATGATTTTACTGGGCTATAGTTTCATTACCCATGATTTTATCACGCTATAGTTCCATTACCCATGATTTTACCAGGCTATAGTTTCATTACTCATGATTTCACTGGGCTATAGAGTCATTTCAGATGATTTTACTGGGCTATAGTCCCATTACCCATGATTTTACTGGGCTGCAGTCCCATTACCCATGATTTTACCAGGCTATAGGTCCATTACCCATGATTTTACCAGGCTATAGTTTCATTACCCATGATTTTACCAGGCTATAGTTTCATTACCCATGATTTTACCAGGCTGCAGTCCCATTACCCATGATTTTACCAGGCTATAGTTTCATTACCCATGATTTTACCAGGCTATAGTTTCATTACCCATGATTTTACCAGGCTATAGGTCCATTACCCATGATTTTACCAGGCTATAGTTGCATTACCCATGATTTTACCAGGCTACAGTTTCATTACCCATGATTTTACCAGGCTGTAGTCCCATTACCCATGATTTTACCAGGCTGTAGTTCCATTACCCATGATTTTACCAGGCTATAGTTTCATTACCCATGATTTTACCAGGCTGTAGTTCCATTACCCATGATTTTACCAGGCTATAGTCCCATTACCCATGATTTTACTAGGCTATAGTTGCATTACCCATGATTTTACTAGGCTATAGTTGCATTACCCATGATTTTACCAGGCTATAGTTGCATTACCCATGATTTTACTAGGCTATAGATTCATTACCCATGATTTTACTAGGCTATACTTCCATTACCCATGATTTTACCAGGCTATAGTTCCATTACCCATGATTTTACCAGGCTATAGTTTCATTACCCATGATTTTACCAGACTATACTTCCATTACCTATGATTTTACCAGGCTATAGTTCCATTACCTATTATTTTACCAGGCTTAAGTTTCGATTCATTACCCATGATTTTACCAGGCTATAGTTTCATTACCCATGATTTTACAAGGCTATTGTCCAATTACCCATGATTTTACCAGGCTATAGTTGCATTACCCATGATTTTACCAGGCTACAGTTTCATTACCCATGATTTTACCAGGCTGTAGTCCCATTACCCATGATTTTACCAGGCTGTAGTTACATTACCCATGATTTTACCAGGCTATAGTTTCATTACCCATGATTTTACCAGGCTGTAGTTCCATTACCCATGATTTTACCAGGCTATAGTCCCATTACCCATGATTTTACCAGGCTATAGTCCCATTACCCATGATTTTACTAGGCTATAGTTGCATTACCCATGATTTTACTAGGCTATAGTTGCATTACCCATGATTTTACCAGGCTATAGTTGCATTACCCATGATTTTACTAGGCTATAGTTGCATTACCCATGATTTTACTAGGCTATACTTCCATTACCCATGATTTTACCAGGCTATAGTTCCATTACCCATGATTTTACCAGGCTATAGTTACATTACCCATGATTTTACCAGACTATACTTCCATTACCTATGATTTTACCAGGCTATAGTTCCATTACCTATTATTTTACCAGGCTTAAGTTTCGATTCATTACCCATGATTTTACCAGGCTATAGTTTCATTACCCATGATTTTACAAGGCTATTGTCCCATTACCCATGATTTTACCAGGCTATAGTTTTTAATGTGACAATATGTTTTGCATAAAAATCTTTGATTCCCTGATGCCTATATTTAGGTGAAATTATTATATACTGGCTGTGGTTAACATTGTTCCAACCAAATTTGCTTGTCCAAACTGACCACAGGGAAGATATTTTATTGCTGATAATAGTTGAAAAATTATCAAAATGAGCTCTCTACAGTTACAGAACTATTACTACCAGAAACTTCTCAACATGTGAGGAATATCCCTTTAAGCAATCTTAATTTATCCACTGGTATATAAGAATTCTACAACTTTCCTGAGCAGTTTGACCAAATTAAACTCACCAATTCATATGACATTTTACCTGTATGCAGCAGAATCCTCAAAGTTGGGATCTGCATAATCAAAACCTTCTTCATCCTGCCCCTCCTCCACTCTCACAGCTTCCTCATCTGACATCCCAGCATCCTCTTCCTCATCGTCTTGCGCATCTGGATCATGGATGATTGTCGGCAGAACACTACAAGGAAAACACAAACTCATTGTTGTTTATTTTTGTTTGTAAATACAAGAACTGTAATTACAAGCTGAGGTCAACTTTATATATACATTAAACTGGTTTGACTCCCATTAATTATCAACTGATCACTTCAAATTTATATTTATTTTAAAATTATTTGTTTTGTACAGTGTTCATAACATCCTTGAAACAGCTTATGTTAATATGATTCAGTTTGGTACAGTTTTCGTCATATTATGTTTTTACCGCGTCCGCCGTCAATATAAACAATGAGTTGCACGTAATGAAGCTTACATCTAATACAGTGAGCCATGCGTTTTATATCATGTTATACCTGTGTACATATGTCCAGTCCAAATAGGTTGTGATAGATTTTATTCGTTTGTATTTTAGGGTCTTTTTGGAATATAAATAAAGACAGGAACGAGAAACGAGAAATGTGTTTCCCCCTCATTTTTACAGTTTAATGTACAATATATATATAGCACAATAAGGTCATTTAAAGATCGTCCATAAATGAGGTGGCCACCTATATATAGATGGAAGTATTTATAAAGCAGTCACACCAAACTGTCACACCTCCACATGATAGCATGGCGCCCAAACCTGTCAAACAAAACTGTCAACAGACCAGCAAGTCCTTATATAATTATAATTATATATATATAATTAATTACTGCAAACCTGAACGTCAAGCATAATAATAGAATTTGGTTTGTCTACCAGGGAGCTTTAATAAGATTGGCTGTTTTTGTTTAACGTCCTATTAACAGCCATGGTCATTTAAGGATGTGCCAGGTTTCGGAGGTGGAGGAAAGCCGCAGTACCCGGAGAAAAACCACCGGCCTATGGTCAGTATCTGGCAACTGCCCCACGTAGATTTCGAACTCGCAACCCAGAGGTGGAGGGCTAGTGATTAAGTGTCGGGACACCTTAACCACTCAGCCACCGCGGCCCCACACTTTAATAAGAACCCTATAGCTATAACCTCTCCTATAGGGGTAAACTCTAACGCCATGCAGTGGAAAGTTAGATATCGGGAGAAAAATGCTGTTTAGAAACAGGTGTAAAGATCCTTAAATTCTGGCACTAGACTAGTGTACATACATCTACTCATGATTAAGTTACAGTACAGATATTGATAGACCTATATATTAAGACACGGTTGGATAGTGCTTAAAAGTGAAAAAAAAAGATTGGCCACAGGTTGAAAAAGAGACTGACATCATTGAATGATTCCTGATCATAAGAATCAGACCAAGAAGTGAAACAAGGCTGCCAATAAATGAAAGAATCAACTCACTCGCAATGCTTAAGCTTAAATATGTTGAGATTGAAACATTCTTTGTTATATATAATCTTGGATTGAGCCCTGTGTCCAAAGTATGTACCTACCAGCTACAAATAGTGTGAGAAATGAAGCCCAAAGATTATTTGTTTTCCCTTACTGTAGCTCACTATAGACATATGGCCAACATGTACATGTCGTGACCTAATATCAGTACATGATATAATACACTGCTTCATTTCGGTGAACCAAGGACTAAAGTATAAAGATCCACCGTCCTAATGACTACATTGATCCACCACTCACAGTAAATAGATTGTCAGAAAGTTACATCAAATCATGAAGTCTGGCCAGGTGTTGAATGTCCGAGAATATTTTCTAATGTTCATCAGCTATATATAAAGAGTTAGATAACTTCAGTGGAAAGATCAGATCCACTTCCATACATATATTTATATTTTATACATAAAAATTGCATGTAAACATTGACGCAAACTCAAAAGTTTTCACCATTTTGTTTGTATACCACTGCAAACACAAACAGGTCATATGAATTTTTTTTTTTTTTTTTTTTGAGTTTGAAATAAATGGCTTTAATTCCTCACTTTCAGGCAGTTCTGGTGAGACTTATATCACATTTTTTTTATATTCTGTTACATAAATGGATGAATTTACACATTAGAGTTTGATTATATACATCGTGTATATATAATTTTACAGATGAAGGATTATGGAAGTACATAAAGTTCTATCTTTTCTTTCTATTGACAAGCATTACTGAAAACCTAGCCAACGGAGCCAGATAGTGGAAAACATTCTCAGACATACGACTACCGGCAGGGTCAGTTCAACTTCCTGTTTTGACATGTACATAGCAAGGAATGTTTGCCTTGAGAGCGAATGGTCGCTACTTTGAGTCCCCAGCATGGGCAGGGTATTTTCATTACTCCTTCTTAGTATTCCACTATAAACAGTCTTCCTCAGTTCAGTTGTGAGAATAACAAGGGAGAATTTGGACAAATGTAATATTCACATTGATTTCATCAGTCAGCATATATAAACACCTTCCTGTTATAACCCTATACACAACACAAATCATCTCACTTATAAGGAGCGTGCATTGATATCATCCGACAAGCTTTGGAATGGCCTTGGCTCTATTTTCATATGTAAGGTATCTTAATTCATATGTAGAAACCCTTTGATGACAGGCCAATGCTTCTGTCATTTGAGTAGGAATGAAACAATGATGCATAATATTATCCTCTGCTTTTTAATTTTTTTTAACTACTGTAGCTTGGACTTTAAACAAGCTCACACAAACTACCAGTCAACATATTTTTCCTAGAGAAGTCTGTGACGATCTAACAGTAACAACATGTCAGGAAAATGGTAGCCTGCATGTAACATTATAACATAAGAGGTCATAATTTGACCCTATGCCTGTTCTCGTGTATATTTCATACGCTTCAGATTCAGTGTAGACGCGAAACGTCTTCTTTGCTGTATTATTTACGCATTTTACTAAATGTCTGGGTGCCATTACACACAAATCTAGCTCGCAGCTAACATTTTCATCTTGCTACAACGACAGCCAATCACGTCATTCGGTATATTTAGATCGACCAGCAGCAAATCGTATGCATGTGGCTCATATATACTGCAGTCACAAAACTAAGGTCAGGGCAAAAAAAAGAAGTTTGCTATAGCATTTCCTTCATATTGCCGTCATGATCTATGATTTCGTGAGTACAGCAGTATTTAATGATTTGTTATGCACTTCAGGCTTGTCATCCATGCATCTACAGACAACATAAACACACTTACAACGGCTGCATCGCAACGTACAGCGCATGTGGCCCGCCGTCGCCCTCCATGTTTGTTGTTCATAATAGATGGTTATTACAAAATAGAGATCTAATGAATACGAAACGAAATACTGTGACTGTCGACCGGTTAAAACATCGGAGTGTTTTTGCATCAAACATTTGAAAATTGGGTTTATTTTCATTGTTATAATACACTAGATTAATTAGGAATTTCTCACATGTCTATTATTACTTTCCAATACTTACTGTAAATAAAAACAAGAAATATATTGAAAAAGATAAAGTGGTGTATTGATATATAGCTATCAATACTGTACATGATTTGGTATCTTTTATTTGCGACAGAAATGAACTAGACTATCACTCGCAGGCTCGTGGATTGAAGACATGAGATTTGAGGAAATATGTTTGGAATTTGTGACTGCTGTTGTAAAATCATCGTATAAAACTTGTATGCCAGATAAAAAGGAAATATACAGTTTACGCACTGTGTCTGACTTTCATGTTTTCAGAGTGACTGGCTGTTCCAGTAATAACTCATGTTTATTTGTTTATTGCACAGGCACGCGATTAATGTCTAATGTATTAATTTCTTGTATTACTTTCCTAGATGTGTTGCGAAATTGTTAAGTAAAAACCCAAACTCACCTACAAACAAAAATAAAACAAAACTACATAAAACAATATCTTAATTAATTCTATAGGTGCTTCAAAATATTTAACATTAGGGACGCACAGCGCTTGAACGACTACTTTTTATCCTAACCCAAATGTTAGACAATCTAGCGCCTATATGGACGAAAAGAGTAAAACGGCAATAACAACCAGAATGGTATAATGATGAAATAGATGAATTTAACTGGCCTCGCGAAACAAATCTAATGACATAATATGTCATCAAAAGGAATTACTTCAAAGACTGCCGTTGACGCGAGTGGGGCAGTTGCCTGCATGTGCAGCTAGTTTGCGCTTTTATATACTTTGAAAAGAAACGTAAAATGTGTTTATCTAGCAAAATACATCTTCCATGTAAATATCATATTCATTTCAAATTTCATAACTGTTAGGTAACGAGACATAAATACGTGTACATTTTCAAATACATATATATAATATATATTTGCTGTAAATGTCGTCCGACATTGCTTCCACCTGTTCATTTCAATGGCGGATAACGGACATAATCGGTGGTCTGATCGACGTTGAAAAGACGTTGCCAATATCGCGACCACAACATAACGTTTATTCAACATTGATACAACGTCATAGCATCGACGTTGTTTTCACGGTTTGGTTTCGACGTCTGATCGACGTTGTAAAATGGTTGTCGACGTTAATTGCCACCATAATTCAACCTATAATCAACGTTGATACAACGTCGTGTGTCCACTGGGTGGTATTGACCGTAGGCCGGTGTTTTTTTCTCCGAGTACTCTGGCTTTCCTCCACCCCCAAAACCAGACACAACCTTAAATGACCATGGCATTTAATAGGACGTTAAACGAAATAAACCAATTGAACACAACAATAATACTTCTTCTCTATGGAATCAATTTAAAACATTTACATCTAAAGCCACAAAGTGCTTTTTACTAACATCTCTGAAAATATATAATGATTCCGAAATAAACTTACTATCTACGTCATCACCCGGATGTGTTAAAACCAATATCGAAAGTAAAATACCCTTTATACTATCAACTTATACCTGTATCACAATACTAGACGTATTTAAAATTACAAATACTTTGATTCTACTAAGGCTACATGTTTTGATGCTATTGGCCTAAACATTATTAAAATGTGTGGACACATCATAGCTCTCCTCATATCGTTTATAGCATAATACAAGTATCTGCACTGGTATTTTTTCCCAACTAAGCTCAAAGAAGCAACTCCTCTTTTCAAAAATGGAAATAAAGATGATCCTGGAAATTACCGACCAATGTCAATCCTTCCAACTCTAGTCAAAATATACGACAAATATATATTTGATTTAAACATATTTTATTTGTAATTTACAATTTGTTACAAAGGGATTGGGCACAAGTTTTCCAACTTATATTAAGCCCTCTCCCGATACAATTTTACATTGAGAGAAAATTCACATGATGACAGTTTTATCTACATATTTACAATCTAATTTTATAAGAAATAGAGAGAAAGAGAGAGAGAGAGAGACAGAAGGGGAGGGAGACGGAGAGAGTGACGGAGAGAAAGGGGAAGAGAGGTGGAGTGGGATGGGGGGGGGGGGGGGGGAGAGACAGAGAGAGATTTTATAAGATATTGATACAAATAATCTTATATATCTAAATACTTCATAAGGACAAATAGTTTTGTGGTAGACCTAAGCAACAATCACTTTGGTACACAATTCGACTTTCCTTTCGTTCAAACTTGTCTAATGTCTATGATAATCCATGCCAGTGGTGTCTTCCTCCTTTTCTTTTCTGGTCCATCATTTATAACATTTCACACACACCCGAATGTCACACGAGTCCGCAAAGACAAAAATACAATGTACATTAATTTCCAATAAAGATATTTTTAAAATCTATTTGTATTTTTAATAAATAGTTGGGTTGATTGGCATATAGTTAGATTTTCTTGATGTGAAAGTTAATTTTTTCCGAATAGCAGAAGTTGCAGGTCTAGTGGGATGAAATAATTTAGATCACGAAACAGTTGCAAACGCTGAACAGAGTAAGTATTACATTAAAAAAAAAGAAATGATATGCATCTTCAACAGTGTGTCCACATTGGCAGTGTTTAAAATTAATCAAATTTGCATGAAATAAATCGTTGTTTAGAGTACTAGATCTGTTTCTTAATCTTGCATGCATAATGTTCTGTTTTCTGTCACAAATTTGATAGTAGAAGGGAACCTTTGTGTCTGTAAAATTTTGAAGAGAATGTTTAAAGGCCGAGTACGTAACACTTTGTCGGATTTCGTTGTCTAAATGATTCCATAGTTGGATAGTAGAGGGAAAGAAAGACGAATTAGTAAGATGTAAACGGTAATTTGGTATCGAGTAATTATTGGCATTTCTAAGGTTATATTGAGAATTTTCTGATACTAAAGGTGGAAGAAGTGATGTTAGGTAATTTGGAGATAATTTATGTTTAATTTTATGAAAAAAGCTGCAATTTTCGCCTAGAGTGTCTAATAGCAAGAGGTTCTAAACCACTTTCAGAATATAATGACTGTATACTAGTGTAAGATGGTAATCCCGTAATCACACGTGCAGCTTCTAGTTGAAGTTTTTCTAGTTTGTCTGAGTCACCGAGACTACACCCATCCCATACCTCACAACAGTATTCTAATAATGGTATAATATACGAAGTATATATTCTATATAAAGTATGACGATTAGATATATATTTAAGTTTACGCAAAACACTTATCTGTTTCGATACCTTTTTACAAATACCATCAATATGACTAGTCCATTTACAAATTCGTCCAATATAACTCCCAAGTGCCTATGATTTTCTACGAAGTTCACACAAATATGTAGCAACATCTTAATGAATATCTGTGTAAATATAATCATCTATATGATGCACAGCAAAACATTCATGTCAAACACCACTTATCATGATCAGTTGAGTACAGAAACATTGACAAAATGCAATAATTGGCACTATTTTTCTCAAGAAGTCAATTGTTTAAAAGTTACTAAAGCTATCCCGAAAGTATACAGCGATCTGAATCCTATCTGAACAGCAGACAACATATCATACATGGTAATGATCATATACGTCGCAACAAAGAATTATAACAGGTGTACTACAGGGGTCCATACTTGGCCCACTCCTCTTTATAATTTATATTTAATAATCCTACGCTATTCTCGGAACACTCAGATGTCGACATGTGTGCAGACAATACTACTTTCCAAAATAAAAGCACGGTATTTGTTATAAATCTGACAGTAAACTTTTATGCGTTTCCCCCTCGTTGTTTATGAACTGAAAGTTTCGTTATTGAGATTTCATACCCCATTTTAACATCTAGCAATTACACATGAGCCCAAATTCCCATTGTTCTTGTAAGTGGTCCTTCATGCATAATCTTTCCTTAATGTATAACAGGTTTTATTTGTTGTTGTCCCCATTCTTCCAGACTCCACCAAAAGGAGGGTTTGAACTTGGAGGAGTACATTTTTGTATGCCTAGATGAGTTCGCAAAATTAAGAGTGTAAACTTTTTGTTTTCAATTTATTTTCCTGACTTTGTAAAGTTGATATGCCGATTTTAGCAAAATTTTGCAAGCTGAAAGGTATTGATTTAAATTTCCATTAGATAATATTTTCATTCATTTCTGTCGCCATTAATTGGAGAAATTAAAAGTTATTTACAACATGATTTATTGCGACGCCATTTTACGTTGGTAAGTGTGTGAAGGATGCGGAGCAGCGGGATATTCGGTTTTGTTAATTTTAATTTCTTTCAACATATGCACCAGTGAATTACGTAAGGAAACTCTAGATATGTGTTTTTCAATATAAAATTTCATTAAATCCATCCATGAATGAAATGAAGTAAGGGTAATTGATAAACCAGTTTGAAAATACAAATAATTTATAGTAAAATTCAACGTCATGCGGACATCATTATGTCACACTACACTGTGCTGTACCTGACTTTGCCGTCGACTTGTCCAGATTCTTTGGATTTTTGTCCTCCACTAGAATTCTTGGCACAATTTCTGGACTAAAATTCATTTATACTGCATTAGATTGCTCACTTGAATGGACTTTATATAGGTTGAGCTAAGTTCGCAAGCTACATGTATTAGTTTAAACCATATTTTATTTCAAATTCAAAGTCATGCATTTCAACATATTAAAAATGCAAGGATTCAGAAAAAAGTATTAGAATACTTATATATAAATCTGTCTCCTAATGCATGTATTAGAGCTAGTTTAAAGTGGAGTTTTGCAATGGTTTCTCAGTACTTTCTATAATTATTACTGACGTCACAATCCTAATAAATGTCACAGACCAATGTCCAGATGGTGCCTTACTTAGGTTTTCGATGCCACACTGAGTTTCCCTTTCATTGTTTGTCTCTCCTTATATAATTGTCAGTATAATATGCGACCCGGGCGGGGCGATTTGCTGGATGGCATTATGCTTCAGTGAGGCAACACTATAAAATCGTCAGTTTCGCACTACCACAAGGAGACAAACACAAATATAACACATACACAGTTATTTCCGTTTTTTTTCGGCATAGCCGTATAATTTTCTTTTGACCCCAGATATGACGCGAAAGGTGGCGTTACTGGTCAAGATGAAGTATGTGATTGGTCAATGTAGCTGTAAATGCAAAATGCAGTTAAAGACGAAACAAAATTAAGATTGAATGCAAGCTGAATACGTGGATGTATCTATTCAAATGACACATTAATAAAATTATATTCCTGATTCGAATGCAGTCTTATTATCACCAAAAATGATTCAAACTGATATAATTTTGTTATCCGTGCTGAAACTGCGCATTTATTTATTAGTTCGTTAATTTATTTCACCAACAGTTTTACATTATAACCACCAGCAATAAAACTATGCCGTTTATCTTCTTTAAAGATATTTCTTGTTTTAAACTGTTAACATATGCATAAATTCGACTATCTAAAATCTGCGAGTCCGTACCCCAAGATATGAGAAACCATAGCCATATTTATTCTTGTAAATATATACGCGAGTATATCAATTCAGTTTTGTGTTATATGTATTTTGTTTGTTTGATGTTGTTTCGAGTCATACTCATTTTTACCCGCCATTTTTTGTCGTCCTTTTTAATTCATGCAGTGCTGATGGGCCGTTGAGAATGTGTTAAGCTAGCATTGACTACGTGTACAATGTACATTAATTCTTTTCCATGAAAACTGAATACTACTACTGGATACTCAATCTAACAAAGAATTAGATGAAATAGAATTAACATCTGAATTTCAATGTTAGTGTACTAAGTCAGATTTTCAAGTAATTGTGAAACTCAACTAATATTTTACGACATATACACTTACATATCTACTTTAAAACAGGTCATCAGAGACTATGTTAACCATGTGATATACACGTCTCTTTTGTCACCGTAGAAAAGAAATTGATTCAGTACTCGTGCGAAGAACGTTTCGTTTCGTTGTAATTAGCCTGTCTACATTCCTAAAAATGTATTATATTTACAAGCCTCGCTTTGACGTAGACATGAAAATGGAGGATGCGCGGGATAATTTGTGAACGACATAGTACCTGTTTCGTGGGTGACGTTGCATTTGTATATGAAACAATCACGTTGAAGTTGAATAACTAGGGTCTATAGGACCACTTTTGGTGAATGAATGCAAATTCATGGACTGTAGCTCGCGTTATTGCACTGATACATACTTTGTTTATGTTTTTGCAACATGTTGATATTGACACCGATTGTCTGATAGTATTATGACAGCTGACAGAATAGTGTTACTGATACACCTGTGCCATTTAAATGGCCACAATGACTTCGAATATTAACTGATTTATTCTTATTAAATGACCGATTCAAGCCGTCCATTATGAGTGGGATGACGCTGGCGTCGGCCGGCGACGATATCAAACTGTGGGATGTCGATTCGTCATTTTCGATGGTACGACAGTTTAACCCACATGATCACAACGTTTCCAAAGTCTGCTGGAGCCATGACAGTATCCTTCTTCAATATTCTAATTTCTGTAAAATATGAAAATGAAATAGTGAAACTCTATAATGTTGAAAATATCGCAAGTATTATGCATAATATATATAATTGTCAACTGAAAAAAATTAATTGATGTTTTATCCGTAGTTATATATGTAAGGTAGGTGTTATGTCACTCGATTTTATTGTATTTGCACCAAATTCTTAACGACACCAAACGGTGTCAGATAATTCCATGTTTTCATATAGCAGTGCGCTCATGGCCCTACACCTAGACATATGGTGTCAGGGCCAGAGAAACTCAGGCTATTGATCATGAACATCTAGTTGACATGTGACTGAAGTGAATCCTTCCTGGGCCAGAATCATATTTCTTGGAAAGCTGATCATGATCACATCATCATAGACTTTCTTGCTATTTTTCCTGTGTCCTTTTGCATCCAGCTTCCTAAGTTGTCCTGAATAGTCCTATATGTTATGAGGTTGCTACGTACCAGTTACTACTGTAACAGGAAGGAGTAATGAAAATTGCCCATACAGGTCTCCTGTATGTTGTGAGGTGGTCACAAGCTACTACTGTATTAGGAAGGAGTAATGAAAAATAACCTGCCCACCGCCCCACACTGGGACTGGAACTAACGACATTTCACTCTCAGGGCAAATATTGTACCACTACGGAAGGAGAATTTCCGCTAGTCTGAGCTAGTAAGCTGAGGCTACCTAACCTTCCTTCTTCACAAAGTCTTCGCCCTACTGACAGCCACAACCCTGGTTCGATTTCTTTAGCTGCAAGCTAATAAGCCTCTCCTTTTCATATAGCTTGCACTCTTGAGTGTTGTTTAAGGCAACAGATCTGTAAAAGGAAGGAGTATTATTAATGAAAAAATACTCTGCCTGCTCTGGGGCCGGAACAAGCGACCTCTTGCTCTCAGTTCAAACAACCTACCACTAGGCTAAAGGAAAATTCCAACTAGTCTGAGCTAAAAAGGTTAATTCACCACTTTTACACTACAGGCTTAGGGATACCTGGGATCAAAATGACACTGGCTGTTTATGCAATGTGATATTTAAATCAGCAGGGATCGACACTAACAGTAGCCCAGCAGCCCTGGGCTGTCTGAAATCAGGTCGGGAAATCAGCAGGGGATCAACACTAACAGTAGCCCTGGACTGCCTGAAATCAGGTCGGGCTGCAAGAATGTCCAGACCAGCAGCCCTGTGGGCTGCCAACATTTTCAGTCAAATGTATAATAATCAATTGAAGTTTTCTGTTTTCTTCAATAATTTAATATTCAAAACTTTTTTCATGAAACCCTTTGGTGTAATATCTATTATCTAAAAAAATTATGCTCAGAATGAACTTGAATGCAGGAAACTTCATCTAGAATATTCAATTTTTTCCTCAGTGTTGTGGTTAGGGACTGGAGGGACAATGCTCCCAAATCCCCCAAGAGGGGCGTCACCTTTGGCAGCCCGGGGCTGTCTCATTCCAAAACCTGGCTGCCCGGCGGTCTGTCAAGGTGGTTAAGTTAGTGTCAACCCCTGATCGGGGGAACAAAAACAAGCAACATAACTTGCATTTGGTATAAGGTACATGTATAATCTTATTCCTTAACAATTTACAGATTCTTATTTATCCAGTGTTTCCAATGTAGGTGACAAACTGTCCCTGAGTGTTGTGAAAAATTCATCAGTATCAATACTTGATTTGAAATTTGTGGTGAGTACTAGGTAACACTTAATAAGTATTTACAGTCGGCATTAATATTGCTGCAGAAAGGTTTTATTATATTTGTATTGTGATATCACCTGTTATCTTTAATTTTCAATCTGTCTGACAATACATGTAATAAAGGATCAATACCGGTAAACTTGATCCCATTTCTCTGATAATACAAATCAGATTTGTATTCTATAAATTAACTTAGAGTAAAAGCTGGCATCAGCTTATTTATAAATGAGCATATTCATTTTTATTCTCCTTCATGGTTGCTTCTGTAAATTTAAATCATTAAATGATGAATTGTATAACAAACAATATATTTGATATACATATATATACATTTACTTGTATAAGAAATTTTCTTTTTTTGCTTCCACAGTCTGGAAGAGGATTCTTGGACTTCAATTCTACATCTCGCTACATTGTCAGTGGGATTGACCAGGCTATCAATGTATGGGACCTTAAAGTGAGGAGTCTACGCAAAACATACAAGGTCTGATCAAAGTACCAAGTTTTCCAAGATGACGGACATTGAGAATTGACGATCTTTTTTCTGTAAAAAAAAACTTGAAAACGTCTCTACCTGTATAATTTGCGCACCCCCAACTTAAAACTTTATTTCAGTACAAAATAACTGCGCAAATTACAAATTTTTTTACGGTAGTTGATTAAAAATTTTGATAGAATCCCTCAATCATTTTAACCAAACCAACCAAAAGATTCTTGGTAAGAAATCATAAAATGATTTTTTGCTTTTTAATAAATAATCAATTCAGTAAATAATTTGCAGCCAATTGCAGTTGAAGGTTAATTGAATCATATATAACATGTAATCAAGCTTGATTTGAAAATTAAAGAAAAATCACCAAATATGTCTTTCCTTTTGTGATGTCATGATTTAGGTTTTTGATGATATGCAGATATCAAGTTATAAAAACACCACATTTTTAGACCAATTGTGTGATGTTTTCATTTTATTTCCCAGGGCCACACTGGAACAGTGACGTGTGCTAAATTTAACTGGAACGACACCTATATTGCTTCAGGCTCTGACACAGGGGAGATAATTGTGTACAATGCTGTATCCGGACAGGGCTGCAGTCCAATGATTGCCCCTAAGGCCCAGGTAAGACAGGCTATTAAAGCAGATTGCTTTTTCAACCAATAAACCAAATGTTGTATTTGTAATGAGAATATTTTCCCACGATTTAATGAGATTTCCATGTGAATGATACAGGCCATTTGGGCCTCTTGTTGATAGGTACAATAGATACTGTACATGTTGTATTCCAAAAACTGTTCGATCATTTCCAGAAATAGATTGAAATATATTACATGAAGATATGATGAAATACCTATTATTTGTACCGATTTCTGACACTCTTCACTTACTCTGTACTCCAGGCTGTTAAGGAGATACAGTACAGCCATTTTAAGAAGTCTTTACTTGGCTCCGCATCGGATGATGGTGCTGTTAACTTGTGGGACACAAACACACGTCGTCTTATCCATAGTTTCAGTGATGCCCACCGAGCTCCTGCCACTGGCATCAACTTCTCTCCTATCAATGCCATCTTCCTCGTATCGGTTGGCCTTGATAAACGCATTATCTGCTATGACTTGGAGGGCAAGAAGTGAGTTTAGTTAAGTCTGGACTTTGGAGTGAATTTTTCAGGATTCAACTACAAATTTTGAAAATTTTGCTTTGATACAAAATAATTAAAAAAAAATACAAAACTTTTGGATAACTTCCCTTTACTGTGATCATACAATACAACAACCTGATAAACTTTTCTAGTAAAAAGTTTCCGAGAGTTCTGTTATCCACAAAACATCACCTATTTATGACATTTTGTGAGATATTTTAAACATTTACAGCTTCAATTCACATATTGTTTTGATTTGCATCATTGTTTAACAAAAATATATTCACAAAAGGAAAAATTAGAATTTAGAATTTGCTGCAACCAGGGCATCCATTTGACCCTTGACTTTTAGCGATTTCGAAGTCAAATCACCTTTTCTCAGAAATATGAAGGGTCAAAACATTATGCCAGATAGACATGCTCCTTAAAAGTCTAGAGCCGGATTTGATTTTGGAGAGTCAATAACATACTCTCAAGGGTCTACTGGATGCCCAGGCAACCTCACTCACTTTCACCAATGTACTCATATGCATTAGACTAAAATCTACTGAATTGTAAGCATCAATTTCTTTGGCATACGTAAGGCCAAATAAAGATAACACATTGTAGATTTGGATAATATTGTTACCATGTCTTTACAGGTATCCGAAGGTGATAGTAGCAGAAAGTCCTCTAACATCTGTCGATGTGATGCCTGATGGTGCCACTGTTGCTGTCGGATCCACACGTGGCAAAATATACATCTATGATCTTCGACAAGGTGACACACCTGTCAAAGTCATAAATGCCCATAAGTCTTCAGTACAATGTCTGCGTTTCACCAATAACTTACAGGTAAGTAACTAAACAAAAGTTTGTCAAGTATGAGTAGAAAATCTGATCATTGAGTCTTAAAAGAAGTTGTTTTTATGATCTCTTGTATCATAAGTAAAAAGTGTAAAAGTCCAGACACTGCAGCCCTAAATGAAAAACTTAACAAAATGTACATAATTATAAAAAAAAAACTTGAAACTATCGTAGCTTGTGTTAAACTTTTGCCAGACAGATTATTTTTTAATGCAAAAACAATGTGGTAAGTAAGTACTTCTGATACAAACTTTCATCACATCTTTGGGGATGACAATTCACAACTCTACATTGAAGTTTTTAAGTATGTAATTTTGTATGTTTGTCCTTAGACTGAGAATTTAAGTAAAAGTGGGTCAAAGACTGCCAGTAGTAAGGATTTATCGCCTCCCAACAGACGACAGCTTCCTCAAGCTCCAGCAGATTCCTCAAACATCACAGGTAACTATTTCACTAATAAAAATTAGAGCTCACATCAGCTATCTAGGCCAACTAAGGCAGGGCTAATCTATTACACTATTATGAGAAATATCTCTGCCATCACCACCTAAGTTAACTCTACTAGGATATTCCACAACCCAGTACTATACCCTGCTATCAGAGTTCGCAGGGCTGCAACAGCTGATTAGAAGAACTGTTGATTAGAGGATTGGCCTATTTAACCTCTGGTGAAGATCTGAGGTGCATTGTTCGAGGCTACCTACCCAAGCTTCTTTTTTGTGTCTGGAGAAGTTGAGAAACAGACTGGTCTGTGCTGACATGGTTGTATCCTTGAGAAAGACACTTTACCGTAATTGCTCTGGATAGCATGCAACGGGCCTCCTGTATGTTCGGGGAGCCATCATCTATTACAACTACAAGGAGACACGCCTCAAAACTAGCCTGGCTGTTAACGGAGCGATAGGCCCAACAAACAAACAAAGTTTCATTGATTTCGACATGGGCAGCCACTAGAGTTAAAGGACTAGTCAGATATATGTAATGCCACAGCCGCCATCACACTTTCTTTGATTTTGTCATGGGCAGCTAGCTAGGAGAGAGAAGGGATAGTCATATCCATCTTTTCAATGATTTCATATTGATGTGTAATTTATTTCCCCAGATATAACTGATTATACCAATGTACAGATAGGTTGTCATATTAAACATTTATTTGCAGTTGATAAAACAGATTATGGTCCCAGGAGAGTTGACAATGGAATTCCTGATAATGACACCTTCTCTCCCGTCAAAGACTCCCATGGTTGGTATCACAAATCGAACACATTGTACTACATTTTGACCACCAGTATGTGATTGTCTCTACAATGCATAGTTGTTTATCATGTCTTTGTAGTAATATCAGGGTTTTAAATTACTAGACTCGAGTCTCTTTATTATTCCTTAACCATAGGAAATCCCTTAAATCAAAATTTTCTATTAAAATATGTTTTCCTAAAATGCATTTCTATGGAAATTTGAAGTTAAGGCACGTCGGTGGAAAAGAAATTTACCACTTATCTCTTCAGGGTCATATTGATGAGCTTTCATTTCTTTCCTATGTGGTATGTGATGGTATGGGATCTGATAGAAATATTTTGATAACTGGGTGTTTATGTGAACAGTTTTTGGCTGGAGTAAATGCCGAAAACATTTGTATTGTATGTCTGGCTGTTGACTAACAGAAAAACAATATAATTTCATTAACAAAATGTGCTTTTTCACTAGTCATGCTTTAGAATTGGAAGTTGAGCACATAATCTGAGTTCATGGCCCTTCAAGCATGATGACAATTTTGTAATTATATGTGGCCATGTTTCATGTGCTAAAGTCTGATCTACCGCGGTGGCCGAGTGGTTAAGGTGTCCCGACACTTTATCACTAGCCCTCCACCTCTGGGTTGCGAGTTTGAAACCTACGTGGGGCAGTTGCCAGGTACTGACCGTAGCTAGGCCGGTGGTTTTTCTCCGGGTACTCCGGCTTTCCTCCACCTCCAAAACCTGGCACGTCCTTAAATGACCCTGGCTGTTAATAGGACGTTAAACCAAAAAAAACCAAACAAACCAAACCTGATCTACAATTTAGTAATGAGTGTGCCATAATGTTGGATGGACGTCATTATGATTCAATCATCCAGTAATTATATTCTATTATGATTAAGCAGCATTACATTGTGTGATATTTGTAGCAAACTCACTGACTGGGTACAGTGACCGAGAAGCAGAGCACATGTCAAACTCTGGATCAAATCTGGGGTCCTTCCTCCGACAGGACAATCAGTCTTCCAGTAAGTCTCTCCCTCTTTCATAATGTTGTAGTTAGGGTATGAGTGAGTAGTATTTGACCACAATATCAATAGAAGTGTCTGGTTGATTTGTCTTTGATATCCAACGATTATCAAAATCTGATTAAAAAATCCGAATAGAAGTGAGCATTTGAATTTCCTGTCTTGTATATTGATGAAGCCAGAAAAACTTACTTTGTAGAAATTTTAGCCTGATACACTATGTAGGGATAGCAGGTGAATTAATTTACAAGCTGCGATAAATTCAATATCCCGATGAAACTAAAGAAAAATGACATCAGTGCTTAAATGGTTGTACAGTGAAGTTTTATTTGATGAGAAAGACATGTATTTTTTTTTTTAAAATGAACATTTTTTTTTATTTATGTATAGGTGGTATATTTTCTCCGCTGGCTGACACAGGAACCTACAATTATCGGGAGAATATAGGCATGTCTCCACTTTTCACCAATAACAGCAATAACCTAACCCCATCCTGGAATACGCCCGTCTCCGAAAACAATACATACGGTTTGGTAGGTTGTGTAATGGTTGTAAAAGTGATTGTCCCTTGGTGGAATATGACTGTATCTAGCAAACTATGCAGTCTGTTAGGTTGTGTATAAATGGTATAATTGTTATTAGGGCCGGTGTAAAGGTTGTGTATAAATGGTATAATTGTTATTAGGGCCGGGACGATACACCAGTGCATCGCGATCACTTTCTCTACGATACCAATATTGATCCTAATGCAATTTTACGATACCTATATCGATCCTGTGTCTTGCCCTTGTTGTTTATTTGTTTAATACATAAATGCATTTTCTTCGGAAAGACTTGAATTCAAATTAAAAGACATTTGTCAAAAACGAAAGTGTTATCGATTTCTGGGAAAGCGGAGCGCTACTCTGAAAGTGAAAGCTGTTAAATGATTGAGGCCGTCTGCAGTAGGCAAATCTGATGTATGGAAAACGTTTGGCTTTCCAGTGTTTGAAAATGACGATTAAACTTGCATTTACTACAAAAGGTACTTTGTTTTTTATTGAAACAAATAATGTATAATGTTTAAATATATTTTCTCTATGTATTGCAATATGTATCAGATCGTAGCTCTAGTATCGTGAAACGTATTGGATCGGGGCATCACTGTATCGTCCCAGTCCTAATTGTTATCAACGTAAATCCCTCCCTGTGTATATATGGTATAACTGTTATCAATGTAAATCCTTCCCTTTATTATAAGGAGTCACGGTGGCTGAGTGGTTAAGGTGTACCAACACTTTATCATTAGCCCTCCATCTCTGGGTTGCGAGTTCAAAACCCACGTGGGGCAGTTGCCTGGTATACTTACCGTAGGCCAGTGGTTTTTTAGCTCACCTGGACCAAAGGTCCGGTGAGCTTATGTCATGGCGCGGCGTCCGTCGTCTGTCGTCCGTCGTCCGTCAACATTTGCTTCAAATCGCTACTAGTCAAAAAGTTCTTATTGGATTTTGACCAAATTTAGTCAGAAACATCCTTGGTAGAAGGGGATCAGATTTTGCTTAAATGGTGACTCTGACCCCCAAGGGGCCTGAGGGGCGGGGCCCAATAGGGGAAATTGAGGCAATTCCTTTAAATCGCTACTAGTCATAAAGTTATGAATGGATTTGAACCCAATTTGGTCAGAAACATTCTTGGGGGAAGGGGAACAGATTTTGCATAAATGGTGACTCTGACCCCCAAGGGGCCAAAGGGGCGGGGCCTAATGGGGAATTAGGTCTGAGATGCGTCACCATTTTCACTGATACAGGTATATTGTATCTTGCGGAAAACATCTTGTGACAAATACATGTATCACAAGTCTATTATGAAGAAAACCACAAATTGTAAATAGTTTTGTCAATCTTTTTTCCCTCCTGGCTTTCAGACTGTCAATGGGTCCAGGACACAACAGGATGGTTACTACAGCAACAGTAAATTTTCTTCACCACCTGGAATTGGTACGTCATCCAGTACCAGCCGCAGTGATCCACACAACATTCGAGGTATTTTACACTAACATGAAGATTTTCATGTAACTTTCGTCGTCTAACCAAAGATATTTAGCCAAGTACAAGTGGATTACCTAACCTGACTAGCTAGTCCTTTTGACTTATAAAAATGACCTTTAATTATCACATCATTGAAAAAACAGGTTTAAATCAGTTATTGTTTTTATGATGTTTCAAGTTTTCGTAGTTTTATCAAAACTTCCAAGCACAAAGTATATTGTTTTGGGGTTTGTTTTGGCAAAAATTAGTCATCTCGTATTTTCAATGTGTCTATTATTCACAACATCATGAAAAAAAGATCTAATTATATGTTGATAAAAACTTACTGGGAAAAAGACACGCTGCTGTCCGTGTTGTGTAGGGAACCATATCATCCACTTAGTATGATACCTGACCTGTTATGAAGTTGTTACTCATCAGAGGTAAAGTGAGCAGAGTCTGCAGCCCTTGATGTCAAGTTGCATAGGGTGGCGCAAGATGACGCAGGGTGGTGCAATGTTGGTCTAGGTGGTATTGTTATTGTATGACTCCACTGAAGGTGGATAGACCTCCAAATCCTCGTTTACCTGATCAACTACTCCTAATGCATAATGCAATGGGGGGATCACATGCATGTAAACTTAGATTCTGTTTCTTTGAACATCCACACCAATGCGACAACACAGAAACAGCCCAGTAGCACTCCACTTTAACTTCCAATCACGCTTCAAACTGGACACGATCGGAATACTACTCATTATACCAACTCTTTACCATGACACCACTTGGAAGCAATATCCAACGTTAATTGTTGCATCCTCAGTCAGTCATATTTTCACAAATTGAATGTGAGTTGATATAAATGAAATCTATTTGTTACTTCGAACTAATGTGGTGTTGATACACTCTTTATATAATTCTTTATTATTCTTTATGCTCTGAACGTAGTTTTTAAACTCAATTTTGATTTATTCGACAGACAATGCCATGTCAAATGGAGGGAGTCCATATTTGCAGAATGGTGTCTCAAGGTCGGATGTTGAAGGTCGGGGGGCAGTATACCAAGGTCAAGGTCAATCGAATATGAACATGTCAAGTACTAGTCCTGGCCACCCCACCCCCTCACATGTAGGGGCAGAGGTGCCCCCTAGGGTCAGTCCCTCTCGCCCTACTGGGATCAGTGCCTCACCAAGCATTCCTACGTTAAAACTTGATGACTCCCCAGGAAGTTGTGCTGTAGCCGAGAACTCGGGAACAAAACAGTTTCCATCTCCGGAGGGTGTGAATGCGGTAACTAGTGTATATTCTGGATCAGTAGGTGCACAGAACATGATACACATGGGTCAGGATCCACAAAACTTGTCGAACAGGAGTCAAAGCTCTCGTGATCAATCACACAGGGGTCTGAGTTCACAGGATATGACACATGGAGCTCGGAGTTCATATAATCAGGTAAACAAGAGTCAGAGTTCACAGGACATAGAACATGGGAGTTATAGTTCCAAAAATCAGGCATATGGAGGTCGAAGTTCACAAGAAGGGCAAAGATTGGATGTAGAGCCACAAGCTATACCGGCTGGAAACTTTCAGACACAGCTGCTACGGAATCTAATACGTGATGAGTTAGAGGATTTCTATGACCAGATGCACCGAGAAATGCAGAATCTACAGGTGGAAATGATCCGTCAGTTCCAAATTCAACAGGTAAACTTGCAATTAAGATTTTATCTATTTTGTAATGATACAGTTGTTTGATCTCACAACACACCAAATACACCTTGTAAACCTTGTGCATACATCATCTGCACAACATGCACAGTATTACGCACATGGTGCAATTTAGTACAATTCGGTTTTCAATTTTGTGATATGGTGGATAATATATCTTTCCATCGTAACCTGCCACCCTATTTCATTGTTTTCAAAACACAACTTGGCATATATTTCTTATAATATGTGTATAGTTAGTTCCCCTCCTGGAGCCTTTGGGGTGAATGGGGGGGGGGGGGGGGGGGGGGGGTCTGTTACTATTGTTTTGTGCTGTGTCCATCTGTCCTTCAACACATCCTGTCCAGGTCTATCTCCTACATGACTTGACATTGGAACTTCATACTTGGGACATAGTTTCACCTAGATAAGGCAGTGTGTCATGTATCAAAAATAGGTCATTGCCACCTAAATTTTGACCTCTGACCTACATCAAAGAAAAGGCTTGTCAGGGGTCTATCTCATACATTATTTTTTTGTCACTGGAACTTTATGTGGTTACGTACTAAAATTTCCTTACATTGTATATGGGGTCACCTTCTTAATTATGGATTCATCATCTCTGCATTCTTGGCAAATAATTTTACAAAAAGTGGGTGACTAATTATATATGCATTAGGAACATATAATGAATAGAATTTCTGGTATGGCTTCTCTTGGTTACACCTGACATTTTACACCTCGATTGATGGGTGGTAATGGTTATACCTGATATTTTAAACCTCGATTGATGGGTGGTAAAAATGCAGTCATTGGAGGACCAACATCAAAATATTGGTGGCATAGGATCGTGCCATGCTTTGTGGCTTCTTGTTTATCTAACACATCAGTGTTTTTAATCACAATTTGTATACATTGTACCTAATAAATGTCCGTTGATTACTTCAGAACGAGGTGAACAGCCTGCTGCAGCATTACTCTGTTAACCAAGACCTGGTGGCCGAGGTAGAAAAACTACGTGAGGAGAACAAACGACTCAAAAAACATTTCTAAAGTTTTTACAGCTCTGAAACAATGCTGTGCGAACAGACAGCTTGGAAACCATTTCTGACATCTTTTCTGAAACTATGCGAGGAAATATTACAGCTCGGAATTGTTTGTGCTGTTTAGAACTATGTTATGTTAGGAAAAGAAACATTTCAAAAATGTTTCTTCTGTTTTAGAGTACTCTGAAACAAGAAACTTCACAAACATTTTGAAAAAGATACGTGATTCAAATTCCTATTAATAGACAAATGTATGTGATATTACGAGATGTGCCTTCATACTTTAAGAAAATTTATGATAATTTATCAGAAGAGCATGTAATGCATCCTAGGGATCACTAAGCAATTAACTTTTTTTTCAAGACAATATTATTGGTTATAACTTTGAACAAAAACGCAGAAATGAATTGTTCATTTCTGATTTTGATTGTACTTTGCATCGGTTTTGTACATAGGAGTCTTATAATTATAACAATAGCCAAATTATCTATAAAATATTTGATCCTAGTTTCTAATATCTTCAGTAAAAGTTTATCATTTTAACAAAGTAATTCTATGTAGAAAAGTAACATTGTCTAGTTTTAACCTATATTGTTATATCACAATGAAAATGTTTTCTTGTATTTAAAGAGAGTCTTGCTAGATGATGGTAAGATCTGCTATCTTTAGATTGATATATAGTGAAGGGAAAAAGAAACGCAATTGGAAATTGTCCGGTTTACTGGGGGAAAAAAGATATTATAGAATGTAATACTGGTTAAATTGAAAGATAGGAAACCACTTAGTCATCTGAAAATTTCAGCCATATCAATCTGAAATTTGACCAGGGCACATAAATATACTGATGACATTTTCATATGATAAAGTGGTTCCCTATATCTTTCAAACACACTACTATTACATTTAAGAGCATTGTTTTAATTTTCTGTAACAGGCAATTTTTAATTGGTTTTCTTTTTCCTTTCAATGTTTTAAATTTCTTATCAGTTTTCATCAATAACGAATCAATATAACGAGAAACATGAGTGTTTCACAAAACAATACATGTCCAGGATATTATAATGATTTGTAGTGTGGAACAAAATTCTTCTTCTCTGGATATTGAATTTGATCTTGATGTTTCACGATGTTTTGTATTTTGGCAGCATTTATATTAGTGGGTGTAATTAATTAACAGCATGAAAAGCATTTTCACTGCAATTAAGCATTAAAGACACAGTCAAACTGTGCTCAAATATGTAAAACAACCCCATATTTATGTGAATTTAAATATCAGTAAGTGTGATTTATTTTTACATCACCTAACAAGTTATATCTATGAACTTGTATTAGTCACTCTTTTCGTCCTGGAAGGAAGAATGCAAAAAATCTTAATTTCGGAGGAAAATTTAGTCTCAAAGAGAGAGAGAGCTCGAGAGAAGGAGAGAGTATTGTCAGGTGTTCTGCTGCAAGTTTTCATCAACATACATGGGACCAATTTTGTTTTCTTTTGAGAAAAGTTTCATTTATGTCTTTAAGAATAGTTGTTATATTGCTCATTTACTAATGCAATTTTGAAAGACTATTTAGTTTTCACATACACGCAAAGTAATATTGTATTTATTCACAAAGATTCATGAAGATGTTTGAATGCTTTACAACATTAAAAGCCAAATCCAACGAAGAGTCAAAATTTGGAATTTCCACTTAAACTTTAAATTTTTGAGATGTTATAGTGTAATATATTATTATTCATTAATGACATTTTAAGTTGAAATTCAGGATATGGGTCACAATTGACTCAAAAGACTGGTCAAAGGTACCAGGAGAATTACTGATTGTATAAATGATGATAGCATGTTTCTTATCACGACAAAGTAAGTTGAGGACAATTTGTGTCTTCTGTATCGTAATTTTAACAAGAAATTTTCAAATTTTGTAATTTATTATTGTAATGTGCATAAAGTTGAGAACTATGAACGTTAGTAAAGAAATTCACAACATTTAACAATGAAATTTTTTTCAGGTCAAATATACCTGTAGACAAATGAACATATTTTAATACATATATGATATGTAGCTATAGATAGACAAAAGTATTGAATGAAATAAGAATCTGAATGAAATGTATGCTCAAATGTCACATGTTATATAAATGTAAAATTCAAATTCTCATTCACAAATCAATATTCATTGTCTTCCATATATAATACACCCACTATGGGTTCACCTCAAACCAGCATTGCATTAGATTATATGTAATAGTCTTGCCTGTGTTATTTTGAGAAGTTTTTCTGACACGATTTACTTTCAAATGCTGTGCATGTTTGAACATCAATTTTGTTAAGCCTGAAATGTGTTGTGATGTGAAGTTTTAAGTTCAGTGTTTTGTCTGCTGTGGAATTTGTATCTGGTCTGAAGACGTTTGTGTTAACATATCTTCATTAAAATACTGGAAAGTACCTGAAATTAACTGCAGTGCAAGAGCTACTGAAATTGAAAATTTAATCCATCACTTCCATCGCTACAGTCAGTAAGTTTCTTTAAAATGTTTGTAGGAATACGTAGTATATAATTGTTTAGAATTGGATTAATTGAAACAAAATATGAACTTCAAACTTTTAGTTCTGTAGACGTTGCTGTTGCCAATGGCTTACAAGCAGTATCAAAATGATAAGAGACATTCCTTTGACAAGCTGGAAGGAACTCTAAGCCAGAAAAAATCTGTCTTGGCACTATCTCCTTGCTCCAGCACCAAGACAGCCTTAGTCAAACTAGCAAGCCTGTTGTGACAGTTATTTCTTATTTGTTGTTTAGAACTTGTACAGCTTCAATAACACAGAGCACATTTCTAGTTGATATTATTCATACATGATATGTATATCTTTTTTCTGTCTCTTTTTTTTCCATTTCCAGTTTGCATTTTGTTATCATCTTTTATTTACAGTTTAACATGTAAGACGAAGTATGTTTTTATTTTGAAAACTTTTTGGTGCTTTACTTTCCCACCATCTCTCATTCATGTGTTCATAATTTTACTTTATCCTGTTATTGTAAAGTGCCATACGAGAAACCAACCACATACTGACACTTGGCTCTTCTACAGCTTCAGGTTAACATTTTCATGGTTTCTCGTTTACATTTCTAGCCCACCATCTGGTGGACTACTCAAATCACTTTTCGTCTGTGGTCTGTCTGACAACAATGCTTGTTGTCAATATTTCTTGAGAATTACTTAAAAGGATTTTTCTCAAATTTTGTATCTAGGTCCCCTGTGGTCGTTAGTTATGCCTATTCAATTCTAAGACTGATCAACAAAATGGTAAATGATCAGATGAATGTTCAAATGATTTAGATAAAAGATGAGAAATGTAGAGAAAAGATCAGTCTTTCAAAGACCCAATAAAGACCATTCAATGATGGGTGCTAAGATCACTGGGAACTCTTGTATACCTACCTAACATGAGCAATATGTATTAAGATACTGTCAATAAATAAGATTTTTGTTATGAAAGCATGTTTTTTGAAAATGGAAAAACGTTAATATTAAAATGTTTCTTCACTGTGAAACATGTTATTTTCCTAAATTTTTACTTCCACTTTACTTCCTGATTTGTTTATTCCTACTTTTCTTTTTCATTTGATTTTTTTTGTATTTCACTCAAGACACTCATTGTGTAATAGGAGGTCATATTTGTTATACAATTTTAATACACAAATTCTTATTTCCACAATATCATAGTTATTAATAAGGTATTTACTAAGAATAGAATGTCGCAAAACTATAATATTAGTTATAGCTACTTGTTTTGTACACTGGTATCCAATACATGTCTAGATGCTGAATATACATGCAGTTCCAGAAATAATAGAAAATGGTGAGAGAAAAAATGCCTAAACATGTGAATGGTTTTTATCGTGTTTACCTGGATTGTATAAAAGGCAACATAGCTCACTGAATTTCTGTGTAAGAGTGTTGCTCAAGAGATATCAGTTAAAATATATCGATCGTTGGTAATACCTGTACATGGCTACATTATGTTTAAATTACATATACGCATTTTCTACAGCTGTTTCAATAAGATACTTTCTTTATTGTCTTTTGTATTATATGAGATTTTGTATTTTTTCCATCTTGGAGAATAAAACTAGAACTGTTTCGTGTTTGTGGGTGGAAATGCTAAGTACAGTTACAAATGTATGTGTGGAATGATGGTTTTGATATTCTTCATGCCATCATTTTATGGCCGTGGAAGATACAGTTGTTCAAACAGCATTCTTACACTACAGAGGTTTATTTTTGATGGTGCATAGAAAGAAGCGATAGCAAACAAGAGAGGCTTTTAGCCCTATATATAAATACATAATTTAGTCTTTCCATCCACACTCACAAAACGGTTGTTGTTATCTTCGTTACATATTGTTTGTTAGTCGTTTGTATGCTTACATTCAGCAAGCTGCTGATGTTTGTCTTTTCAATTATCACCCCGCATGAAAGTTTCAATGAACCTTGATGGTATGGTGTAGCACTTCTTCTTGTGTCAATCCGTCAGTCAAACTTTTTACTTTAAACAGCCTCCCAGGTTCTGATATTTGAACATTAACCAAGATGGAATGTGTTGTTAAATTTCCTGAGTTGACCTTGAGCCACTTCCAAGGTCACGTGGGTCAATATGTTAAAATCCTAAAAACAACATCTGAATATCAATAAGGTCCAGAGAGATGATACTTCGGTATGTTACGAAGACCAACAATGCCATTCTTTTTCAGGTCAAAGGTCAGTTTTGAATATTGGCTAGGTACAAAAATTACACAGGGTGTTGAACTTATGAAAAGATTAGAAAACATTTCCTTGATTAAGACTGAGTTTTTTCCAGCAGGTACCTTGTTTGGGAATGTATAACTCCATTGGGAGATATCTGGCCTGCGTTCAAAATTTCAGGATTCCAAAATACTAACTTCAAACAGAATGAATCTATAACCGTAGCGCCAAAGCATAAGCATTGTACCTGCTGTCGCAATTCCACGATTCGTATATAGGCAACTGAATTTGGGATCTTCTCTCTGAACAAGACGCTGTCCACTAAGTCGCATTTAGTTGAGAGTTTGCCCATGTCAGTGGCTTTGGGTTGTGTCCGCTAGCCAAGACATACAACAGTCTATAAAATAGTAGTGGCTACTCCAGTAACGACTGGTTTGCATGCTGTCAGTTTGATATGACCAGGTGGGGTGTCTTTCTAAGTGTGCATCTGACATTGCAGTGCAAATCTCTGCATATAGATCGCTGATAACTCGTATTCACGTCAGTATTTGACTTTCTGCTCTCCATATTCGATGTTCCAAGGACTTCCTCATCAAATCTTACGAAAAAGCTTTCTTTTAATATGGCAAAAACTACCTTAACAACTTCTATGAAATGGCCAGACTTTGAAACGAAGCAAAATGCATGAAATAACTTCAATTATTAATTTACGACAATATTGTCTTGATGCAAACTTTTCTTCAACAAAAACACGGCCAATATTTTCAAAATACAACCAATGTCGACGCGTGTGACTTCTTTAGAATAGAATAAGAAGAGAAGAAAACAAGAAAGGTTTTTTGAACTAAATCGTCTCTGGGAGCGACACCAGAAGGTTGAGAGCCATGCAAGGCTTAGTTCTAGAACAGGGAATGAAGATTAGTCGCGGGGTAAGACCTTTCGCTTCAACTACAGGGACTACATCCACCATTCCTTAAATTTTCTAGTTGTCATGTATCTGATCATCATCCTGTTGTAGTAGAAATTACAGGCCAACTGAAGAAATACCAGAGTGAGGAAGGTAAGACGGAGGAAATATGCTGCAAAATAGGGTTGACAAGGACGTACCAAGCCAAAGTGAGACAAGAGGGGGACGTTAAGACTATTCCAGACAATATCAATATGGTAACTAGAATTGCTGACTCTAACGTGGGCACTGCACAGGTTGTAACGAGACCAATCTAATTAAAATTGGACTTGTAATTTCCGTTCCTCTATCGTTGAGAAGCGGAAATCACAAGTCTAATTTTAATTAAATTGTAACGAGACCGGCCTCACAGGACATGAGTGAAGTGCTTATGAAGTCGGCTAAGGAAAGCACGATAGTGACTAAAAAAAGAAAAAGGAAGATAGCAAACAATCTCCAACTTTGGAACGAAAACAAAGCAAGCAATACAAGACAGTTGTAAATACCATTATAAATGGAAGAGGGGTGAGAAAGTTGGCAATCTCACAGATGCGATATAAGTAAATAGCTAGATACTTCCTAAGGAGATAAGGTAGAGTCGCAGATGCAGAGAAGCGGCTAAAAGACAGAAACTATTTCATTGAGATGAGAATAGAGATACGAATAAAATATAAAGGGTCATTGACAAACAGAGGTAAGATTGGGATCTCTATTGTCAAGGACGGTAATATGAAGGACTTTCTGTGATGGAGGGTTGGAAGGGGAGCTTAGAAAGTTGAGTTGAGGTTACCAGGCCCATATATTGCAACGAGGATTATGCAAAGAAAGTCAGTTTAGTGTAGACTCCATAGCTGAACTGTGCAATATAGAATTTGACACATTCACAAGAGAAAATGTTATTAAGGTAATTTCTTGATACACACAGGTGACGCCATCATCCCTTACTCATAATTTCAGCTAGACTACATACCTGGAACATCATTACCTTACGGATGGTATCATCATTTCAAGAACGACTTAACATGGATGCAAGTCAGACGCAAGGAACTACATATACATGGGAAACAGTTGCACTTATACTCACAAAACTCCTGGAGTCTCTATTTTCAATTATCAGCTATAGGCCTTACGTTACCTTACAGGAAAACCGATGATTACCCCCACACCTCCCACCCCCCTGTGTGCAGTCATCTTCGACTAGGTGTTACGAAACCAGAACAGAAACTGACCATATTCTCTACCAAGTCTGCATTCGACGTGGTTCATCAAGACAGCCTAATTCGGAAGATATACCGACAAGATGTACCCGTTTTAGATAGACGGATCTGAAACCTGCATACAGATTTACTTTACACCAAGAAGTTGAACAAGGGGACCTTGATCATTGCAGTCTTCTACAATGTGTATGTTAACAGCCTCTAATATCAGGTAGAAGGGTTAGAGATGGGAATTAAGATCGGAGTCACTACCTATACTGATATAGCATGTGCAGACGACATGACCTTTCTATCCTCTAGTGCGGGCGACTTGCAGACCCTTTGGACGTGGCGGTTGACAACAGTGAAAGAGAAAGGTACATTCTACAGCCGTCAAAGAATACCTTACACTACAGTATCACTTGCGAGGAATCAGGAATTAAGAAAAACATATTTTGACGCCAACAGTTCCATACAGGCACAAGTGTCGTCGAAGGTCACACGTAAAGGAATGACCATGGTATATTGGTCATCTAACTCTGGCAGCCCTCGGCATACTAACTAGGCCAATATTGAACACTGATTGATAACATAATACTAGTACTGTGAACCAGTTGAAGATTACTTGTTAATTTCGATATACACGTATTATGTTAAAATGTATTTATATTATGTATAATAATCAGCTCTGAAACAACTTACTAAAGAGATGAAGTGGTGAGATTGACGGAATTTCTGGCTGACAACATATTTTCGACAGTCTATTGGCCTACCCATGAGGGAAAGCTACCATTTTCAATGCCGAATTGATTCTGTTTTCTTACAAGGTTGATTTCCCCCTGGAGTTTAACAGAACAGGCAACAACGGCTTTCGATTTCATGTTTGGATATGTTGATGATGTCTTTCAACTCCACGTCGCTTGAATATTCCCCACAGAAGTTAAATCACCAAGGTCTCTAATCGATGATTGGTGTTGGATCCTCTCTTCTAATGTCTGTATACTGGACCAAATAAATGGAACCTTTTGAATCTTTATGGCCTATCCCTGATGCTTCTTGTAGAGTCCTCTCATTATACATTGCCTGGTAACACCGCGGTTCTGTCGTTTGTGTAGGCTGCCCATGAATCAGTTAGTCAGGTCAACGTCATGCTGCTGTGCCCGGGCTACGACGTTGAAGTGTGATAACACTTTATAGAAGCCCAGCCACGGGTATTTGTACAGTGTAGTTTTAAATAAGATAAGAAAATAATAGTACCCTTATATATATATATTCCTTATAATGTAAGGACCTATACCAGGTATAAGGTATGATATTATCCAATTTAATAAAAAAAACTTGCGAAATGCTTGTGCCCCTAATTATAATATTGTAGGCACTATCTTCGCAAGGTTTCAGCTACTAACGAAGTATAAACTCATACTTTAAAGAACTTCTATTGGACATCACTGTTTTGCCATTGACGGGACATAAAGGTTCTTGCACAAGTTTTCATTTCATGTGAGATTTATTTAAAGCCCCATACTCCCAAATAACCGAAAATTCTAGTTGCACACATGTATTACTAGCTGGCAATCCAAGATTCACGCTCTCCTTACATTAAAATGACCATTGGACTGGACGCTTTACCGGGGAATCCTTGTGACATCAGTGTATAAAAATAACTCGCCATATTTATTTTTATCGCGAGATTTGTCACGAAGCCGAGACGAGACAACAACAACGTACACTACACATAAACTACACACATGGCCGTTGTTTACATATCGAGTATACGTGAACATGGCTAATAATGCTTTCATTTGAACAACCATTTGAGCAAAATATTCTCGTAATAATTAACTGATCAAAATAAACAAACATACAACAAAATACTCCATTTCAAAATATAGCAATATGCAAACAACAAAACGGAGAAAAATAAAAGATCGATGAAGCTGACAATATTCGAGGTATACGGAAAAAAAGCTAACCAGCAATCCAATAGACATCCGGCAATAGGAAATCCCGGGGCTTGCCGATTCAAGTCCCTTTTACGTTTCTTTTTGGCAAAATCTGTCAGAGTTTTGGCAGGCACATGCTTCCTGCGTTCCGCCATTTTGTGTTAACTGATAACCCGTCCGTTGCATTGTGGGATTAATTTGCATAGAAGCTCAATTGGTCTGTCGGACAGTTATCGGTTTTGGGAATTTCCCGTATACTTTCAAAAATACACATGTTATTCCAATTTTTGATTCGCGATAATTTGTTAGGTATGGATTAACTCTGAAAACTGTAAAGAGGTCAAAATATAAACATTTATATATACATTTCTTAAGAAGAATGGGACTTTAATGAGGCTTCATAAGTTTTCATTTTTCCAAGCCTCTTGTTAGGGCAAATGAAAAGTTAGTAATGTTTGTTTTTGTTTGTTTTTAGGTGTTTAACTTCCTCACAACAGCCAGTAACTTCTGAGGACGGCGCTTGTGATGAGTCTTATAAGCTTATATGAAATAAGAACGAATGTAATATTCTGTTTATCACATAACAGATACCAGTATGTGATTATAAACATACGAAAACAGCGCTACCTCAGATAAATATTGAATCTAAATTGACGATATTTTCATTTTTTCTTTACTGGTGACCTTATAATGTATTTGGCGCCATGAAGCTATAACGCATAAAACAATGGTAAATGAAAGTCAAGCACAGTTCTGCTACTAACATCACGTTATTTAGATAAAGAACTGCATTGCGGAAACTTAAGTCGATTTTAGGCCCACTCCTGTCTTAACTAATATATTCTCGGCATAACAAAATGTGGGATGCCATGTTGAGCGCTGGGTGTTGTTAATCAAATATGGTTTTATCTTCTACAATAAGTATCGGCTATCTAGAATGACGTCACGAGATAACGATTTAATATTTGACTCTGAATGTAATGTCTGATAACGGATAACATCCACATTGATAACACAAGCACAAGAAACTGACGTATACTGATTTATTAAATGTCGGTATGCTGACACAGAACCCTGACGGATACCATTTAAATATTCTATGGCATATTGTTTTAAAGTATAATTTCAATAATTTTAATTGCATGATTGTTTATGCTAAGGTAAAATTAATCCCCGGATATCTTATGTGAATGAGTCATGATTCTAAATCGGGCCCCATACAATATGATAACCTCAGAGGTGTGTATTCCCGTTATGATGTTGTGGATTACCTTAAAATGTACCATAAGCTAAAATACAAGTTTTAGCTCTGGTGGCACAGATGGATCGCCAGTTTACGGAGAAATCGTCGATCATACGGGTATGCATACAATGTATGAATTTACGTAAAGAAGTTTCATTTCTACTAGATATGAAATTCCCTTTAGTATTTATATCAGTGTACGATAAAGTTGTGCTGGGTCTCCATCTATGACATATGCATACAGTTTATGATTTAATTGCCACCATGAAGAAGGTCACACAACAAATTCGTCTAAGAAGAAGCCACTCGACATCCGGTTACTCTGATGACTTGAATTCAACCAAGGTATCATTACAGTCTTTGTCCTGTAGGTTCATATTTTTATCGTTTTAATCTGTCAAATCGTCACCTCCCAATCATCCGTCTATCATCTAATCTTGTCTTCCTTTCATTCATATAATCACTTTCATCTTCTGGTCTTTGTCTCTGAAAAGAAACATATATTGCCGCTATATACTGACATCAGACTGTGTAGCTATAGTTTCATACAGTCGATTATAAAGTATATCATACACTTATAAAGAAAAGTATTGTGATTAGCGTCAGAATTTATCTATTCATACTATGGTATTGACTACTTAAGGGTCATCTATATAGCAGAATAATGTTGAATTTCAAACACGAATAAATACCTAAAGATTTGCACAAAAAATGTCATGTAATATACCAAAATGTTTGTTTGGACATGTAGCTTCTTACAATCACCAATAAATTGCTATAGATGCTACCAGTTTCTTCTATAGAGTAACTTTGTGGTAAGATGTAGCATGGAATAATTCTAAGTCTCGCAAATGACCAAACCTGAAAAATAGCCAAGCTGTTATGTTCACAAGTGTCTATAGCACAGGGTAGGAGTATTTGTTTGACCGGATTTTACTGTATGTACGTATAAACACTTATTTTGTTTTTACCTTTGAATGCAAATGGCGGCTGTGAATAATTTTACACAAATATGGCTTAAAGGGGGGCATTTCAGTTAATAACAATACTCCTATATCATACATTTAAGACATCTCATCATAGTAAGAAGAACATTTTAATGTCAATTTGTTAAATGGTGAGTTTGTAGCCTTTTTCAGAAATAGGCATATTTTACCCCAAACTCAACGGTTGAACATTTTTTCATAAAAGTAGTCTTCTTGCCACTTCAAGAATACTTAATATTGTCTAATAAGAGCATTTTTGATGTTTTAAATACCTCCTGATATGCCGTATTTGTGTGATATCATTCACGACCGCCATTTGCAATTCAAGGTCAAAATAAAAACAGCGTTTATACATATAATAACGTCAAAGCTTGTCAAACCAATGCTCCTATTTTGTGCTTTACACACTTGTGAGCAAAACGACATGGCAAGTTTGTGTAATATATGGGATACAAATGAGTTAATTATGTCCCCCTGAAACATGTATTTTTCTTACGTTTTGTTGAAATTTACAAACAGCTTAACAAATTACATGTCAACAGCAAGTCCCACGGTTTGCCATGATACATACTAAAAGTTCATCATGTTACTTCTGTGACATTGCACCATAATAGGGATTTATAGGCCTGTAAAATATCAATGTTTTGACTGGATTTGCTGTTTAGATGCCCCTTAAAGTGTTGGTGATTGATCATCGTGGTAAATATCATAGGCGTACAGCTCATTGTGTTATCCTCGTCACTGATTGGATGTTTTACATGTACATTTTGTTTGTACCCTCTCTCCCACACACAGACTAGCAAGGTGACACATCGGTGTATGTCATACCCCTGTCACGGGTAAATAGAATCTATGTTGTGTTAACAAGAGTGGGTATATTATTAACCTGTAGGCCGAAATATGATTTGATATTCAGATACAATCAAACTTTTGTGCATTATTTCGTTAATTTGATCTTGTGGTCTTTTATAAACAAATTATCAGTCATGTTGACCCAGAATCAATCCTCAATGGTCTTTTTACTTCTGAAACTCGTCTTTGTATGACATGAACTATTTCTGCACGTGAAATCCGAAACTACAAATAAAAGGTCTGAGGAAAGAACAGGCTATCTTTCCCCTACTATATGGTATATAAGGCGACATATTAGGGTCCACTGCACCGGACTTTACAGTATCTTCCTGTTTGTCTATAATCTTTCCAACGGTTGGAAAGTCCATATCTAGAATTTCATCTTTAATCTACCTGTTTTTCCCGTTGCCAAGATTATTATTCAGCAAAGCTTCACAGGTGGGCGTCAGAATTGTACCTGCTGACCCAATGACATGATCGTAAGCAGCAACTTCATCAAGGATATTATTTTTTCTCTTCTTTTTAAACAACATTCTCTTTACTTATGTCTCGCTTGTTATTTTTGGCCTTTAGTTGGCCTTCAGAAAGCTCTTGTGGGGAGACTGGGTTCCCTTCTCTGAGCCATACTCGAGTCTATAAATAGTTACCATTCTCGCTTATTTTTTGGAGTGGGGTGGCTGGTTTGACCACTGTCAGATGTGACCGGGCGAGGTGCCCTGCTTGATATCTTCGCCAGTATGCTTCAGTGAGGTAGCACTATAAAGTTGACATCAATTTTGCGCTGTCACAAGGGGACACACACGAATATACCGCAGCCTCCAAAAACACACATATACACACGCATGCATCTCGTAACCAGGGGAAGTAATCCTTAAATGTTGATAGGACGTTAAGCAAAACAAAATCAACCAACGTTCTATCAGCAACTATGGTAATTTATGGACGACCTCCTCTTTGTAGGATGAGTATGCGTGTGTTGAGTGTTGTTCGTCTCCTTGTGATAGCGCGGAAGCGATGCCAGCATCAACTTACTGAGGCAGGATACCCCACTCAGTCATGGGGACAGCGAGTCCAAAAAATGGTCCGAAATGCTGAGCGTTAAACAGGAATAGCTACGGCCAGTTTTAGAGACTCTGATATGTCTCGGCCATGGCACATAACCCAACAAATCAGTGACTTCAAAGGCAAACGTTTAAATTACGGCCAGAAAAGCAGTATCAACGGAAACATTTGGAAGAAGAAATGTATTTAGAAAGAAGAGACAAGATATGATTTCAAATAAGTCGCCTCTTACGAACTATGTAATTGGAGAGTCAGTTGCAATTCTTACGCCCTACCTGCAGGACCTATCACCGATAAGTTTTATTTTTGTATATAACTACCCCGAGGCTAGGTGGTCATGCTATTATATGTAATTAAGGTCAGGTTTCAAGATCGGCTCAATTTTGACCAAATTTAATGGGTTTTTTAGAATCTTTTTAAGTATGATGCTTTGATATGTTGAAAATAAAACCAATTGGAAAAAATACCAATGATAAGAAAGGGAACAGTGAACCGATTTTGTAGAGGCAAATTAGGTCAAAGATATGTTCTATTTTGTGCAACAATCTATTTATCAGCCTAGTATAGCACATCCATCTGCCTCATCAAGTTATCGCACTTGTGTGGATGATGTGATGATGACTGAGAAATGGTCGGAGTCGGAGAGTGACAGCGAATGAACAAGACAACTTATTTTATGTATCCTTTTTTGAAATTCTTTTATTACACCAGTAAACACACCATGACAGATATAAACATGATTTTTGCTATCGCTTTATTTCACAACTCAGCAGTTCTGACGTCGACCAAAGCAAGCAGCTGTTGAACTTTTCAATGCTCATAAAGCAGCTGTTGAACTTTTCAATGCTCATAAAGTACAGTTCCCAATACCCCCGCCCTGCCCCCCCCCCCCCCCCCCCCCCCCCCCCCCCCCCCCCCCCACAAACACTTACTCAATGACCGACTTCTTCATATTACATTATATTATGCAAAACTGATTCTAACAAGATACTTTTTTCGACAATGGCATTCGTCACGTGTTTAATACATGTACAAATGTAGTTTAAAAGTGAGAGACCAATACCCTCACCTTGACATACACCTGTAGATGTTTGAATGACATTTTTTGTCTCTGCCCTTTAGAGCAATGCCAAAGTGACCTAATTACACTGTACTACAAATCTTATCTTGAATACTTTGAAATTTATCGCCCAGATGATAATTATTGTTTGCATTAAGGCACAAAATAGAATATATATTTCACATAATTGGAATTGATATATTTGGTCACTTTGACCCCCTTTTTAACTGAGGGTTATTTTTGTCAATTGGTATTATTTTTAACGTATCAATACATCATAATTATGAAGAAAGATTCCAAAAAAATCATAAAGTTTCGTAAAAATTTAGCCAATCTGGAAATTAAGCCCCTCATAACTCGAAATAGCCTCCGATCTGACCTTAATTTCTTGTCATAGTGTAGCATGACCACCTAACCTCAAGGTATTTATAAATAAAAAATAAAACTTATCGGTGATAGCCATCAGAGGGCTAAAATTGGCACCCCTCCTTTCATTATATGTTTCGATGTACATGTTTGACGTGAAAGAAAATCATTCTAAGAAAAGAAAATTATACACACCCAACTATTCTTAAGCTTTCAGAGCTAACGAATAATACTAATTTGACGTAATCTGTGCTAATCATGGAAGTCTTGTTTTAAATGGCTGATCATTTGTGCCCCTGAAATATATACTTTATATTTGTGGAATGTTGTATAATAGAGGATATCTAACAGTGTCTTCAGTAATACCAAATATATTTCACGAGTGGGGCTAATAGTTTGATATTTTTCACGAGTGCGCAGCACGAGTGAAAAATATCAAAATTATTAGCCACACGAGTATTTTGTTTATTACATTTTTTATCAACGAAAACCCTACCCCGTATGCTAACTAGGCCTACAGCGATAATTTGTAAACAAAAAAAAGTAGTTTCCCCTGTCCAGGTGCTGACTTATATGTCGGGCTTTCTGATTGGTCAATTATTTTGGTATTTTCTAATCATTAATTTGATTGGTCAAATCAGCAAAAGTGATATTTTTCACTAGTGAAAAATATCACTTTTATAGAATGAATAATTTTTGATATTTCACTGGTAAAAATGTAATAAAATATAATTTCTGTATACATGTATATTATATTTTTGTAAAGATAATTAAATACATAAAGCTGAAAGTTGAAAGGAAGTTGTAAAATACCGCTTATACTGTCTAGGTTGATATGGGTATACAGACACAATCTTGTGCAGTATATGGCTACACACTACCTGTAATCTATATTTAGCATGTTTATTACGCTGAGCATAAATCTTCGGCCTTCACTTTGATGTCTATATTGATCTCCAACTGGCAAAGCGAAATCGGACTGGCATTTAAGGCAAGGTTCTCGGAGAAATTGACAGTGTTATGGGTAGATAAAATACCTTTGCCGGAAGTTCTTGATCCGAAATGTGCACATGCGAGTTGGAACAAAGTGCAGATGTAAGTGTGCTAGGTATGTGTGTATCAATATGGAACACACGCAACTTGTTCTTATAGAAACTTTAAATGTGTATAAATAGCATACTGTATGTAATGTATAGTGTACACAATTGTATATTTAATTATATTCCGGGTAAAATTTGAGCGTTTGTACTCTGCTTGCAGACGAGTATACTTACCGACCCTATAAAGAGCCTGTGAGTTGTCAAACCAGGATCTTTCAATATATGTGCAAAGTCAGGGTTGGAGTGAAAGCAAGTGTGACAACCGACAGGATTTAATAACACTCGTCTCCGAGCAGAGTACAAAATAACATGTCAGCACTTCCTTAGATACGTCGACAGGAACATAATCTTATCATAGGGGATATGTCAGAAACGATTTCTGTAAACTTGAAATTTTTACATTTACCTTTTTTTTTTTTTTTTTATTTGCACTATCAGTTTCTTAAAGTTAGTATGTATTGATTTTTGTATTTGTATTTTCGGTTTCAAATGCTAATGTGTTATTGAGACACAAATCCACTATTAAATGTCGTGTATAATAGAAATCTGGTCATAACATTTATCTTTGAAGAGATTGCTGTACGTGTCAAAGAAAACACACACGGATACCAGTTATACATATATTTACCCAGCACAAACACTAGCACGTACACTGTACACATGCATAAAATGGTGAAATTAAGCATCACTCTAAATTCATACTTTTCTATTGTTTTTATTTTCGTCGAATACTCTTAATCAACAATCTGATATTTCAATGAAGTTGTTAACTTTTTGACATTTGATATGAATTGTTAATATGATCTTTGGTAGGGAGTTACGTGGGTAATGTCGATCCCGCAGGGACTAGGCATGGATTTCCAACCCATGGAACATATATGTTTAGGTATCCATAATCACATAATATATATTATATACCCAAAGTCACTAAAGACGATCCATTGAGTAATAAACCCAAGGAAAAAAATAGGGAGAAAAAGATGTCATTTTGCAGTATTATATGGCTTAAAGAATGTTACAATGACAAAAAAAAAAAAAAAAATTAAAAACTGGCTATTAATAGACTTGTGATTTATCACAGTCTTGCTGCGTGCTGGTTTTGTGTGCTTTATGATGCACACAAAGAATAACATTCCGGAGTCTCGTTTTGTCCATTTACAGTATAGATGACGAACGAGGAAGAAAGTAGAGTACCTCAACAGGTATTTAAAGATATAGTCAAGGTCATCAGGTAGAATATACCCTGTCACACATGATGCTCCGATATTCGTCAACTTTTGTGTATAGGCGATTGAAGCAACACAATAAATTTATTTTACTTACGAGTAATCAAACACAATACATTTTTTACAACGTTATAACTACAGGCCGTATGCATAGCCGGTATCGGTATGTTAGCTAAAAATACTTAAGTATCAGTATACAAATTATATTCGACTAGCCCACCTCGCTGGCAATGTCACAGACGAGGATGTAGATAAGGTCATAGAGAATGCCTGTGTGATCACCTGCACTTCGTTAAAAAGGTGTTACGAGCGCTTCCGGGACATTTTGGAAATTATTTTCATCTGATGCCCTGGGATCCAATTAAATGACCAATATTGTAATAAACACCTGAAGTGTCTATTATTGGCCTTTTTATTCTTAAATGGGTGACTACTGGTTCGCTTGTTGTCAATATAATTCGACTGTGTGAAGCGTATAATGAAGCGGATAATGCCAGTAGCAAGAAATTATGACAGGTTGCCTATTGCATATACTTTTTAAGTGTGATGGCGCTGAATATTTTAATATAACTCATCACCACAGGCGAAATTTTCAATAAATCCACCCTGCAATGAGACATTGCTTACAAATATCTGCAGTGAAGTAACAGGACATTCTCGTTAGCTGGCAACTAACTTAGTAGGTTAAGGTTTTTCATGTGTCGTAAGCTGTTAAGGGAACGAAAAATGTGAACGAAAAGGACGACTAATTTGGAATCATAGCCTCATGTTTGGACATAAATGGAAAAATCGATTTTTTCCCATCAAATTCAGCGTAGTTTATTTAGGGCATCTTTTATTAAGATGAGTTGATACCATGGTGCGGCGTCCGAGGTACGTCCGCCTGGCTTAGTTCTTTCCTTTAACAGTTTCTTATTTACTATGAGGCCAATCAAAACGATCATTGGATAATGCCAGTAGCAAGAAATTATGACAGGTTGCCTATTGCATATACTTTTTGACAGTGAAACGCTGTTTAGCAGTTCAGTTCATAAACATGACAACCACCATATTTTAGGTCAAATACAGGATACAAGATAACCGACAACCTTTTCCCTACAGGTAGGTTAAGAATTATACTTGCTGCCCCCATTTCATGATTCGTAAGAGACGACTAAAGAGGTATGGCGCACACTGGCCTGTTTCGACCTAACGGTGACCGTTTTCCAAATAAAAAAAAATAAATGTTAAAAACTGAGTTTTTTGAATACAAACCTTACATCTATAACATATAAATATTCTTATTTGCGAAAATTGTGTTTGTTCATTGCAATGGATATTTCATTAAATGACCGTAAAGTTGCATCATCGTGCTATTTGCAACTTTCGAGGGGGGTTTTCCCCGCATTCATATAATTTTTTGACATAGAGCGCATCAGAAGACAAACTTTTATAATGTCTAATTTTATTCTATGCATCAAAAGACAACTAAAATCCTATTCTTAAAAAGTGGTCCTCCGATGCGCTGGTATAGAAAACTTGAAAAAACGTAGTTGATAAAATATCTTAATTTAGCATTTACTAGACTGACTATAACTAATAACATAAACTTCATATTCCCAAAAGTCCGCATAGCTTATCAAAGGTTTGGAGTTCGAATCACCAAGATGTATTTTTTCATATTTTGTTATGTTTCTTAATACCATTTATTTTTTCTTGATCGTATTTGAAAGATATTTGTAACATTAAATGCACATTCAATATAAAGTATTTAGTATAAAGATAAAAATGTTGAGATATGAAAAATTCACTGGGATAACAAAAAAGAGACTAAAATCATAACCGATGTACCCCGTATCATTCAAAGTAAATTGTAAATGAACTGCAACGTCGACAACAGGCATACATGGATGGGTAGTGTAAAATTCCATGTCAGTTTTACTTTATTTCATATGATATTGATTGACTGCATAATCAGTTCACAACGCAGAGCGCGCCAATGGACCATGACGATTTTTTTTTTGTACTGTAGGAATCACTGGGGTCATGTGCTATTTTACCTGTATTGTAAGCCCAGACGACCATACCTCTTTGGGATATTATCTTTCTCTTCGTTCTATTTTACCTTCTCCTGGTATGGTGTCCTGCTAGGCATCTTTGGTAGTATGTTTCAGTGGTATGGTGTAGCATTCTCACAATAAGAATGTATCGCTCACACAAGGCGTCCTTAGAGTACAATAGCTTGGGATAGGATACTTAACAAATCCTTGAGCCAGTGTTCACCATAAAGTGAAAAAATATGGGTATTGCCGAGACCTAAATAATAAATAAAAAAATGTGGATATCCCAAAATGTTGTGGGGAGGAGACATTGTAGCAGAACCATGTATTGCTACATATTCTCATATTTGTAGAAAGAATAAAACCAAATCCAAATCCTGCAGTGTATTACATATCATTAGACTATATATCTGCCTAACCATATCACAGACAAAATAACATGAATTCAGGTCACTTTCAGGTCAAATTCACGTCAATTTCCTGACATGAATCGACTGTTTGACTCTTTTCAGGAAATTTTGATCTGAACATTGTCACAGGAAATTGAACTGACACCTGAATTTTGTCCGTGTAATCTTTATTCGTCTTCGTTACATGTACGAGGAAGTTAGAGCCATACAAATAAAGCAAATGGTAGCTAGGTCTTACCTTTCTTTTTTCTTCCGAAGTATTCACTGTCAAAGTAAATGATATTTTTTGTTCTTGGAAATGCGTCGTACATGCATTTCCCCCTTAAGCAATTTTTCATTTCAGACATATAGGCTGTTAAATCACTGCTCTGGACAATCAATGCTTTTTTTTGCTTGCTATGACTCTGTATTAATCTGCGCCAAATGTTATACTATTACTATTAAACTGGAATCCTAGGGGGCCAAATCAGTAGTTCTAGAGTACGTTTTGTCTTACGCCTATGTTTAAAAATAGAGATAATGAAAATTGAATAAATAGATTAGTAATCTTTACCGATTTACGTAACAAACCAACTAACTATATGGTTTTTATTTATTAGAGACATGACGAAGAGTCACAAGGAGATCAGACCGGAAGTGATGAATCCACGTCGTGCTGCTGTTCACACAAAGCCATTGTGACCGTTTTATCATGTACGGTTATCTTCAGCAGCTTCACCTTGGTCAACCATTGGGTAACCGCCGAGGATGTGGCTTTCAATTACACGGCTGAATGGGGCCAGACCGGGGACCGCGAGGTTCGAAGGGTTTACAGCGGTATCAGCTCTCTCGCAAGTAATCAATTAATGAAACATTAACTAATTAAGTAAATTACATCAAACAGTTGAATTAGTAATTAATGTCTGAGCCAAACTACATTTATTCCTATATTACTAAGTTGCATCCCTTTGATTAATATACAATTTAGGTAAATTGACACACCAATGCATAAAATCAATGTTAGCGATGTCTCTTTAATTAAAATCCCCGACATATAAACAATTGTATGGCCTTACTCAAATGAAACGCTGTGACATAACAGCTCAATAGTGGCCGGGGGTCTTACCGTAATGAAAGACTATGATATTACAGCAGTATTTGCGGCTTTAATAGAATGAAGCGATCTGACGTTACAACAATATTTGCAGACTTACTATATTGAAAACCTGTAACAGTTCAGCAATGTGCGCAGTCATACTATAATGAATGGTCTCGGCATTACAACAATATTTGCACCTTTCTACTTCTTTAAAGATGCCTGTATCTAGCTGTTACATCAATAATTTCAGCTTATATTTCTTTAAAACTGTCTGTATTTATTACAGTAATAGTTACAGTTTTTTTTTATTTCTTTAACCTTCCTGTATTAATTACAGCTATATTTGCGGCTCTGGTGTCCCTGAAGGTTGGTTACCGAGTGGTAGCAATCAGTGGTTGTTTGATGATGATGTCAAGTCTCTTCGTCTCATCGTGGCTCGACAAGGACACTATAGGTCTTATAGGGGTTCTCGTCGGTGGCATTGCAGGTTTGTGCGCACAGACATTTGATTCAAATGCTTACGTATGATTGTAAGATTTTGAGGTCAATCATGGTACTGGTAAAGTCAAAGGAAAGGTATATGCTCGTGAATATCCATTGGTGACATACCTGCATGCCTATTATTACCTGATTTATTTGTGGCGATCAAAAGTGCTTACTTGATGACGATCAACGTAACGTGTCGCACACGAAGAAAAGTACATACATATGTATTTGTAAATCGCAACAACAGTATTATTGGAGTTCTGTGAATCAGCCTGTCTTATTTCGCAGAGTAACTATTAGATTCAGTTGTAGACATGTGTGTTCTGATATATCATCTCTTTTTAGGGCCACATACGAACAATTGATCTGTTTACATATCAATTGTAAGGATTGACTGACCATTCTTAAAATCTCTTTATTTCAGGAGTTGGTGCCTCTTGCGTCAAGCTGGCAGCGGTAGTTCCAGTTTTGGAGAACATACAACGTTGTCGATTTATTGCTGTTTCGATTGTAAACATTGGTGGCGCATGCGCATCTGTTATTCATTACGGAATACTTGCAACCAGTTGGGCAATAGATGATGTTGATTTAAACTGGAAACACTTTTATCGATGGCAGCTTCTGGTCATGTCATTCGCCTTGTTGGCTTCTACCAGACTGCAACCTTCAAATGAAAATTGGATTAAGAACTATTTTTCTCCGTTTGATTGGAGTGTGTTTCGTCAGAAGCCCTTGTATATAATGATGACCATTCTTCTATGTGACCGATTTGGTAAGTAAAGTGTTGTCGAAATAACTGAATCTGCATTTCCACGGAGTAAACCAGAAGAATCGTACCTAATGTCCTCCTGTGATAGAGCCTGTGGTTTTTGTCCTAAAACCATGACTTATCTAAGTCCATTTAGACTACTTTATCCCATCTCCGCTAACCAAGAGTTACATTGCGCTAAGCTCGATAGCCCTTGGTTAACGAAGATGACTGTATCCGTGCGTTCCTACATCGGGTTCGTACCAGTTGTACTGGCACGAATCTGCTTTACTCATAATGGAACGCGGTGTACCGGCAGAACTAACCGAGTCACGTAGTTCTGTTTTTTTCCAAACATACCAATTTGATCCAAGATGGCGTAACTATAATCCCTCATTTGTCATGTTGATGTATTTTTAATTTAAAACGAGATGGTGATTCTTATCGGCGATGATTTGTTTTAGAAATTTTTCATGAATTGATTTTACATCTGTTAGGTAGATAAAAGAAAACAATAGGTTTTACCTTAAAGCGAGCGACGGCCGCCATCATGGGGACTCACTTGAGTTTCCGTTGTATGATACCGTCCATATTTGATTCAACTAGTATGAACGAGATAAAGGGCCACGTGGACCGTCTCCTGGGTAACGCTGAAGGAATATACAGGGATATATTTCCGACTAATTCTGGTGTCAGTATCATGGATCGGCAGATGTCATGTCAATGTGGCTGTGCCAGGACAGTAAAAAGTCATATAAATCATCTCATTGACCATTATCTTCTCTTTTCTTATTGTTCCCACGAGACAGTCATTCTGAAATAAGATAATTCGTTGAAAAATGTCTTATAAGGAAATGTCATGATTCTGGCCCTTGTGGTAAAAGGTTTCCCAAAAAAGGAGGATTATGGATTCTGTCCCCTGATCGGCATCAATCTTGTCGTAAAAAGGACATTTACTATTCCTTCTGGCGTTCGGCTATTAATGGATAAGGTGTGACAAGGCGGAGTGTCTAGGTTAAGAGATGTAACACTTAAATAAAACCATCAAATGACACCATTATTCGCCGGGGACGTACAAACGTACACTGTATACAGCTTCCATACAGCTTTGACATTGGCTGGTGAGGAAACAAAAAAAAAACAAGACAAAACCTGTTCAGCATACTTATGTATCGCATGATGATATTGCTACATCTACATTCAAATAGATATTGAAAAGTAGATTTGGTACGGATTTCAAGTTGATACAGTATTGCTATATCCAATATTTCAATGTTGTGTACATTGTTCCTAGTAGAAACAATTAGGCCTTGGTTATCTAAATCGTGAAGTTATGTATAACACGTAAAAACAGGGTTACTTGTCAGAAATGTCTCTGTACGGTTCTTATATTCGTGAATTTAAATTAAGGAACTCTGAAAAATATTTAAACAACAACATACATCATACATTTTAATATTTGCTTCCAGGTCAGTTCATCTTATCGAAAGAGATTTTCACATTTTTCGACAAAAACGACAGCTCAGCGTCTCATTACCTGGGAGGATTTTTCTACTACGGAGGTCAGATATTCGGACCTATGTTTCTATTTTGCTGTATAAAGAAACAGATAGTCCCAACCCTGCGTTTTATGGGTTCAGTTGACTTCGTCGCTGGAGTCTGGACCATATTAGCAACCTGGTCAGTGAATTTGTTCCATATCTCCATATATGCTGGGACTTTGGGCGTTGCAAAAGGTAATGGTGCCCATCAGGGCTGTTATGTATCTATGTTTTTACACATTTTTTTAGTAAACACGAAATTCTATCGTAAATCCAGGAGCTACGCTCGCTGTTCTCGACTCAGCATACCGATGGAATCAAATGTCCATTGAGGTATATCTAAATGAGGAAATGGAGACAATCCAAACCGTTTACTGTTTCTTTTTAAATTTAATTAGTTACATGTATTTAAATTTAGTATATTATGTAGTTGTTTTCTCTATTTTTATTTCTCTCGAGTTCTCTTGCTTTCAGTGTACTTATGAGTATTACCATCAGTAATCTGTTTAAAAAAAAGTCTTTTTTGTTTGTTTATATACCGGAAGAGCTTTCCAGAAATCATCATCATTTACCTATTGATGCTAAATTATAATGTGCAGTATCTTATTAGTAGACACACACATTTTTGACATACCATAGGTAAACATTGCGGCGGAATGATATTTCCATATAATCTAGAATTTATATCAAGTAACTTAAGATGTTGCATGGAAGAAAAAAACCGCCAAACAAAATGTCAATCATTACTGATTAACACTGGTTTGACACGATGCTTCTTCTTACATAGTATTTTTTGTCATTCGTCTTTTGCAGCTGCTTTCACCACACTTCTTCAAAATATAATTCCGTCTGTGTTCGGGAAGAAAAACGTTCGTCTCGTTGAGGGCCTTCTAGACTTTGGTGCTGGTATTGGTATCCTGTTGTCATCTCCATGTCAGTGTAAGTATCCTCTCGGTGTACATATTAGTGTATATACGCATTCAGTGTAAACACCAATTTGTGCAGTCATTATTTAACACTCGTTAGATCATATCCATTGCCATCTTATTATCAGTAAAATGTTAATAAACATGTATTTTTGTGGCAACAATGACAATTCATTTGCAATTGTAGATGCGGTGGAGATGTCTTTCGATGAAACGAACCAGTACAAACCAACGTTTTATCTAGCCGGAAGTGCACTGGTGTTAGCTTCCGGTCTTGTATTTGCGTGTCTCCAAGTAGTCAGAGCACTGGACCGTTACACGACCGTTCCTGTCGTCACTGAGAGTTCAACAGAAGCAGCAAAACTGTAGCTAAATCCATATGAATTAGGTATATTTTAACACCAAAGAGACAGTAAACAAATAATGTTTATCAAAAATTCTTACATTAATTTAGAATTGTATTAACAGTATTTGAAACGATGTTTGAAAGTTAATTACATGCATTTTGCAAACATGTCTGATGTCCTTCACGTTCTACCTTGACCTTTCTACAATACCACTGCTTCTTCTATGTCTGCTAGTCTTTTCGGTTTTATTTCTGTATATCGACGATAGAATGAAAAAGGTCTGTTAAGCGGTCATACATACAATGTATATACATGTATATTACACATTACATGTATATTACTTAAGCATTGAACTGTTACCAAATGGTAGTATACAGTCGATATGAATACAATTTGGGTGACAGATAAATAGAATGTAGGGCGACATGAAATATTTATTTGTCACCCAAATTGTATTCATATCGACTGTACACTACCATTTGGTAACAGTTCAATGCTTATATTTATATTCATAACTTTTTTTATTTACTGTAGCTTAAGACGCGTTTAAATTTGCCGCTTCCCCTATCACTGACGTCATCAAGTTCAAATACCGGAACAGCCGAAATTTCCAGAAGGATCAATATAGTCCCTCATGTCGTTATCGATAGCAATCACATAAAATGGTTTTTGCACATATTTGGCTTTAAACTATATTTCATATACGTGTGTAGATATCGCCAAATTGTTCACAATTGCATACTTTATGATTGTTTAAAAATAAAGCCGTTTTTCGGCGCAATGATATACGGTTAACATTTAGAAGTGATGCGACGAAATTCAATTACGAAAATATAACATGGCGATGAAGGAGCTCCTTTTCTTTGTAAATAAAACTGTAAGAAGTGCCGGCTTTATTCAACTGATGATGACGTCATCGTTCAGAGATATACGTCTCATCAACACACAATCCAATTGGAATTGAAAAAAGTAATAAATTAACCAGAAACATATATAACATGTTTCTGAAACAACGAATCAAAGAAGATATTCACAAGAAAATGTTCTTCATTATATCAATATCAAAACACAGGAAACTTCATCAAATTATAATTCTTCTTCAGAGAAGTCCAATAAACTATCACTGTTCAACTTCCCGCAAGAAAAGCACATGGCGTAATGATGTTTGGCCGACGAGCCGAGGCTGATTTGCCGGCCACACCGGTGAATACACAATAAAAAAAATAGTTACATATTATCGTCAGTTAGACTAACCCGGGTTTGGATTCTCCACCATGTAGTGAACTGTGAGGTTGGTGGGGGACTCGCTGATTTACATTGCGGATAGTATCGTTAGGCAATGAACAATAACCACGTTTTTCCTGTTTTCTGCAAATAGTTAATGATAATAAATACTACATAATTATATCATTATTACAAAACATGATCTTGTACATCGTATACAGTCGTAAAATACATTTGAACAAGAACAATTACGAAGATGGACAGCTCTTGTATATTCAATCAGTCACACTAAAGTAAATGTATAACATTCATTTCCTACTTACCTGTTCGTTGGTATCCTTCTAAAGTTAGATTAGTTGTTTTGTGGAGTCATGTGATACACTTGTGGAGAAGTATGTATAATATGTTATACGGTCTGATGCGCTGTCTGGGCCGTATTGTTAGGTTTGTCATTAGTATGGCAAGTTTTTGGAGTAGTAGGATACGTCTTGGAGCAGTACGATACTTTTTGAGCAACTTTGAAACAAGTGCGATCATTAAATACTACACAAAGTATACATTAAATGTGACTTTAGATATATTTGTATGGTATAGTATTGTTTAAGAAAATAAAATTATAAAGGGAACAACCAACCAATTGAAAAAAATTATTTTTGAAACAGCCCCTGTGTATAGAAAGTTGAGCCAAGGATAAAATGTCTGGCAGCCACTGATTGGCCAGTATGTTATGAAGTGAGAAAATAGATATGTAGCCTGATAGGTAACTATCAATAAGAAATGTTGATATAAATTTCTTAAGTCCGATTGGTTTTTTTCCCAAAAGTTCACGTAATAATAGTAAACAGGTAAACATTTAAGATTTTTGAGAATTTTTACTGCGAAATTCACCTATTTTCAAAATGGCTACCCTAGAGAAAATTTGAGCTGAAGGACCCAACTTTTTTTTTTGATTAGGTGTTATATCAGACCCTAAACTTTTGTTATAAACCATAATCGTCATATTCAATTCAAGAATTTGAATGAAATAATCCAAAACGTTAACACTAAAGTCTATGGGAAAACAATTGGTTGGTTGGCCTCTAAAGACTTATTGATGTTCCTCTCACGTAGTATGTACCGATATCATCACACATGTCATTTTGTTTGTTCATGGAGTTTGTTTTGACGAATTCAATTTTTATCTAGAAATATTTACATTCAGTATGCTTGAAAGCAAATGCGAAAATTGTATTCATTTTTCATTACACTATTAGCCTGATCACAGTGTGTAGTAATGTCGTGGACCGCGTTACCACGGATAGTTCTCTCCGCCGTCGCATTTTTTCTTTTTCTCGTGTTCTTTTAAATAAACACGATCAAAGTAATATTTACATACATTCGATGTTGTTACGGTCTCCTAAATGTTCAAAACACAAAATTCACTCGTAAAATCTCACAGATTAAGTATTGTAATTGGAACTACATTTTGTTTGTGTTGTTGTTGTGACGGTTGCTACGACCGTGCCAAGAACTGTCTGACATATTCCCGCAAAAACGGCTGTTCTCTCTCCGACGTCACTCCCAGGTAAAAACATGAAAAAATGCATTTTGTATATTATTGGCTGCTTTAACAGATCAAATCAAAAATAATCATAACGTAAATATAAGGAATGAAAATGATCTGTTCAATATTCTCTCTGAACATATGTTGTGATGACCTCTTGAATGTTTCAAAAATAATTTCATTCCTTAAATAACTAATGTGCTTGACTAATGGCCGTGTATTTTCACCAACTGTTCATTCTGCTAACACTTACTATTTCTCACACGAAAAGAACAAACGCCAAAGCGAGACAGGAAAATGGTATTGCTGTCGTATTTGTACACCTTCTGGTGAACGGCGAAATACGTTTTAAACACACGACACAATATCATAAAACGTATCATACTGTTCATAAAAGGGGCCGCGGTGGTTGAGGGGGCCGCGATGGTCGGATGGTTAAGGTGTTCCGACACTTAATCACTAGCCCCTACCTCTGGGTTGCGAATTCGAAACCTACGTGGGGCAGTTGCCAGGTACTGACTTTAGGCCGGTGATTTGTCTCCGGGTACTCTGACCTTTCTCCAAATCCAGGAACGTCCTTAAATGACCCTGGCTGTTAATAGGACGTGAAACAAAATAAACAAAACCAAACTGTTCATAAAAAGTATCATACTGCTCAGAAAAAGTATCATACTGCTCCAAACCAGATCATACTGCTCATAAAAAGTGTCATACTGCACATTAACGTATCATACTGCTTATAAAAGCTATCATACTGCTCACAAACTAATCATACTGCTAAAAACCTATCAAGTTGTACTGTAAACATTTGACTTGATAGTCACATGGAAAGTAAGTTGTGATTCTTTTTCTTGGCATCCTGGGACATCCTAGAAAGAAGACAAGATTTGTATTCAATATGCAAGGTGATGACCGCCGTATTTTGGAGTGTGGTTGAGGACAATTTATGTAAATGACACAAAACATTTGTGAAATGCAAGATTATTGGGCAATATATATTCATAAAAATGCATTTCATGACAGCCATTTCAGATAATATGAATGGATACTTCATCTGCATCCAAATTAAACAAATGTGTTCGAAACAGACTGAAAATAGGAACGACTGGACGTAAGTGTGCGTGTGAAGTACCGTGTAAATCGAACTTGTCCGGAGTGTTTGAAAAAAACTAAAGCAGAAGAAAACTGAAATGCTTGGTCAAAGAACAATGCAGATACAATGGGTATTTAGGACCTGTGGCGGCTAAAATTATGACGGTGTTAATACCTTAACTACGTCTGATCTACCCCCGAACCAACGTTAATTCCCCCCGCCAAAAGTGTGTTTGTGAACTACTTGATGACGTACATGTACCTTCCTACCCTTGTGTATGGCATTAACGTTAAACAGAATTTCCTGCAAAGCATTTCTTGGTGGTTTATTTTGAAAGTTAAAATAACTTTTTTATGCTATTTATTTGTTTGCCAATCACACAATGTTTTCTTTTCTGGAAAAAGGACTAGACAGAATACACAACACAAACGGGTAGTGATTAAAGTTACCGCCGATATTATGACTCTTTTCTGTCATCCTGGACTCATCTAATTAGTACGTCAACAATAAACAAAACATTAAGCAATTAATTAATAAAGGAACGATTCTTGTTTTTACGATATTTCATTCATATTTTATTGCAAAAAACAAAGAGTAAAAACAGAAACGAAAATAATTGCGCATTCACACTCTAATTGCGCATGTGTGCACCGGCCCGGCTATAACTAATGTATTCCTACGCGTCAAAAATTGTTATTTACATACTTGTCCAATCTAATTAAAATTAGACTTGTAATTTCCGTTCCTCTACGATCCACTGCAATGCAAATTGTATTGCAGTGTATCGTAGAGGAGCGGAAATTACAAGTCTAATTTTAATTAGATTGCATACTTGTCAACGATCTTTTCGTAAGTACAGTTCATATAACAAACACACACAAGAAATGTCAACATTAAGATACAAGCATTGTCTATTCTCGCAACTCACAAATATTGTGTATTCTTAAAGTAAAGAACACCAGGTAATGTCCTGGGTATTGCGACAAAACTATACCCAAGAGTTCTTACTCCCACTCAGTTAGAAATATCCGGTAACCTATAAATAATCATAAGCTGTTTTATCACGTCAAGCATCCAGTAGTGAGAGAAAGATGCATTAATGCAGTGTTATATATATTCAAACTTTAGTTAACTGGTTTCTGTTGAGGTAAGGGGGTCATGCTTTTGATTTTGTCGAATATCATCCTAAGTGTTACACCTGATTAACATGGGGAGTTTGTATCGTCAACGATAATGTAATCAACATGTATTTTGTGACATCTCCAGTTCGTTCAATTTCTTCATTAGAAAAAATAAAACAATAAAAAATCCCAAAATAAGAATCAGCATATCAAAATTAGATCAAGTTGGAGTTAAAGACTACTAAGTTTACTTCGAATAATGATATTTCTCCATTTCTCTTTCCTTCGTTCATTGTTTCATAGCACAGGATTGTCACTGTTGTTCAACGTCATCATAGATATCCATCTCTCGCGCCATTACCGTCAACGGTATTAGGATATACACGTATATCCCCATATTTTAAACTTGTCTTGTTGCATCAGTCTCTGTATATACTGTTCAAACACTCGGTATTTCGTTTATATTCTGTTGACGACTACATGAACAGCTGAGCCACCCTCGGAATAGAAAATATCCCAGACACAGGCCGCCTATAGCCAATACCGCCACTATGATTCGTGATGCCAGCGCCATCTTCTGGGCCACGCTCCTGTAAAAACATATTTGATAGTTTTCGAAAGTGAAAATCATATACAAATATATAATGTTAATGTTTACTTATTTAGATTGATACGTTTTGCAGCAAGGAGAGAAAGCACAATCGTTTTAAATCCATTGCAAAACTTTAACTCATTTTGTTTCTACAAAAGAATTCCACAAAGGGAGATAATTTTACAGAAGAAAGATGCATAAAGCACGATTTTGTACCATGAATACCTTTTCCCAAATTTCTTGATGATTGAATTGTCGGAAATTATAACAACACAGACTATTTACTCGCGGTATAGATTATTTCCTTGAATTTATATACAATAAAGTTTATTTTTAGTGTTAACCTTGTAAACGACCTTTAGCAAAGGTTCATATGACAAAACAAGCATGCCGACCATTTATCATACATAAATCCTTTTACTTACCTTTCCTGTTCGTGAATGTCGATGCCTGCTCCATGCACGATAGCAAACAACAGTATCACTGTTGAGACGTAATGAAAAAGAAAAAAATGAGTGTATCAGACATGCATACATACGAAATTTAATTTACTTGAATTACGATATTTGTTTCATTTAGCTTCAATTTGATTCCGTAACGAAAAAAAATCCGAATTTGCCGATTTGCTGTTTTTGTTTTGTTTTTTTGTTCTTTGTTTTTCCTCACTTTTTTTCTTCCTTTTTATTTGTTCTTTGTGTTGTTGTTATGATTTTTTTTTAAATTTTATTATCATTCAAATCCGATAACAATATATTTTTATCGGCTGCATTTTTGTGTTTATCTTTAAGAAGGATTAAATTGCATGTATGAATGAAAGGTCACGCATTGTCGGATACCCGCGGTTGATTGCACTTTACTACGCTTCGTGTATCACCAGGTTATAAGTGTATCGTAGTGTAGTGCAATCACGCGCGTCTCTATCTGCTTAGCATTTATAAAAATAAAATAGCACTCCCTACTCCTAATATATTAGCAAGGTGTAACACCTGAACATCGGACGATTTATAGAGTGTGGAACGGAAGTAGTCTATCTATCTGGGAAATTACTAGCTTGGTGCGAAAATTATTTATCTGGCAGAAGTCAAAGGGTTGTAATAAATGGTATTTCTTCGGAAACTCAAAATATCAAAGCAGGTGTGCCTCAAGGTTCAATCTTAGGGCCTCTTTTCTTTCTCGTATACATAAATGATATTGTGAATGACATAAATTGTAAAATGAAATTATTTGCTGATGATACAGCCTTGTATATAATAGTTAAAAATCGCTTTCTCGCTATCAATACTATCAATAATGATCTTTCGAAAATACATATATGGGTAATTAAGTGGTTAGTAAAATTCAATCCCGATAAGACAGAATCGTTTTTAATTAGCAGGAAAACTATACCAGGAATCTATGATCCTATCACTATGAACAATATAAATGTAACTAGTGTAAAATCTCATAAACACTTCGGGGTATTGATATCTGACGATGGTACATGGCATAAACATGTTGACTATATATATATTGAAAAAAAGTATCACCAAGACTAGCAGTATTAAGAAATTTAAAAAACACCCTTGATAGGAATTATCTCCAAACAATATATTCGCTTTTATTTGACCTATTTTGGAATATTCTGATATTGTCTGGGATAATTTACCAAATTACTTGTATCAAAATTTAGAAAACATTCAAATAGAAGCAGCAAGAATAGTTACAGGTGCTACAAAATTGTCTAGTGTAAATCTATTGTATAAAGATGTGGGCTGGGAAAAATTATCTAAAAGACGGGAAAATCACAAAATTGTACAGTTTCATAAAATGTATCACAAGAAAACTCCATTTTATCTATCAGATCTTATTTCAGGTAAAGCATCAGATAGTCATAGGCATAATACACGAAATTTAAATAATTTACTCTCAAATAATTGCAGAACTCAGTTTTACAAAACCTCATTATTAAATGCCTCAATACAGTTATGGAATGCATTACCAGTTGATATTCGAGAAAATCCGTCTGTCAGTATAATCAAAGGCTTTTTACAAAAGAACAAACTAATAATCCCCAATTATTTTAACACAGGAAATAGAAATCTTCAAATCTTACATACAAGATTAAGGCTCAAATGTAGTAATCTTAAACAACATCTATACATAAGAAATTTAGAGGAAAGTCCATTATGTTCTTGTGGGTTAGTAGAAAGTACTTACCATTTTTTACTATCGTGTGACAAGTACAACATTATCAGACAAAATACCTTATTTCAGTTAGATATAATATTAACTGAAAAAACTTTGCTATGGGGAAATGATACTTATTCAATACAGAAAAATGATCAAATATTCTTGACAGTACAAAATTAAATTAAGCTAAGTAAACGTTTTAGCTGATATTTTTGAACCATTAGTCATTTATCAAATGTATAATGACATACATATATACGTAGCTATATAAGGTAATTCTATTTACAGGTGTCACTGTTGTTTATTTCTACTATTAATTCTAGTCATCACATGTATATATGTCTATTGGTTTTAATTGTAACCAACAAATATCATTATTTCATTTCATATTGATGTTAGGTGTTCCAGTTCCGAAGATTTATATTTGCCTTTGTATGTACATGGAAAAGGAATCAATATAAGCTCTAAGCTTGTTTTCCCATCCCATAAAAAAAATATTTGTATATGTATCTTAGAGTTGATTTAACTTGTCGACCAATCAGATTGCCCGTTGCAAAACCGCTCTAGACTAAATCCTATGACGAACGCTTTTGGTCCATTTTAACACCTTTAAAGCATTGTCACACGGCAAAGGCACAACATGCATTGATTCTAAACCAAATTACATCACTGGAAATTTTGGACATTTGATATTTTAGTCGGATTTAACATAAATTCAATGTGAATCGAAGTTCACCACACGACTTCTGACTTTTCAAGTGTTACACCTTGGTAATAAATAAAGTAGGGGCTATTTTTTCTATAAATATTAACCAGATGCAGACCCCTGTGATGCAATCAACCGTGGCTCTCCGAACATGAGGTCACGTAAAATAAAAGCATATTTGAGACATATATCTATATACAGGTGTACAAACAAAAGTATACTTGATGCATTTTACGTATATAAATTGTACATGTATGTAAAACTATAAAGTCCATACCTAGGAAGGAGACGCGAGTCAGATTCTGCAACCATCTTTTTGACTCCATGATAATATCCAAGTACATAGGTATTGTCTGTTCAATGTGCAATCAGTATGAAACTGGGCTGAAATTTTGTAACAAAATCCATTCGGCATTAATACTGGTCTCTCCCAAACACCACCAAACTCATCGTTTACCAAGCCTTGCCAAACATTACATAAATTGTGTTACAAACTGGGACGAGGATTAAACGATAATCCCTCGAGTATCCCAGCGTGTCCGGACTCCCCGTCCAGCCGATAATTCAATTAGATGTTACCTAATATCGGACATTATTTGTAGGTATAATTACTGCTACTTATATATACCCGATACCTGTAGACCCCGACCTTTAAAGTTCACGGGTAAACTAGCTCACCTGGGGCTTTTACCTGTACGTGTATATTGTGATTGTTGTCAAAATAAAGTCCATGCTTTATAGACATTTCTATACGAAATCGTACATTTTAATGGTTAAATACCGAGACCTTGTGCTTTTTCGTGTTAATAATTTCGGTCAGACCTTGTACATTAGAAGTGATGTAAGTTCCAACCGACATTCTACATTATATAACTGTGTGGAAAGTCCCACATGGACGTTTTACATTACATATGTGAAAAGTACAAGTCGAATGTCTGTTAATTCCTGCGGGTAGATCAACTAATTACACCTATTAACTGATTTCTACAAGGTGTTTGTGTCAATCATCAAGCTTGATTTCACTTTCTTGTAACGATATTATAAGACTCTTTCATATGTGTGTATGTAGGATAGGAATATTCCTCCCGAGGGTCACAGAATGTGGTGAAACCCCAGGTTTGTTGGGGGTATTACCACATTTTGTGATCCCGGGGGTTTACAGTCAATAGGAGAGTCTTTTTCCCTCGTAACACAACCATTTTTTTTTATATTCTTAGAGGTTTTTACCAAAAATTACTCTGAAAGACCATACACATTTTTTTGCAAACTGTAATTTTGCACACAAATTCAATCCATGTTATGGTTCAACGATGAACGAATGTATACTTCGCCGAGTGAAATCGCCGTAATTGGACCAAGTTTTGACGTGGCCGTGATCAAATTGTCAACATCCGCGAAAAAAAGTAGTTCTATCAGAAATGATTTTTCCAATTTTAGATATAATTTGATCTACACTTCAACATTTTTGACCATTTTACTGAACACTTTTTACTGTTTAGACAATTTAACTGGCACTGCATGACGTCACGACTGGTACGATACCTGTATCTACTAACGAATGCATATATTTTTGTAGTTAAGTCTAAATTTTCAAACCTGCCACCGGCGATGACGGCTGACAGTAATGAACGCAAGCACAAGACGCTGTAAGAGTTGCCCCCCTTGAACGCAGATTCCTCCGCGCGCGTGAAATGCTATGCAAGATATTCCTTAGCTATCTTACATGGACAAACTCTATCCAACATTGCGAGATGTGAGAGAAAATCCTAAAATATCACTCTATCGTTCAAATCATCTTCCTTTCTTTCGTTCTTTCCTTCTCTGTCTTGTCTGTTTGTTCTGACTTCCAACATCAATAAGCTAAACCAAGCTTTCAACGACATTAATTAATAAGACTGTGATTTTGTGATAATTCATGTAATCGTATCCTGAGATGATATCATACTACAAACACATGTACATGTATAATTATATACGTTCATCTTTTTTTTTTCTTTCTTTCTTTCTTTCTTTCTTTTCTTTCTACGGACAAAGTGTATTTACCAAGGACATAACCACGATAGCACAGGACTGTAAATGGTTTTAACTCCTCGAAAAACAGAAAGAGGATAACAGTCTATGTTCACTAACTTAATCTGAGATGACAATTTGTAATCAAATGTTGATATGGTAATATATTATATACCAATTCAAACGTTTATGAAAACCAAATTAGCACCAGACCTGATTTGCGTACTTACATGAAGAGAATGCGTCACAAGGATTCGTGTTGCTAATGATTTTTAAAATTCTGCAGCTGTCACAAGAAGAAGTATTTTTTTTAATTAAGAAGCTGCTAATTCAACAAGTATATTCCAACCAAACCGTCAATCGACCTCGGATCAATATATAGACGCGTCTTTCGATGTGGACTGGCACATCTGTAAATTAAGACAATCTCAAAAGCTGTAATTTGTTTTTAACGAGTAACTCTAGATATACCTTGCCGATTCCTTGTCTTTAAAATATAAGTACATCCCCATCGTATTGTATACACATGCATATATTTAAACAATAATCGTTTTAACAAATAAAGTTCTTCACAATGAATTTAAATTTCACAAATTTTGAACGATCTTAGCTCTTCTACTGATTTCTTCCCAATAGCTATCGTTTGTAATTTAAAATTGGTGAAGTTGTAATTCGTTGCGAAGAAGCTGTTAAACTACTTGGTCTTTATAGGTTCAACGTTAAAACTTGATAAACATGTTTAAGGTCTGTGCATCTTTCGGCAGATCAACGCCTTGGGAGTTGTCTTACTCTAGAGGGCCAGAGCGCCTTATCAGATTCCATGACTTCTTTATGTCAAACTTTGCTTTCTGTCCACTAATTTGGGGTTTTTTTCACAACAAATTATCAGTAGGCTATTTGAAGTGTAGTAATTGTAACCTTTAAGATAATAAATGGACAAGGCCTCTGTAATCTACAAAATTTTATCCATTCTAAAAGAAATCTTCTTGCTCTTTCAGGAACAGTAGTATTTTAAGCAACGCGAACTAAAACGTCAAAGTAAGGAACACATATTTTCAGATTCCTGGCTGTCACGGAATGGAACACATAGTTTCACATTCCTGGCTGTCACGGTATGGAACACATATTTTCAGATTCCTGGCTGTCACGGAATGGAACACATATTTTCAGATTCCTGGCTGTCACGGAATGGAACACATAGTTTCAAATTTCTGGCTGTCACGGAATGGAACACATAGCTTCGTATCCATGGCTGTCACGGTATGGAACACATATTTTCAGATTCCTGGCTGTCACGGAATGGAACACATAGCTTCGTATCCATGGCTGTCACGGTATGGAACACATAGTTTCATATCCCTGGCTGTCACGGAATGGAACACATAGTTTCAGACTTCCGGCTGTCACGGCACGGAACACATAATTTCAGATCCCTGTCTGTCACGGTATGGAACACATAGTTTCAAATTCCTGGCTGTCACGGAATGGAACACATAGTTTCATATCCATGGCTGTCACGGCATAGAACACATAGTTTCAGATCCATGGCTGTCACGGTATGGGACACATAGTTTCATATCCCTTTTCTACAATGGTATGGAACACAGAGTTTCAGATCCCTGGCTGTCACGGTATGGAACACATAGTTTCAGATCCCTGTCTGTCACGGCATGGAACACATAATTTCAGATCCCTGTCTGTCACGGTATGGAACACATATTTTCAGATTCCTGGCTGTCACGGAATGGAACACATAGTTTCAGATTCCTGTCTGTTACGGAATGGGACACTTCGTTTAAGAGCTTTAGCTGTTACGGTATGGAACACATGGTTTCAGATCACTGGCTGTCACGGTATTAAATACGTGATTTCAGAGCTCTGGCTATTACGCTGATGTCGTTTATTTCGGCCATGTTGTATTGTCGCATTGTCGCATTGTCGCATTGGTATCTCCAGATCACATAATTGACTTGGAAAATTAATCAATTGTTGATAGGGAAAACAACCTATCCAGGCGGCTGATCAGGGAGGTCATCTGGATACGCCGCAGCGGTCCAGTACTAAACAGGGACTGGGGCCACGGTGGCCGAGTGGTTAAGGTGTCCCCTCCACCTATGGGTTGCGAGTTCGAAACCTACGTGGGACAGTTGACAGGTACTGACCGTAGGCCGGTGGTTTTTCTCCGGGTTCTCCGGCTCTCCTCCACCTCCAAACCTGGCACGTCCTTAAATGACCCTGGCAGTCAATAGGACGTTAAACAAAAACAAACCAAAAATAAACAGGGACGAGGGGGCACATACTCTCGCACATCTATTACCAAGTGTTAAACAAAGCTTAGTCGATTCGACTACAGTACATCATAACATCTCATACACTTGTTTGATTCTATTTTATTTTTACCATCTCGTCACACTATTTTCGAACTTGGTGTCAATAAGATCATGATAAAGACAAAACATCCTTCAGAGTAGATCAAATCTTTTACCGTCTCGGACACTACATAAGACAGTTCTAGTACGCTTCACAATGATCATTAGTCTGATGAAGATGACAGTGTAGTCAACGAAACGTCACACTCTTAAATATCATATTGGTTGTGTCATATAACTTCTGTCATAGTTGTGGTCTTTGTAATCGAGACCTATCTATGAGGACACTAGTTCTGTAATTTTAATCTGTTGATATTGGCACATACCTGTCATTGCCAAGTTTTGTTATGTTCGCCAAAGACTGAAACATAATGCATACATCGTCTAGTCGGCCAATTCCGTCAAGTACTCGTAAACTTGACGGAATAAGCCGAGATGCTCCGAATGAACGCGAAAAATTCTTTTGGCTGTATACCAAACACAACGAGGTTGAATATCAAAAGAACAATGATTTAATTACGCGATATAATTATACCTTATTTAAAACCCGGATCGTAGTTTAAAGTACTCATATAATATACATGTAGCGGGTACATACATTAAATGACTCCAAACAATAATGGCCAGTTACGCTTCAGATGTTAGGTATATATATACATGTATATGAAATATAGGTATCGCCTTAATTAGAATTAAAACCATTTCATACAATAAAATGTATATCGATATCTGATAACTAATATTAATCATTTATCATAAGAACATGCGCATAGATGAGAAGAAACCCGACGTTACAAGAATATACGTGTGTGAGGCGTGTGTATTTTTGTAGGTTAGTGGAGCGTTCATGATCTGATGAAATGCGACCATTGAGTGGGGACGCTATATAATAAATAAATTACATGTCGGAGGAATGTTTTGTAATCAAATCTTGAGTGTCGAGTGTGGGCAAACAGTATATTTTCACACCAATTGAGCCAGTTCTGACAAATTAAGTGTTCATAGATACCAACAACAAAAGTGCAAAAAATAATCCCCTCCCCCCAAAAAAATTAATCAAAACTTGTCAAACATTGACCTAAACAGAACGTACGCAATCACACGTCTATCATATGTTTATCACAAACCCATTCGTGCCGAATGACCTGTTAATTGGAAAACAATTCTGATTGTCTGTTAACGGGTTTAAAAGGTGTTCTCTGTAAACTGTGACGTCACTGGAATTATCACAATTTGGCATTGTATATTTAATTATAACGTGTATATGTGACTCCGCGCACAGTACATACTATAGAAGGAACATGGTCAGATCTGCCGAGAACATCAGTCATGGTCGTCATTTTTTAAACATCTGATTTTGGAAGGAATTATGAAGAACCATCCATGGAATGGATACATTTTGCTTGTGTGTATTCTGAGCTTTATAAGTAAGTACATTTATTATTTTGAATATATTTCTTAACACTGAACATAATATGCATAATGACATTGGTTAACCAACTGATTGACTGTTTCAAAATCTGACCTGTTTTATTGATATCAAGTCAATGATTTTAGCTTTTAAGGAACCTTTTACTGACGATACTGTTAAGACAGACTCTACAGTCAATGGTGTACATTTATAAGCCGGTGAATCCTCCGTCTGCCCGCCACCAAAACCACACACACCAACCAAGCTAATGTGACTTCGAATCCTTCATTTCTTAGCTAAATCTGTTTCATCATATGCTATACTGTTCATAGCAACAAGACTGAGGACTAGATATAATATTAAAAAAACCTTCACTCGTTACATTCATCACATACTTAATAATAGAACAATAGAAATATTTTACTGCATGATAGCCTGGAAGTACGCCGGTCTATCGTCAGTTTTCTTCTCCTCATTCTAGTACAAAACAGCTATCTATACCGCAACATGAACTAGAACATTCCAATACAAGTGTGTTGCAGTAGAACAAAGGGACTTTTATCAGACAGAAACAACCATATTCTATTAACAAACTCCAATTTTTTTACGGTTTTTACATTTTTTCGCAGATCTGTGTAGAGGTGGTGACTTGTGCTACGACAGTAAACAGGAAACATACAACTACTGTAGCGGGTATTGCTGTGGCGACCAGTGTTGCAGCCAGTGAGTCTTTCATTTGCCATTCATATGTAGTAATATGCCTGCTTCCCCAACTCACGGTGTTACACGTCCCAGCTGATTCATTTTTCAAAGACGTGTTCCCATTATCCGTGATAGAAACCAACTGCTGACAAAAAGCTAATAACACAGGGATCTGATAGATGCAAATTAATGAAGACGTAATCTCGGTTGAAGATCTGAGGTGAATTGTTCGACAATCCCTACCCGTGTCGGTTTGTGTTTCCCGGGAAGCTGAGAAACGGGCCGTTCTTTGCTGTCGTTGTTGCGTCCTTTGGTAAGACACTTTACCCTAATTGCTCTGGATGGCATGCGTCGGGCCTTCAGGATGCTGTGAAAGTGAGGTAGTCATCAACTACTACAAGGAGACCCCGTCTAAAACTGGCACTGGCTGTTTCCGAGGCGATTGACCCAGCAAACAAACAGACAAAAATAAATAACCACTCCCAAAGAAACAGAAAGGCGTAGATAATGTTTCTAAAGAAATTGCAGTGTAAGTATTACGAAAATTTAAATAAAACGCATTTCAATGGCGATCCTGAACGCCTTTAAAATCAGGCCTCAGAATTTCCTTCTCGGCTGATCAGAGACCTAGATACTAATTAATATAGGTCTCTGGGCTGATGAAACAAAGACGAAAAATAAATTCCTAATCTCATGAATTTATTCTTTTGGTGAACATATGTATAATATGAATTTGATTTAAACATATTTTATTGTATCTTAATATATACATGGGAATTGGGCACAAGTTATCAAACTTATATTAAGCCCTTTCCCTATAATATGAAGAGTGAGGTGTGTTGTATCAAAAGTTATCGACCCCAAAGTCAGAACTTGTCAAGGTATTCCATATGCATATACCAGTCTTTTTACATATCCCTGTATGTCGTTAACACGTGGAATGTTATGATTCATGACTCAATGCTATCAAATATTCAGAATAAATTGTGAATAAAAAAAAATCAAGATCGTGTTAAAGGAAAGAGGATGTATTTAGATAAAGAATGTAATGTAACAAAGAACTTCTTTCTATCGTGTAAACGGAAACACAGGGACCGGGTAATACGTTACAATCTATGTGTATTTTGACTTCCCTAGTGTATACCTTCTCACGTCCGATCGGGGAATCGAACTCCGGCCGCCTAGGTGGAAGGCGAGTTTGTTACCACTGCGCCGTCCGACTACCCTACTTTATATACTGATCAAACTAGCATTTAAGAGCTCCGATCGTATATAAAAAAAATGTTGTTGTTGTTTTTGTCGTTTTTTTTTTTTATATAAATATATATTGTAATACACAATATTTTGGTGTCTTTTATGACACTACTTTGTATTTAAAAAATCGACATGTAACAAATGGTGTATTTTTGGAGTACACTGTAATAATAATGATCAACAATATGTAAATGTTTACTTTCATTTTCTATATTTACAGTGATGTAGGAGCAATCGTTGCCGTGGCTGTGGCTATCACAATTGGGGTCGTCGCAATAGTAGGATTTGCGATTTGCATATGTTTCATGCTCGCGAAAACGTCACGTGGTAAAGTTGGAGGGCGCACAAAAGACCTGGACGACAGTTTCAACCACACAACTTCTGTTTGTGAGTTTATGATTGACCTCAACTCGAAATCCAAGGGTCCTGAGTTTTACTCTTTTTACTAAAGAACAAAGAAGAATAAGCTCGAATCTAATTTGAATTAAATTGATACGATACATTCCTAGTATTTTAGTTTATCGTAGGGGAGAGGGAGTAAAGAGGGAATGTTTCTTACGGGAGCGGGAGGGAAGCGGGAGTGTAGCGTAGGGGAGCGGGAGTGAAGCGGGAGTGTAGCGTAGGGGAGCGGGAGTGAAGCGGGAGTGTATCGTACGGGAGCGGGAGTGAAGCGGGAGTGTTTCGTACGGGAGCGGGAGTGAAGCGGGAGTGTAGCGTAGGGGAGCGGGAGTTAAGCGGGAGTGTTTCGTGGAGGTGCGGAAATTACAAGTCTAATTTTAACTACATTTTTACATGGGATAAATCCTTACTTGAAAATTACCAATAGTCCTGACATCAACTTTCAGGATTAGACGGCCAAGTTATCTTTGTGTATGAGTTGAGATATAAAACGACAATTGTCATATATCAATCAATCAAAGGGTGCTTTGATCACAAAAAATAGGTCCTTAATTTTCGTCCTTACTGGTAGAGTGTATAAGAATTGTACATGCTGCCCCGATTTTATTGGTTAATTTGTGTGGCACAAGTTAATTTTAGAAAGTTTAAAAAAATGTAATTGCCTCTTTCTTGACAACTTTTCCCTTCCTAGTGCCCCTCTTGTTGTTTAATGTAAAATGGCAACAACCAGCCGCCAAATTATTATTAAACAAAAATTATCATTATTTTACGTGAAAAGTTATTCTTTTGAACATTCTAACAAACGTTTGTGTAAACCTTTATGGTTATCGTAAAGATAATTGTTCTTTTGTATTTCAGCTTACACTACTACGCAATATCCAAGCTGCCATAACCATTACCAAAATGGAGTGTTTACCTACACCTTACCTGCAAGTTTCCACCTGGCCCGTGACTTTCCTCCTCTGTCTCCAATCACGCCACCGTCCATGTCTCCAGAATATCATTCTGAGTACACCGATAGGTCAAATTCAAATTTAAGTACTTAAGCGAATGAAATTAGCTTAACTTAGGATGAAACTCGAAACCGGAAGCAGCATCAAGCGAAACCGGATATATAATAACTGTTGTTGGATATAATGCTAACTACACTGGACTAAAACCGGAAACCGGTACAAAAAATAATATGTAGTTCTTAAAAAGTTCAAGAAAAAGTTCATGAATTGTGAATAACCTTCTTTCTAAGACATGTTTATGCAACGATGGTTGGTACAAAAATTCAAATTCTGTAATTTGTTTAAAGTGATATCAAAATTGTTCGAATTAGAAGTGATTTTTTAAACATATTAATTTTTGTTCCACAGAATAATGTATTTTTCCCACGAAGTACGGAAAATACTCGTTTTAAGATTGGATATTTCAATTTCAAAATGAAATTCTTTAAAAAAAATACGAGGAAAAGTGAAAATGGAGTGGATCGGCGTAGCGTTGTTAAATACGGTCTCTGTCACTCAGCTGACAGAGCATGCTTGTTTCCCGGTTGGTAGAGCCGTTGCTTATCACGCTAGAGACAGATTTGCTCGCCAGAAATGTCTTTCACAGAAAGTAGCTCCTAGACTAACGTCGACAATTTCTAAAAGCTTATTTTCTGAATGACACAGGGATTTGTGTTGACGTACATTGATGTTTTCTGAATGACACAGGGATTTGTATTTTCGGACATTGATGTTTTCTGAATGACACAGGGATTTGTGTTTTCGGACATTGATGTTTTCTGAATGACACAGGGATTTGTGTTTTCGTACATTGATGTTTTCTGAATGACACAGGGATTTGTGTTGACGTACATTGATGTTTTCTGTTTGACACAGGGATTTGCGTTTTTGTACATTGGCATTTTCTTTGTGACACAGGGATTTGCGTTTTTGTATATTGTTAGTTCCTATATGACATATGAATTGATGTTTTTGTAAAGGAGGTGGTGCATGGCGGCCCACGGCCGAATATTATTTTATGCATGATATTATGATAGACTTTTACCAAATACATGTCATTTTAGACACTAAAACGAAAATTGGCAAATGCTGTATACGCAGCGCCACCTAACATGATTTCTGTAAAAAAATGTGTACCCTCCCTTTTAAATTAAATATATTTCTTGTACAAAAGTACTTGATAAAATTCATATTGCATTGATAGTCTCATATGATGTTATATTTTATAAAAACATGTGTGTTTAGCATGGATTTGTATAATAGAAAGTGTAATTACAGCTTTTTTAGCAAAATTTTCAGTTAAAAATTTACCTTCTTGAAATTTTCTTTTATTTGTTAAGTAGATAAAATGTAATAATCGTTGGAGTACTATCAAATTTTGCTTTTAAAAAACATGTTTGCATATTAATCTTAATACACAACCAAAAAAAATCATCAAAAATTACTGGATAACAAAAGATTTTTGCATACAAAGAAAGGTGATGAAGTAAATTGTATTAAAAAACCAAGGGTTAAATAGGAGCACCCTGTCTGACACAAGCAGTATAGTCTGATTGCATTGTTATTTTTGTTGGATTTTTAGCATTTGCCTCTATTTTCAGTACTTTCGGTACTTTGATATGTTGTCCAAAATTGGGGGTGTATGCATTTAACAATAATAAAATCTTGGCATATCCAGTAATTCACCAAATAAATTTGTTTCATTAAATGTTTATGAATATCCATAGATTATTTCTAACCTGAAATTTTGATAGTACTCCATCAATAACTTTGTGGTATTAGACTTTAAATGAAAAGTTAAAAACAATGATTTTCACAAAGAAGTCATAAAATTAGGCTGAAATTTAATTTAAGTGTCACGGAGCGTGATGATTCATATACAAAATTAAACCTTAAACAAATGGGGTGAATTTGTTTCACAAATAGGAAATAAAAATATGTTCTATAATAGTTAATGGTCAAATCATTAGCTTCTTATGCAGTTTGATGGGGAAATAATGAAATCACCAAAAAAAGAATATATACATTGAGGACTTAAAATTAATTCCTCCCACATAATCGGGGATATTATGCTTTTGACAAAAATTTGTTTCCGGGAAAAAAATCGCTGTGGGCCGATTTAGCCCTCCTATGCACCACCTCCTTTGAATAACCTTTGTGACACACAGAGATTTGTTGTTGTACGTTTTAATTTCCTGTGTGACACAGGGATTTGCAAATAAAATGATTGTTGTAACTTATTGAAACAAATTTGTTTAGGGTTTTATTGCTCGGAGTGTCAAAATTGTAAAATTAAAAATGTCTGACATCATAGTTCGTGTATATTAGTGAGTAGCACGCATCAATATGTAAAAAAGTATATTTAGAAACTATGTTGATATTATCAATTTGACGGAAATATTCGAGACTAAAGAGAAACGGTCAAGTGCATACCGGCGAGTGTTCGTGTGTTGCTGGGTTGAGTAAAACTTGTAGCCATGTCGGTGGAATGTTATGGAAGTTAGAGCATGCTGTGAGAATGAATTTGACGGGCAAAAGTTGTACCGATGACCAAACAAAATGGAATATGGGCACAAGTAGAAACATTGAGCCCGGTTTAATAAATTAATAATATGGACTTTCAAAAACCAAAACGAACTCTGGACGAAAATGAGGTTGAGTGTGATTTTTTTTGGTTTGTTTTTGTTTAACGTCCTATTAACAGCCAGGGTCATTTAAGGACGTGCCAAGTTTTGGAGATGGAGGAAAGCCGGAGTACCCGGAGAAAAACCACCGACCTACAGTCAGTACTTGGTAACCGCCCCACGTAGGTTACGTTTTGGAGGGCTAGTGTTAAAGTGTCGGGACACCTTAACCACTCGGCCGCCGCGGCGGTTGAGTGTGATGAAAGTGCTGATGGTGATGAAATTGAAGTTGAGAGTCGGTCTGATTTCCGTATGTTTACATCTCAAAAGGATTTTCATAAATATGTAGAAAACTCTGACATGAAATATTTGTTTCTTCCCCAGCACACATTACTTCACAAATCAGTTAGTGTTACACCCAAATCTATTTTAAATAACCCTGCATGTAACCCAACCATACACCAGGACCATTCTAATGCAGAATCATGTTCACAATGAGTCTAGCTAAGTCATCTCCTTACATAAAACAGGTAAACAAACTTAAATATATCCAATAAGGAGGAGGTATCTTCTTAGTTTGGTCTGATTTTTACGTGATTAGAAGAAAGTAACTTCATAAAAGATGATGATTAAATTGATGTTAAATGTATAGGTATACCTATTTGGTCAAATTGAGGTTATTCCCCCAACAGCTACAGGCCGAACAGTCCATATGTATATAACACAATAGCCATCCACTGATGGGGAGAAATATATACTAGTAGTTTGTGAATGAAGTTACAGTAAAGCTTACAAATTTTATCCTGCAACTGCCACCGCATTGTCGGAATACACCCACCGTATATACTTTTGCTGTATACGGCAGTGACGGAAAACAGCTGTATTTTGGAATCATAGCACGTGCGTCAGTTCGACTGACCTACTTCAAAGTGAAACTACGTTTAAAAGGCGAACATATTTCTGTCATTTTTGACACCGTTCCACTTCAAAATGATTATTTCTGATGATTATTTTGATGTCTGTTGCAGGATAAATAGAATACATGGTCAGTGTCTTAAAATATAAGCTGTATTTTTGGCTCGGGACAGAAAGACAAAAGTGGCTCGCCAAGGCTCGCCACTTTTGTCTTTCTTTACCCTCGCCAAAATACAGCTTATATTTTAAGACACTGACCATGTATTCTCTATATATGTTCAGTCTAAAATTGCTGCTGTAGAAGTTCCCTCTGTTTAACATGTATATTATAAACTATATCACAATAATGCCAATTTCTTTCCAGTCCAGTATCAGAATGAGTTGGCTTTGGAAACAGAACTAAACTGATTTTTTTTTTTTTTTTTTTCGAAACCGGCTGGTTTAGTTGCGCCGTCACACTTTTTCGGGTGCAAAAGACGCCATATTATGTATATATTATAGGTACACAAATACGAATTGATTGATAAATTAGTAACAAACTGTCAACGTAGAAAACAGGAGCAAATATAGCATGCGACAGCCCTGACAAGTTTTTCTTAAAAGTCGACAATATCCGTTGAGCTCAGTCTGGAATAATCTTTTTGTTAGAGTTATGTCCCTTTGTACATTGGATCGCAGTGAAACTACGCATCGTCGGATTACCACGGTTGATTGTACCACGCTACGCTAGCCTACATTTATCACCGTAGTACAATCAACCCCAGTTTATTTTTTTTATCATTGATCATCAAACTTTTGCGTATCAGACTACAAATGCCTGTGAAGTACATTCCCACCCACCGTCTATATACAAAATGTACAACTAAACATATGTATACTATTACACTAGTATCATATACTATGATACTGTAAATCACTTATATTTTGCGTGGATTTATTTTCGCGTTTTAAAACAGGAGGAGAGTCAATCGCGAATTCAAATCCTTCACAATTATCTGTATGAAAATAACATCATTGGATGGCTGCCAAACTATCGGTAACCGACATCACAGAAGTCCATCGTACTTATTTATAAATAGCTCTTCATTCGCGAATCTAAAGTCATTTCTAGACCAGAGTTTTCGAAATCATATATTTGCAAATATGTCAGAAGAGGTAAGTTCGCGAAATAAAGTATTCGCGAAATCGAAGTGATTTACAGAATTTACGGAATTCGTGCCAATTCTCCGTGGAAATATTCAATAAAAAATGACGAGCAAATGTAACGATTTCAACATCATTTATTTTTATTCTGATACCAAATATTTCTTTCAACAATGCATGGTGAACATCGCATTTCGGAATGTCAGGCAAATTAGCCATGCAGGGAAGACTTACATACATGTACACACTGTGGAAGGGAGGTAACTCTCCCAAAATGAATCAGAAAACATCAAACTAGTATTGGGTTTATCAATTCACAATTTCAATACATTGCCACAAAACCAGTCGCATAGATTAAGAAAATAAAAAGGCAAGAGTCCAATGGTTTTCATTTAGTTAAAATTATGGCGATCGCTCTATACTACAAAACAAATATACATATCGAATTTGTATCATAACACAGACATTGATATATAGATATATGTATGTAATCAAACACGTTTCCGCAGACTTACAATATTGGGAGAAGGCAGGGGAGATAACCGTGTAGTTAGCGAGTGTATGGATTGCACCATGGCTGTCTTACTTGAAAGATAGCAGATATGATAGCTGAATGTTTTAAATCTTACGTTTTAATTTTGTTCACAAAGAGATGAATCATTTCGCTGATGATATTATGAAACAATGAGAGATTTTTAATGATAGAAAACAACTTCATCGCTGTAATGAAATACATTTGTATTTAACGAAAACAAGCGAGGACCGAATGTTCAGGGACTTGGCAAAAATTCACATCCGGTGGTCGATACATGCTACATATATGTATCTATACATATGGGCAGTAGGCTGAAAATAAACCCAAGTCCCTGTGACGAAACTTATCTTTTAATAAGATATCTACCGTGATAGACTCTACCACAGTTATATTAAAGCGACTATAACTATACAAAATCGCTGTTGAGAAATATCTTAATTATATATATTATATATATTTTCAAAAATAAACAAAAACGTTCCATTAATTACGTAAATTGAAATTGTCTGCAATCACGTTTTGTAAAACAGTGCAAAACAATATCATTACAATTCGGTAGGTCCTACAAGAACGCAGATGTTGCTACGTAAGCAGAACCTGTGTAGACTCACACCTACATCACTCCATCCGTACCCTACGTTTAGCACTGTGTACGGACATCAACCGAGCTAAATAGTGTTTTAAAATTCGTAAACATAAAATACTTTCACGATAAAAGCTCGTGTATTGCTATACCTTTAATCCATTTCTCATTTTTATGAAGAATTCAAAGTTTAATGCGTATGCAAGAACAATTAATGTCGCTTTAATTTCACGTAAACGTGCGACATCTGGAAAGTGTGTTTTCGGATTAGTGAAACTTAGGTGCGATTTTATCTACATTAAGACGTAAACATACATAATAAATAACATATTAATTTGTAATGGCACACTACAAGTGATTAGTCTGTAGAATTACGAAGAATAGACAGCTGAGAAAGTTATGTTATATATCGGCCATACCCGACCATGCTCCTCCCGCTTAATATTGCTGGCTGACATAGACCGTACATTTTATTGCTATCCAAGGCTTTTATTTGGAGTACAACACTGAGAGTTATGGTGACCACATCTCATAAACGTCCACCAAATATAGGCTTTAATATTCTACGATGAAACACTTACGTACTCTTAGGCTGGTCCAGACGGAGGCGTTGATATTAAACCGGCACGCCTTGTTACAAAAACAAAAACAAAAAAACAACAAACATTATAAAAACAAAATCCACAAGCTTTAAGCTTGCTTCACATATAAAATAAATAAGTAAGGAAATTGATAAAGAAATAAGTAAGCATTGTCAAAACTTTAACATACAGCCCTTTTATTTTCTGTATTTTCTTTCCCTCTTCCTTACTCTAATTTCCTTTGTATAAAAGGAGCAGACATTGAGAAGTTGCGATAATTTGTGACCAATCCTATTGTACTATGAAAATGAAATATGTTTGGATAGAGCCATTTGTTTTGGTTTTGTATTTGTTTTTTTTTTCTTTCTTATTTGCATATCCTATCAATAGTTAATGAAGGATGGCCTCACCTTTGAGCGAAATGCATGTGTGTTTGTTTGCTGTATTCATCGCCCTGTGAACAGCCTGGTGTTTTGGGAGGCTGCAATATGCATGGAACTGATGTCAACTCAATAGTGCTACCTCACAGAAGTATATCGCCAAAGACAGCCAGCAGGTTACCCCACCCGGTCACATTATACTGACAACGGGCGAACCAGTCGTCCCACTAATAAAATGCTGAGCGTTAAGCAAGAGTAACAACATCCGTTTTTTGATAGACTCTGGTATGTCTCGGCCAGGGAACAGAACCCAAAACCTTCCTGTTAGGGGCGAACGCTCAACTAAAGGCCAAAAGTGAGGCAGCACCGAGGGAGAAATTAGAAAGAAGAAAGTTGTTTTGCGAGATGGAAAAAGATAAGATCCCGAATTTAGTCATCTTTTACGATAATTCAATAGGGACTGCAGGTACAATTATTAAGCCCTACCGTTTAACATATATATAAAAGATGACATTAAATTTGTTTTACCGGTGACTCAGTGGTGTACTTTTTTCTGGTGGTTCACTTGCTATTTTTCAAGTGGTTCAGTCGGGTATTTCTTGGTGATCCAGTGATGTACTTCTGGTTGTTTAGTAGTGTATTTTCCGGTGGTTCAGTGGTTTGTTTTAAAGTGGTCCGTGGTGTGGTTTCCTGGTGGATCAGTAATGTATTTCCGGTTGTTCAGTGATGTACAATAACTTATTTCCGGTGGTTCAGTGGTGTGTTTTCCCGGTAGATCAGTAATGCATTTCCGGTTGTTCAGTGATGTATTTCCGGTGGTTCATTGGTGTATTTTCCCGGTTGTTCAGTAGTGCATATTTTCGGCGGTTCAGTGTATTTTTTTTTATAATAGTAGCCACGTAAATTCGATTTGAACGATCATTTTTCATTTCTATAAAAAACGATAAAGCAAATATACGTCATAATGTATGACGTCACGCTAATATCTTTTCAGTAAAAATATGCCTTTCATTGAAACGACATGGGAGTTGTAACTCTGGTAAGTCTGAAATAGATTTGTGTTCCGTGCACACATTAAAAATAAAAAAAGAACAACAACAAAACAACATGTTTACTCATTAAACCAAATGTTCCTTCTAATGGATATTGTTGAACACGAGGCTACTTTTGTCTGAGTTAAGGTAACAAAAGTCACAAGACAAGATTAAATAACAATCTCGATCGATCGATCGATCTTAGATACATTAAGATGACGAAAGAAGATGAAGAAATCAGATTTTTTTTATATCTTTATCCCTTGATCCTTTGTCAAGATGTTAATGTTTTATTTAGTGAGAGGATGCTTAAATATTAACATAAATATTGGTATGTCTGACAACATAATGGTTCCTTGTACGATTGATATACACAGTATTTACTGTACTGCTGTTTTCTCATGTTTGCTTCTGTTTTCAATTATACTCAATTCTGTACACTGCAGCGTAAGTTATGTGGTAATCTGTTGTATACAAAGCAACTAACTAAATATTTCATGAGAGCGACAATAGCAATGATTGTACACTATATCTTAATTTGATTGTAGCTTTTAACCTAATGCACAATATTGAGCGTCTCCGTCAAATGAGTGTAGGTACACGGAAACGACAAGAATCCTTAATTCAACCGCAGATTACAGCATAACAAATGCGAACAACCCATTTTATGAATTAAAAAAAGTTCTGGTTATGGAAACGCATTCCTTTGCGTATTTCGATAAAGAGTGTGCTTTCCAGCCCAGTGTGAAGTTTAGAAATGCCTCGCTTCAGCTCCACATTGATATCATGCTGATATCGAATTCGTATAAGAGACAAATTTCACCGTGGTTACCAACAGAAATTCAACGTTATTGAATCCATTTAATTATCTGTCGTCAATTTGTTGATGGTAACACACGACTTGACTGAAACATGAAAGCTGAGAGCAATACATCATGTCTCGTGATTTCTAATGTAGTTCTTAATTATGCTTGATACAAACGTGTCTCTTACACTGCCATTACGAATATGAAAGCATCACTTTGACTAAGAATTACGGATTTTCATGCGTCACGCCATATTCGTTCCGACGCTTTATCAGTGTCTTCTTGGTGCTTTTTGACAGCTGCGCATGCGCATTTGATCATGATCGATCAGGTTGGGCACTTCAGATGAACTATGGAAGAGGCTTCAATCACATATACGTGTTTGGAAAATTAGATTCATTCCCGTCCCGTTCCATCAATCTTTGGTAATCTACAAATATAATATCAACCAAATTAAATTTGGACATCACTCCTTCGAGTAATTTTGTATGACAGGAATGGATCGGGCAAAGTTAAACCAATAATACAGTATAATTGCACCGTAAACCGGTGCCGGACAGCATAGAACGCTATAAAAACTGGTACATGAACAGAACATCAACCTGAAACATTATTTTGAATATAAATTACCAATATTTAGGAACGAAATGCAGCTTTGATCTGAAAAAAAATATCTTCTGTCATGTTTTTAAGTACTTGGTATCATCACTTGCCTGCATTGACATCGAAAATTGACCCTGGATTCCCTGGATTTGACTTCCGGCGCGTGCAGATGACGCAGACTCCTATTACGAAAATAAGAATTCCTACCCCGATGGCACTTCCGACAATCACTTCCGCTATCGTTGTGGCGTTCCTATCAACAACAAAAGAGTTCAAAATCGTCAGGGAAATTATCAAAGATGAAATCAGTAATTGTCCTTTCAGTGTTATTTGAGTTCATTTAAAAAAACATTTTATGTGTGTCATTGAAGTACATGTGTGGTTATCTATGTCTGTACCCCTGTAGATTTAAAACACATTCAAACAGTCTAGACAAATTAAGATTTCTTTATAAAGAAAGTAGCTATGTGTTTTGTCGTGAATGTACCATAATTGTTGCTTATTTCCATGGCATCTGGTTTCCTATTTTCGTCAAGCTTATTGACGTTATCACAATTACTTCTCACCAAACAAACGAATACAGTAATACTTTGTTATGTTTTCATCAAAACAACATGGACAGCTAGACACATATGACGTCACATTAGCGGAACATACAAGAACTAATGACACATTTGAGGGTACACTGTAATTGATGACACCTTTGAAAGAACACTAGAATTGATGACACCTTTGAAGGTACACTAGAACTGATGACATATTTGAAAGCATACTAGAATTGATGACACCTTTGAGGGCACGCTAGAATGCATGACATCTTTGAAACACAGTAGAAGTGATGATACATTTAAGGGTACACAAGAATTGGTGACACATTTGAATTGCAAGCTAGAATAGACGACACATTTGAAGACATATTAGAACTGATGAAACATTTGAAAGACACAATAGAATTGATAACGCATTTGAAAGGCGCACAATAATTGATGACACATTAAACGCAAGCAGGAATCGATGACATAGGGCACAACAAATACGAAATAACAATAGAAAGTTACAAATGAAAATATGAATTATCTTTTAAATATTAGCTATTAGGCAATATTTCAATCAGTTGGGACTTTTATTTTTATCCTGGATGAAATTATAACTATTTTTAAACTACTATGTATAAAGGTTCTGAATGGATATATTTCTGAAAATTTAATCAGCAGAGACCAAGTGCAATGTAAGGATACTAACAGCGGGCAACAGTATCGGTAATCCTGATGTTCACAGCAGCCCTTCTCACAGAAAATCACAAGACCATCGTTCATCGTGCAGTTAGTCCCGCATAGGGCGCACACTGAAACATACATAAATAAATTACACATTCAGTTAGTCCGATAACAGGTAACCAGGGTACCAATCTACGTCACCATCCGGGTACTGTGAAAAAATTATGGAGGCGGCCATTTTGAATAATCTCGCCAGTAAATTTATCTCATATCCATCACCCCGTGTAATCATTAATGTTTAAAAGACAAACATAACGGAACCCAGACAAATATAGTGACGTTGTGTAATTTCTAATTTCTTTACCTCGTGGATTTCAGGATGTACTACTATTCTGTGGTAGCCAGGAATAGACAGGAATATATGTATGGCCTAGAGTACGGTTTTCTAATGAGATAGAAACTTATTTCAGATATAATTTAATATTGTACAAAATCACGCTCAATATCCGAATATGACTGGCCCTTATACACGTGCATGTGACCGTAAATTAATTCCAATTATTCATGTCCTAGGTGATTTCCTAGAACGCCTGCTCAAACGAAGCATGCGCAGTATGAACTTGTCTTACTCACAGGTTTGACGGTTTGATTAGATACTGTGAAACTGAATTCCTTCAACCAACGAATCAATTTAAATTTTCGGAACTATTTTAAGAAGATTGTAATTGTGATAGATCCCATTCTAACCAAGCAGCAGTTTATCAATCTTTATGCCTGCCCAGATTTCTCCTTAAGTTGTTGTAAAATCCCCGACCATTTTTAATGGATTTTCTAGAAAGCCAACTGTTGTAACGTTTTGATCCATTAATGTCCCTCGACATCGCCTGACCTTTTTTTAGTTTGTTCTGATACTAGTTTCTCTAGAGATTCCGACAGCCTTTAGTCTACCGCGCTGAACAATTGACTACGTTGAGATTTGACACCAACGCAATTCGTGGGTGAGACGCTAGGATCCTCATGGGAATCCGATGGACGCCATATAACGAATAGCAAGTAGAATGTTAAGATTTCTCTACCGCAATGATATTAATTGCCATGAGGTAAAATAACATACAATAATATCAAAGAAAAAAAAAAACACAAAAAAAACCACAAAAAACCCCGTCCATTATGATTAGAGAATAGTAAAACATTTCAAAGGTCTTATTTTTTCTGTTTGCCGCAGACACAGAAGGTTGTGTAGCCAATGAGCTGCATTATTTATATGGAATTCAGGTCACATTTGTTGCAACGTTCTGAATATACTGTGAAACACAATTTGTCCAATGATAAAAAATGTGGTATACATGATGTATATTGTATTGGTAAGTACCCTTATATTCCAAGTGATTACAAAAAGCCGAATTACATATCAGTCTTATCAGAGTGTTTTGTACCAGTCGTAACCAAATTCTGTCAGAGCAATGTATAAATGATCCACCTTTGAATTTCAAAGAAGATATTAAAACCAAGATTTAGAAAGACTGTAATAAAATTGTATCAGATATTTTGCTGTTTCAGCTAAAATTGGCATCGTTAAATTTAATTTCTGCATCCGGAGCTGTGAAATTAATAAAACTACAATGAAACCAACGTATAAAGACTATTAGTATTTCATGCCACCGATCGCAGCTGGTGATAGGACGTTAAACGTTACAGAAGCCAACCAAACCACCGATATATCAAAGTTATATAGGTCTGTTGATTAAGAAACGTGTAATTTAATATGCTACCTGTATTATATAAATTCCTTCAGTTATGTTCGCGTGGGTGTAGCGTCCTCACAGCACCCAGGGCCATATGAGGAGAAATATCAAAGAGTTCAAAATTCCCAATGTTTTGTAATATTGTGTCAGCATGTTAATTCGGAGCCGTTCGATCCCCTACACAGAAAGAAAAGAAAGAGAGAGAGGGGAAAAAAAAAAAGATTTTGCCTCGTCCTCCAATTTTTGACCCATTCTTAATATCAGCATACATAGAGATAGCTATTCAAGCTAATCCAATACATGTATACCTAACAGATGACAATGACGAAATCACTCAAGGTCCTGCAAATCTTAGAAAAGGGTAATAGGGGAGATGTTGATTATATTGGTGCAAAAACAAGGACAGTAGTTAATACCAGTTAGTCATATAATTTGTTATATGTTGGATCATGTCTTAGATTAGTGATTAACTGGGATTGAATGCTGATTTACATAAGGATGTTTCATGAAAATCTTGGAAATCCGTGGCCGAACGCGTGACGAATTTCCTGGATACCGTTTCGATTCGTGGAAACCAAGTGGTCAATGTATCTTACCGTTAGTGGTCAGACAATATATCACAAAAGATTTGTGAAGATTTCAATTTGCACTCTTTTTATCTATTTATTTATTTATTTATTTATTTTTGAAAAAAAAAAAAAAAAAAAAAACAACAACAACAAACAAACAAACAAAAAACAACAGCAAAAAAAAAACAAAAAAAAACATGACGAACAACTACTACAATTTAGAAGTTTAGAAGTTTTTTGACAGTTTCCTTTAAAGTGATTTTACCTTAAATACGATCTTGACGTCTTAAAAAGTGATTTCTTGAAATGAGTAATGGATTAAAACGAACACCTGTTTCAGATGTTACGATGTTGGATTAGTAAAAAAAAAAAAAATTCCTGGAAGACGTGGTACCAGTATCCGGAGTTTTGAGTAACACTCGTGTTGACAACCCTGTGTATATTGATCCATGTTATGTAACCATCATATTAGTACATCAGTATAATTATACGACAGCGTCATCTTTAATGCCAAGGTTGATTAGCCTAAACGACCAGGGGAATATGTTTCCTGTCTAATTATTTCTACGTAATAAGTATTCTCGGTATTATACCACTATTTTGGTACACGATTGGTATGTTTGCACATTCCCATGTGTCCATTAGCGCCACTCCGAAACGCCTTTATGCATAGCGCTGTGAAAGCTAGCACATGTGCACTGCGCATACGAATATTAGTGCTCACAGCACAATGATACATTAATCAGTTATACATACGGCACGGTCACAGAAAAATACGAATATTTTGAAATTGCATTTTTTGAAAACTGCGTCTGTCATATTTTTCATCGAGTTTGTGATCTTAGTTTTCCTTGTCATCTCCGCTAAGTAAGTATATGAAACTCGGCAATGAAATGAATTGCATGCATTTGATATGCCATTGAGTGAATTATCTTTGGTGAAACTTTCCAACGGATGTTGTTTCTGGGCCATCGTCGGTAACCCATGGTCGTGGGACGATTTGTACAGAGAATCTCGTATCGGCTCTGAAAACAGCAACCACTCAAATAGATGTACCACCATACATATTAAACTCAGGACCTCTTTTGTGTGAGATAATCCGTCATGGGGGCCGCGATCAAAATATGCAACATATCTACTTCAAATGGTCAATAAATCAAACTGAAAAAATATAAAAACACATCTTTTTTCTTCTTTTTTCTTCATAATAGCGTCCAATTCTGATTTTTGAAATCTTTGAAATAATGTGCTTGAAGTAGCCCTTTCGAACCAAACCCTAAGAAAGTGGTTTTCTGATTGGTCAAAATGCCCGACGAAATATATTTCAGCAAACGACGTAAAGTGTACCAATCGTCCAATGGTCTCGGTGAGCATCATGACCGTTGGTTATCGTCGATGAGTCTAGCCACGGTATTATGATCACTCCTTAATTTAAGGAAGTACCGTAGCTTAATTTTGTTTATAGGAAAGCATTACAGTATTTAAGGGGGAAACTTAGCTAAGGAATCTTTCTTAGTTAAATTTCTGTAATGCTATCCTATGGATATTTTTTTAAGTCAAGAAATCCTTAAGTTAAGGATAATAGATGTGCAATTTGACAAATTTCCAACATCCTTTCATTTCCTTGTATGCAACTGCATTGTAAATTGTACATTCGATATGGTTCTTAACTTCAGTGTATGATAGAGCATTTGAAAATGTTCCCCAAAACGAGAATTTCATTATAAACAATTTAAAAATAAAATTTCCGCGAACCAGCATTAGAATTTGATCACAAGGCGTTTTGCTTGCTCCACTATTATTTTTTTATATATATATTATCGGGAGTCAATTGCTTTTTTCTGTTACATCTATCTTATGTTGGTTCCATTAACAGCCTTTACATGTACTTTACATTTGTAGCACAAATTGATAAGATGGCCATCGTCCTCCAAAGATCTCGCGAGAGTCGACGTCTGTTGAAAACAAACTGTGGAGAGATTTTGAACGGCACCATCATTTTCCAAAAAAATTGCCTTTTGCTGTCGGGAAAAATCTTCAATGTTTTGTTTCCTTTATATATTGACATTCCGTGAGTTATATACATTTTTTTTGTATTTGTGTAGGTTAGAAAAACATTCGATGTATAATCAGCTCTAAGGATCGTCTTGAAAATTTTATGAATCTTGACTTTTTTTCCAGTTTTGATGTATGTCGAGATTCTCTTATTTCACCCATTCATGGAGGTCAAATTTGGAACGAGAAATAGTGTCTAAAGGTCGAAATGCTATGAAATATTTGTGCATCAGTTGCAATGTTTGGAGTAAATATTTTTTCCTTTCCTAAATCCGCAATTAGCAAAGTCTTGAATGTTGATAGTCTTCCAAGGCGATAAGGGTTGTTGGATCTGTCTAACAAATTAAACAAATTCTATAATTCCGTATATCGCTCTCGCGCTTGACGTCCAGCGGCAAAATCAATAAGATGGGGATGAGGACTGATTAGCAGTCCAATGAGCTGTGGTCGAGATCTGGTCGTGGGGTAATGCAATCATCTCCAGACTTGTAATATTTCAGTGTGATTGACAATCTATTAAGAGCCTAATTATGTCAATGGATCTAAAATCCGAAATTAACCGTACTAATGTTTCGCATCCAAACCATTCAATTTGTGATATTGTAATTGGAATTCCATTCGTATGGTTGTCAAATCAAATACAATGTATAATTGAATTCAATTTAAATTCTAAAAAAATAGCGAATTGCATTTTGTCTTATAATAAGGAAAGCCTCTCTTGAGCAAAAACCAGTATGTTGAAATATCACTTTGCTTTTGGTACAACTCAATAAAAAATGAACGGTGCCTTATTGAAACAAACAGATCGATCAACTCCTTGCTCTATTCAAACGAGGAATATTACATGCAAGAACAGCATCGCGCGCCGTTACAAATTATACTGAAATATGGCTCTTACGAAAATATACTTTGTACAGAAACTCAAAGGTGCTGTTGCAGAACCGCCCACAGCGATTTCTTGAAATCGACTATATTTTCCAGTAAAGCTATGAAAAATATATATGGAACAAGATGTTATTTCCACTTGACCCATAAGCGCGCCCATAGCGCCATCTACTTCACTTTTTCGTTTACAAGCATACCTGTGTTTTTCACAGACCCATAAGTGGTATTTCTGTTTGTCACTGAGAGGTTTTCTCACGACTAGATATTGTACATACATTGTAGTTTAAAATGATAAACAGTTGACCATGAAAAAAAAAAACGAGTTTTAGTACAAGATGACGTAGAAAACCAAAATTCGAAAATTTTCATCAAATTCAAAATACTATTTTTAAAATCAAGCGGCAAATTCGGCACGATAATATGCGAGTACTATCGATGTTAGTGTTTTAAAAACATATTTGACTAACCCTCTGTATACCAGCAAAAGAAAGTCGTGCCGAATCACTGGATAAGGGCAGTAATTCAATGTTGAAAAATGTATGTGGAAAAAATGCGCACGGGCGATACAAGTGGTCCTTGTCGTACACAACGTATTGATTTATTATGAAAATGATTTGATACAATGTCCATGGCAATGTATTATGTTCTACTATGTTTAACATGCTTATAGTAGTTCCGTATTACGTATGATTCATCATTTTTCTCACTTGACCATCTTCGTCTTCAGTACTTCTTCAAAGCTTCTCCGTTGGGGTGTGCCACACAAAAGTTCCCTTTGCCACTTGGTCTTTTGACTACTCACCGCGAATGGTGCTCGGCGTGTTGTTATAATTGCTGTTACGTTTTACAATTCTATTTAGTTCAGTTATTCTGTAGTAAAGTTGTCTTTGTCTCAAATAGGAAAATGGAGAACTCCTGCGTTGGGTTGGGATGTAAAGTTAAGTTCAAGTACAACCAGGTTGGCGATGGTAAAAATCTGCGAAAAATGTCATACTTTCTGAATCGACAGAAGCAAATATGTGTCCAAAAGGCTTTCTCAGATACCTCAAGAAATGTCCTGCATCCGAGAATGCCAATGAACCGGAACGGAAAAAAGCTTCCGTAGACAATGATGATTCTGTTGACGAATCTGACACTCTGGACGGGTATCTTTCTGTAGATGATTGATACTATGCCCCTTCTTCGAACAGAAAATGTAGCATTTGTCGAACTTACAACATGAAGAGTTCTAGCTGCATCAGTAAGAAAGCAAGACACCAGCTGCTTATCAAACATAAACTGTACATGCATGAGAATTCTCAAAATCATACAGAACATGTCCAATAACTTGTCACCGCTTGTATTAAACTTCGACAACATGGATGATGAAGATTGCCAAGCTTGGACCGGCTGGGATTGTAATCAATTCAATCATGCAAATACACGATGCATATTCCGAACATATTACTGGTACAAAAGCATTGTCATCTAAGAATGCCCTTCTGCTGTTTTGGGTTAAACTCAAAACAGACATATCTTTCACTCAGTTGGCTTCTCTTTTCCGCATTCACAAATCGAGCGTTCAGCAGAATTTTCCAGATCGTTACAGATGCTCTAAATCAAGCCGTAGTTCCCACACATCTTGGTCCGGATCACGTGTCTAGAGCAGAAGCGTTGGATCACAATACAGTTTTCACAAAACATTCTTCGGCAACAAAGTCACTGTAATATTGGATGATACATATATATATATCGGCAAAAGTGAAGAACATGAGTTTCAGCGGAAAAGTTACTGCGGTAAAAAAAACGCAACTACGTGAAGTTTATGAGTATTGTGTTCCCTAACGGTTACGTTCTAGACACTGTCGGCCCATTTAGTGGTAGTGATAATGACGCCAAAATCACTGACAAGATACTTACCTCATTACAAAGTCTGTCAGGTATCCTAGAGGAAGATGATCAGGTAATTGTAGACAGGGGTTTCCGAGACATTTTGAGCAAACTATCAGACGAGGGATACAAGACTCACATGCCAACTTTTCTCAAACCTGGACAGAGTCAACATGATGGTACAGAGGCAAACACAGACAGGTGTATCACTAAAACAAGATGGGTGGTCGAAAGTTATCACTCTCGTTTCAAGCAATTCAGATTTTTTAAAACTGAACTCATATCATTCTACTTCATCAAAAATCTCGAAAGTCTTCTGAAAAGTGTCACGGCATGTCTGAATTGGCTACGTGGACCCATATATCAGCCTACATCAACATAAGCAGCCGAAGATGAAAACGTTGCTCTGGAGATGAAGTCACTTCTTAACAAGTCCAACATCCTAGCAGAGCGTGTTGAGAAAGAGCCAGACCTATCACGGAGAGCCAAATCCCAATGGCAAAAGCTAGAGGCAGCCCAGCTCGAGTTCCCACGTCTTGACCAAGAATATATAGAAACTCTGGCATGTGGGACGTACCAGGTGAAGTTGGCCCCCGGATACATATCGGAACATTTGACAGCAGATGGAGATTATGAAGTCATGGCATACCAACACTCTTCTGACCTGATTCGATGTCAAAGCCGATCTCGTCATAAATCGCAAACGTAATACAACATAGTGATCCAGTACTCAGTTACCGAACAACCACCAATACAGAATTACTACTGAACGTGTCCAACCGGTCAGAGGACTGTTGGTATGGGTGCTCATATCGCCAGTGTTCTCTTCTACCTTGGGGTCTATGTCCATAGTCAGTCTCGAAAACCACTTAGACCAACCAAGTTTATGCCACTGATAAAGTAAATAGCCCGCTAATACATATAATCCAGAATGTAGGGAAGATACTACATTGAATGTTTCTGATGTACACAACGTAGCGTCATTGTCACTCTTAAAAAATGATCGACAGTATAATACTCATATATATATGATATTAAGTTCTAAATACACAAATAATTACATGATGAGCTGAATGAGCAAGAACAAAGCACATTAGTTGTACAACAAAGTCATGGAGATAGGAAAATTGGTAAAGGGACTAACATTATCCTGACAAAAATCTTGAAAAAAATAGGTTCCTTGAAGGCGAATTCGTCCAATCGTGTTTCCTATAATATTTCAACGTATTTATTGTCCGGACGAGATGTCTTCACTAGCATGCAGTGCTTTCAGCACATTGATCTATATGAAGATTTATGGGGGGTTGACTAATAGAAGTTGCCTAAAACGAGGCATATCCAGTAATTCTGAAGCGCGATTTCTTGTTTCATGGATTACACAAATGAATGGAGATATTTTCTATCGACAAAGATTCGATAGTACTCGGGGTTTGAATTAGACAAAATGCCGTTTAAACGTGCATTCAACTTTATGAGAAATATCATTTTTTATGTTTGATGACAAATTTTACAGAAACTAACGAAAAGATTCATACAATCGATATCCGATTACGTTGCCCGATATATAAATGTAATTTTAGTACAATTTTCCTTACAAACAAATAACATTTTGACCTTATAAATACTTGATAACGTGTGCTTGTGAGTATTTACGACTTTGGTACAAAATGGCCTCGTTCTGGCATGTCCGGAACGGAACAAGGTTTTCATATGTACTATCAGATGCCCCATGAATGTGTCTATCAGGGCATTAGGTATAGGATCGATTTCCTTCGTGGGCGGTTTTAGAGCATTCCTGCAACAGCACCTTTGAAATCAGCGAGCAAAAAAAAAAAAAAAAAAAAAAAAATTCTACTGTGATAATGGAAAAACCGGCTAAAATCTGTGATGGATCTGACAAGGGAAGCCCTCTGGTTGAAGGAAATTAAATAAAATCTTTTTCATCTTTTGATTGACGGGAAACATAGACGGATTACTTGGGCAAATAAAAACTGCATCATCGACATCTATAATAATGATTCCTTTAATCAAAGAAAGTGTCTTTAGGCTAGGCCTATGGCTGATAATGTAAAAATGAAAAATGACGACATTGTCAGCTTAATCCAAATGTAAACGTCCTATATCAATACAGTATGACAATTTAAGTAAAGTGTTATCTCAATGAAATGCTATATTGCAGGCACATTGGCGTGCTATCTATCCCAATATATCATACTGTCACCGGAAGGGCTTAATTATCTCTTCTAGTGCATTCCATACAGTGTGAAACAAGAAGCGGCAGATGGTATTTTGGTTTGCAATGATCAAAATTTGTGAAAACTGGGTACTCGAGTAAAACCCACGTGGTCAGACATGTGACCACTTATACCTTTACACGTCGGACTCCGAATCGTACCCCTACGTCACCCGACCTCAATTTCAGTGATTGCTTGTAAACATCTAAAAAATAAATCAATAAAAATACAGCCATTACACGCAACCTCGACCAAGAAAACCGGAACTACAATGCAGTAAAACCCAGCAACTGCTCCCTAAGGAGTCACCTTGGCGCCAAAAGCCAGCCTTGTATCTACGGAACCCGTGACGTGTTTCCAGTATTTGATTTCAGTACTGTTTGATTGAATTATTTTATAACAATTGAGTATACATATCTTCCTATATTTCTGGCTGTATATGTATCAAGATTAAGAAGAATGCGTTCGAGATACTTAATTCTTCGAAAAGACATTTAGTCAATGTGGATATTTTGATAATCTGGTATCAGGCTGTTTACGAATGCGCGACATAATACTTCAGTCGGCAAAATGTATGGATCTTTTCTTGGTCGAGTGATTTGGCGACGTTGATCGTGAGTTTGCGACCTGAAAAGTACCAAAATGACTTATCAGCATCGAAGAAATATCTGTCGTTATTTCCTTATATAAAGACATTTCTTTTATCATATCTATGTGTTGCCTGAAGTTTCATATAAAACAGATAAATAATAATTATTTTACACTTTCGTTGGAAATGCCAATTAACTCCCGGTGTGAATTACTGATTGTCCAGAATGCCCCCTATAACTCTTTGCAGTTCTGTAATTAGAACATCTCTCAGCGGATGTTGTCGAGCCGGTAGTAATTACTAAGCCGGTTCCGGACCGGATCGCTGACTGAAGAGTGACATCTGCCTATTACAATCTGACAAACAGCAATGATACAAAGGCGTTACTGCCGAACTTTCATCAGAACTGACATTTATACCGAATTACTAGTAATCAAGCACTGGTCGCGGGGCTCGCTCTCCATTTGTTTGTTTGACCGACTGCACTACCGTCGATTACTGTCGATGAAGAGATTGTGTTCGATAGATATACATTTTCTATTTTTCTCTGATTTTCATATTACTAATGAAGGTCTGAGGTATCTTTGTATGATAGGAAATGAGATAATCACTAATCAGGATTTACATGATTATGTAAATATTACATAGGATGTTTCAATGTCTCTCACGACATACACAAAATAGGTAAATCCGTGTACACTTTTAGAAAACAAAGCCACTATGGAAACAATACGATTTGACTAGTAAAAAAAATTGACTAGTAAAAAAAAAATCAAGATAATGTAGCTGTCGTACTAATAGTGTTACCACGATTGGGAATGATCACACAAGCATCTTAAGAAATAACATGTCAGTTCGTGTTGGGATGAGCCTGTCACACAATTGTGGAACGATCATGTCACACAATTGTGGAACGATCCTGTCATACCATTGTGGAACGATCATGTCACGCCATTGTGCAACGATCCTGTCACACCATTGTGGAACGATCATGTCACACCATTGTGGAACGATCATGTCACGCAATTGTGGAACGATCATGTCACGCCATTGTGGAACGATCCTGTCACACCATTGTGGAACGATCCTGTCACACCATTGTGGAACGATCCTGTCACACCATTGTGGAACGATCCTGTCACACCATTGTGGAACGATCCTTTCACACCATTGTGGATGATCATGTCAGTTCCTGTTGGAATGATTTTTCACAGTACTTGAATTGTATACCTTTCATTTGGAGCAATAGTTACAGCGTACGTCAGAGGCGTAGTTTACTGTAAAACTCAGTGTTTAGAGATATATACAATAGTATGCCCTCATTACTCAGACCAGGAAGACAATGCGAGGCGGTTCTTATAGAAACGTTAAGTTCTGATAATACAGATTACCCGCCCTACAATTGTTTAACTTCCAGTCCTTGCGAAATAATCTCACGTGGCGCTAACCGTGTTCGATAATGTAAACAAGTTATTTTAATGACACATGTTGGCCCGGATGGAAGCGCGCGAGGGGTCTTACTGTTGGGAGGAAACCGGAGTACCCGGGGAAAACCAACTTGGTCGGGCAGGTGACCCCATACCTTTTCACGTCCGATCATGGAAACGCACCCCAGCTGCCCTTGTGAAAGGCTAGTGTACATGTGTTACCACTCGGTCACCCGACCACCCGTGTTCGATTTGCAGCATCAGTATCATAATTTATATTTGATTTCAAAATAGATCTTTGTTAGTTCGACATCCCTATATATTATATATAGTAGAAACATCTTTCAGACTGGATTTTATACCTTAGTACCACATACCTCTGCTAGGTTATTTGTTAATGTTGTTTGTTTCAATAGTCTTCGCTGTAAAAACCCTGACAGTCATGCTGTATTACCATCATTTTTATATCTATCAGAATTACTTCCCTTCGTTTCACTTAGTCAGCTGGACAGCCAATGGGGGCCGAGAATGTGCTACAATCAAATTGTCTTCGTCTCTGTTTAGTTTCAGTTTTCAACCAATCAGAACACCAAAAATATTGACGCCTGCATAAAACATAAACCATGGTTATCATAAACCAAGTCAATGAAATCTTGACGAATAAGCACAATAAATTCAACTTTAAAACCGTAAATTTTACATAAAAAAATAAAATAAAAAATAAAAATAAAAATAAAAACTATTTAATATTTTCATCATTATATATTGAAAATAATATTCTTGTAAATTTTAAACCGCGCTTTAAAGTTCGAAATTAACCAGATCTCGACTATGGTGTAATAAAGGCTATAACGTCTTGTGATTAACACTTCCCATGATATCGTTAGGTTCTCAATATGTCTAGCTATCTTATACCTCTTAGATAAACTAGTAGACTGATTGATCAGTGATTTCCATTAGAAACCAACTAAAATTACCAGACAACTTCGGCTCGTGAAGCATACTCCAAATGATCCCTATAATGAATGCGATGTTTAGCCTTGGGGAGACACAAGGAAATACTTTCGGAAATAGATGATCCAACCTTTCCAAGAAAAGGAAACTTATTATATTTTCACGGCTTCAGCTGTTTATAGTGTATGTCCCATTTATAGCCTACCAAGTCTGAAACCAAGGGCAACTACTCTTATTATAAGGTATTCAAAGTGTTTAATGTTTCGAGTTCTAATACTTTAATAAAAAAAAATTGGAAGATTTTACACCTAATCAACATTACGGCTGTCTGAAATTGTTCTAATGGCGAGAAAATGCGTCGGCGACATGCCTTATTATCAAAGTAGCTCAGCTGTTTTTGATACCCAGCACTGAGAGTAATCACGGCATTATCCTAAAATGAACACATTGCATATACATATATTTCATTTTCCACTGTTTAAAAACATCATTATCATTCATTCAAATGCTCTACATTGTACTAATTAATACCTATAGCATCAATGCATTTCATCGACACTGACAAATTAATGGCGAATTCAATCTCACCACAAGTAATTCAAGCGCTTCAAGGAAATGGAATACCGCCATTACAACCCGGGTGATTAATGACCTTGATTGCCAGAAACAAACGTTGATGTTGATAAAAAAAGGATAGTATGACGGATGGAAGATTTCATTTTAAAATTCCGGGCTAAAGAATGCCAAACACATCAGCAATAATTCTGTTTTATTTCAAGCTGAAATGTAAAATGTATTTTATAAACACATTTTGATGTTTTATAGAAATAGAATGTGTGAAAAGTTGGTGTAAAAAATAAAAGCCATATTAAAGGACCTATCCACATCGGCAAATTCCGTCAATACTCGGAGTCAAACCAGACTTGGCGAAATTGGCCGATATGTTGTGATTGGTATCACGTGTTAGCAATGAAACAATTTCCGCTGTTAATCACCGACTGATCACTTCACGTGACGGAAATGTCCTTTCGGACATCGCTATGTTAATTACATGAGACAAAAGTAATTAATGTCTGTGTTTGATTACCATAGGTATTACATTGATTAACACTAGGCTGTCCATGGATTAACTGTAAAATGGACGTATATTTATGTTCTTTCATCAAAATAACTTTTCCGTTGGGTATTGGTTGAATAGGATTTCTTCAAGGGTAAAAGTTCAGGTTATCTTGTTTAAATAACGTTTTTCAAGAGCCGGGATGGGGCAAAACATATGTGTTTGCTTTTTCGCGCATGCGTATACAAATTCATGGGCGTATGCACGCGTCAAGTCGAAATATGGTACGATTTGCTTATATCCACTAATGGCAGATGACGTGGCCGGAAATGGAATATTGTGTGTGTCGTCTGCTAGATCCTCGTTTGTTTGCCGTCTGTGTTTGAGCTGATGAGAACGAAATTCGAACTCAATCGGTGATGGATCGTAATCGAATACGAGCGTCATACACGACAGTACCCTGGGAAATTACAACGTAAGGACACAGCGCTATTAAATCATGATTTTATACAACCCGTGTTTAGCGTTCCGTTCCCTTTGAAGGTAGTAAGGTAACACATTTATGTATATGGCTTATAATGATGCTGAGTACATAATCCTTCAGAGAACATAAGAATGCAATCTTAAAGCTCTTACTTAAGTACATTTCTATCTTTAAGTAAATCAGCCGTTTAAAACCTATAATGTACATTTTGTATTTTTTTCTATCAAAATTGAGATTTTTCCAAATTTGGATATCTGCTGAAGGGACGCGATCAATTTCTAAAGGATTGAAATAACTTCAGATTTACAATCATGGCAATGAATGATTTTAATGAATGGATTTTTATTTTAGAATTTTAATTAAAAAAGAAAGATTTCGCGTATTTCGGTTCAGACGTTCATTTACTGTAAAACAGCACACAAAACAATGTACACATATGGTGTTAGGCCAGTATTAATGGAATGCGAATAGACTCTCAGAAATTGAATCATATATCAACACCAGTCGATTCATCTGGAGTAATTTGGATAAGACTCGTGGATAAAACTAATCAAAACTCATATTTGTCTGCGAGTGCGATTTTTCCGGATACAGACACGTCTATGGAAGGACAAAGTGGTACGATAGCCTGTGATTAATCCCCTGTCTTTCTTTGTTTAAGTTGTCAGAGTAATATCTTGACGGGGTGGTATGTACAATGTCTGAGTGATACTATTTGAAAGGGATTACCTTACTTGTGAAACGTCTAGTCTGGTGAATCAAGCTTTTACTGAAGGCCCATATAACGTAATGATGTTTTGTGGATCATAACTAGCGTCGTTGAATATGTTATAATGGTACTGGTTTTTTTTTTACGGATTTTTTAGCCTTTGCAACAGGCAGCGTCGTATGAGGACGGTCGTCAAGGTAACACCAACAACCAAGGTCATATATTGACGGTCGTCAAGGTAACACCAACAGTCAGGGTCATATCATGACGGTCGTCAAGGTAACACCAACAGTCAGGGTCATATCATGACGGTCGTCAAGGTAAAACAGTACATTGTTATGGACATTTAGTGTCTTCCTCATGGGTAGGAATCCTCTTATGTCACCTTAGCTACAAACAAACAAATAAACAAACAAACACTGCAAAGTCACACGTCGAGTAATCTAATTTGAAATCTATACCAATGTCGGCTGTGCCTGTTTCATCGTTCGCATCGCAATTTATTTTGATATCTTATCACGGACTGAAGATTAAGTAACAATTTAATCAAAATTATAATTCATGTTTCATTTCAGTATCCTACACTGAAAATGAGAGAGAGGCTAGTGCCAAGACTATTTGGTGCCGGTCTGGTTTAAACATTCCCGACGTCATAGAGAGAGACACACACGATTGGTCAATGATACATAACCTATGTTAATTATAAAGGTCATCGCACGACGAAGTACATATTATACAACCCAATGCATTGAAGGACGTGATTCTAATTGGATTTAGTTAAGAAAATGGCTGCATGTCTGAATCTTTGGAATATTCTCAAACGATGGCTCGAAATAAAACCTCTATATCTGAGGTTCTGGCAGCCGTACAGTAATTTATCAATAATTTTGCTTCTATTTTTACTCCTCTGCTTCACACGTACGTCGCCAACGTTAGCGATTCCCGACGTGTTCGGCAGTAAAGATCGGCAAGTTCATCTCAGTGAATTGAATCATAGCACTTTTATATCGCGATACATCCATCCGAAAGATTGTGTTTGAGTGACAGTGACTGAGGTTCGGCACAATTGTGTGTGTCTACTTGGGAAATGAACACCAAATTTTCTGTCTGAAGGAAGTGATATCCTTACAGTAAACCTGACCTCATTACATCTACAAAATCGGTATTGTGTATTTGTCTCTATGCCGAAGGTCTCATTTTTACACACTAAAAGCGGTCTTCAGACATCCTATTAGAGTAGTTCAGTGAAACGCACGAGGACGGCTCAACGTTGAATGTCCGGATAGATTGGTCAAGATATTCATAATTGGGCAAATAAATTGGGAAACCTGTCTAGTTGTCCGATAAACTCGCGCTTGCTAGATTATTTTTGTTTGTTTGAATGCTGGGTTTATCGCCCCCACAGACAGCCATGGTCATTCTAGGTGGGTCATTCTTGTAGTAGCTGGCGGCTACCTCGCTGAACATCTTCATGCCATCAATAGGGATGGGATGTATAGTAATCACAATACGCGTCCGACCGTGATCGGATTATCTACAAATGTACACGATCCCAAAGGGTATCTCATGAGACCCTGACATATTAAGTATATATTCGCACAATAATACAAAACCACCAAGGTCTACGCCTGATTAACCTGATTAGATTTCGGTTGTTATTGGTCTAGGTTAAAGGTCAAAGATCACACTTGACCGCTTTAAAAAAAAAACGAGTACACGATATCTCTGATTTAAGTCATATTACACTCAGCACATTATAACAGCATGAAATTCTACACCTACTTAGATCACGGTTGTAATCAGTTAAGGTCAAAGGTCAAATGTTGAACTTTGACCAAGTGTACAAGATATATCATGGTCCATAGACATATTATTGATTAAAGAATGTTGGTATATAATCTCTGTTTGCTTTTGCATTGCGGTAAAGTGTGTCGCTCCACCATGACAGTGCGGAATTCTCGGATCTCCCGGCAATGTATGTGATCTCCCGGTATGTTATGTGATCACCCGGTATGTTATGTGATCACCCGGGATGTTATGTGATCTCCCGGGAAGGTATGTGATCTCCCGGGATGGTATGTGATCTCCCTAGGAAGCACAAACCTTTACGAGTAAGCTATTCTTAAGAACACGTATCTTATTTCTTTCAGCATATATATAGCAAGTTAAAGGTGACCTCGTACAAACGTATCATCATCAACCTCGGCTTATATTCGGTAGAGAATCTAAGAAGGATCAATAATCCGTTCTAAACCCTGTGTATTGCAAGAGTTGTTTAATGAATCTGAGGGGAATTAGTGTATTTTTCCACAGCCTATGCAATGCATCATTTTAATCTTTCGGAAAGGAATAAAACAACGAAATTCGCCCATCAGTTCAACGATACGGCGCGCTCATTGTTCATGTAATCAATAGAAACACCATGAAGCTTATTTATCAAAAGGATTTTAAAATTCCACGGGGGTTTAAAGATACATCAATATTAGGATCTTAATGTGTACACGTATCGCCCACAATGCACGTGTATAAATGTAAACGCCTTTGAAGAATAGATGCACATTATCTCTGTAACATGACCTTTTAAAAAGATTTGCAATCACTACTATATCTGGCATGAGCTCGCGGAGAGGATTTTGACCAAATGAATTGATGCAGACTTTGTCAAAGGGTCCCTTGAAATCCTTTTTCAATTCCAAGGGTTAAGCTTTCGTTCTAAAAATAAAGATAAAATTGTGTATACCGGAACCCTTTATATCGGAATTGCTTGGAAAATAAAAAATTAATATCATATCAATATCATGTAAAGCAGTTTTCATAAACACAAATCATGCAAAATAATATCAAGTTAAAGACAGCTGTTTGAATGCTTTGCTATTGAATAGATGCGTCTTAATTTCTGCGCGTTACCGGATATTGCTTCCTTTTTCTTCATAAGGTCATGGGGCCTCTTTGTGTTGACTAAACGAAATTAACAAATTACGGATATTTTCTTAAGCTGTTATGAGTTACGACTTATCGATACAATAAAAGCGTTCTGCGTCCTGATTGCTTTCGGTAAAATCAATACAGCTGGGTTATTTTCAAAGAGATTGCTCTAAGGTAAAATCATAATGGCCCCTTCAGCGCCAATTTCTCCGGGAGATTCGATTTATTATAGCGAGCGTAGTTCTTTAACATACATTTATCATTCGTCTTTCATTTAGATTGTCATCTCTAAGGACGACAAAATCAAGCGGATATATGTAGTTAGCATACCACAATTCCTTAACTCTCTACGTGACGTCATTTGACCTAGTTTTTCCTAACACAAAGAACTTCCATGCTTTCTCATGTTATCGCGTGTTTGCAGGAAAACAACGAATTTGACAGAAAATCAAATTCTGAATCTGTTTCCTAAATGTGGTACTGAGTCAACCGATACCTATTAAGGAAACAAAGTTAGTTTTGATTTCGGGGTCGATCAAAACACATTCTGAAGTTCACGTGCAAATGTATTACCACAAAGAACGACCATTCATTTCATTTTTCATTTCTAGAATCGTTATACATGTACGTACGTTATACATACAGTGTACTTTTATAGATTTACATTAAACAAAATCATAATGCATAGAAAAACTATTCTTGAAGTCATCAATTTCCATATTGTGACTAAATCTAACTGCCAAATTATGCAATGATATGTTGTTTGATGAATTTGTGTATTTTCAACATCATTTCTGAAGCCGTGAAACGTATAACTGGTTAGACCAGTGTTCGTGGGAACACGAGTTAGCGTAGAGTTAATGTTCGAGAATGCCTCGTTTTCATTTTACCAAAACTGATTGTGATTCTGATACGGTAAATGGTAAAGGCGATTGGGAACCTTCGTCAGAGCCCGGAATGACTGATAGGTGTTACTTGTAAACTGCCTTCAAACACGGATAATCTATAGGCCTGTTATATTGCGTCAATTCACTGAACTGTACATTGAAATGGCATCTCCTCCGGTCTGACATACAGGTAGGGCGTAGGAAGTGTTCGCGTTGCTCCCAATGGCAATAGGAAGTTAAGCATTGCAAAATCAAAACAATATACTGACACCGGAAGTGACCAGTTATGTTTCCTTTTGCATCCCCTCCAGTGCCGGATGTCGAGCAGATAGCACCAATTATCGTTTTATTGACTTGTTTACATAAAATATCATGACCTTGGGAGAGAATCCATCACTTTTCCCTTAGGGGCGAATGTTCAGCTCAAATATCAAACGTGAGAGGGAAGTAACAGTGTCAAGGGAACTATTTGGAAGCTTAGCTGTAATGAAACCAGGGTACTAATACGGTCAGATCGTAATTGTATCTCTAAATACATAAAACGATGGCAAAATATGGAAAACTTATTATATTTACACGGATCCCCTGGGATTTACGAATATTAGACCAGGTGTTCCGAAAAGATGAGCGTCTTCTGTTTCAGAATATGTGTTGGTGGCTAGAAGAAAGGCGCGACCTCATTTGTTCTTTAAAAAGAGAGAAATAGAGTTCTTTAGAAGAAAGAAAACATAAAAGTTATCTTAAATAGTCTCTAACTAGCTATGTCATTGGGAGAGAAGGCATGCGGATTTAATTGCAGGAACGAGACGTAAAGTCTGACTACGCTCGAGCAATAGGACACCTTCCTTAACATAACTAATGATTCCGAACCTTTCCTTTCGATGTAAACCAATACTCATAAACAGAAGACACTTTGATCTTAAGAACTCCTGGTCTTATTCTCGTATATTCCTGAGTATCCGTGTAAATATAAAAGGTTATTCATATTTTGCTATCACTGTAACTATTTTAGTTAAAATTTCGACTTTACCATATTTGTACTCTCTTCTCGCTTCAGCTCATACATAACATTGATTGATGGCGTAAATATGGAACTCGTTCTGTTTACAACTTTTAAAACTGAGATAATCCATCTTCATATCAGAATCACTTTTCCTTGATTTTTCTTTTTCTGAACACACCAAACAGGAGGAAATCAATAGCCAAGCACTGCATCATTCGTATTTTGTAAATTATAATTGCAATTCATTAAAAGCTCTGATTATTTTGAAAGCTGTAATGCTATCTCAATATCAACAGCCTCTCCTGATACATGTTAGAATAAATCACTTCTAAAATTACCGCTCTGAACGCTTAGGGGATTGATGTAATACGATAGGATATCATAACGTATAAAAAAAACCTTAATAAATGTTCAAAAAATTAATTTCCTGGTTGGATTTTAACAGATTTAATGTACAGTGCAAGAAGGCAATATATTTTAATCATGTCTAATTTCAATTTTAGAAAAGATGCTTAACATTCTTCAAATCTTGTAATGTTTTAAATCGATGTATTCTCAGTTCTGATTTTAAAAATTGACCGTTGTTCTTTGGTCTATACTGTACGTGCATTATAGTTTGGAAAACAAAAGGCCGAATTATAAATCTCCGGATAATTCACTTTTCAAATGATGCTAATATTAATCAGCTACTTCTAGTATGATAAAAATATCTCTCTATTGTACCGAGAGGCATTTTTTTAACAGAAAGCAATCGTAACAACTCCTTCAAATCGGTCGAACTTAATAAGGAAAAGTCGAGGTGTTGTGATTCCTTTGAAAACATACATGTATATGTATCATTAAATTAATTCAATTCGGTACTTTTACGTTGTAATAAATTTCATCAATAGTTTGAGTATTATGAAATTATTGTCAAAACAACTTTACAAAAAAATGAAAGTCACTTTTATAACCTGAATTCCGGTTAAAGCAACGTAAAACAGTTGACGATATAATTTTTGACTCCGGGAATACTAAAGTATACGGAACACACTTTGTTTCTATCTGTACACCCCCGGTATATTTGTGCCGATTTATATAGCTATGTAAGCTAGAAGAGAATAATGTACAAATGTATAAAAAAATGTCTGAGTAAAGCAAACATATATATATATATCAAAGCAAAGTTGGTTTGTTTAAATGTGTGTAGTAACAAACAAAAATCAAGAAATCTTCACTAGCAATTCATAATGATTGACAGAAATTGTATTGAATATATAAGATATGGCTGGACATATTTGAGAGAAGGAGATTTATAACTTCGATTTCAATGATACCTATTCCCATTTCTGTGTTTTCCCGAGTGGTTACGTAATGTAGCTGTAGGTAATTAAATTGAAGGCAGGTGGTTTTTACGCGCTGTTTGGACCGCTAGCCAATCCGTGGGTTGGATTTTGTCTGGAAATTTACAATTATCTCGTAAATCCGTATTCCAAATTTCGCTGAAGGACATATCAGAATTTTATGTTATCGAAATAAATCACGCAAAATGAAATCCCAGTTTCTAAACCGTGCTAATTAAAACAAATTGTGAATGCGATAATTTTAGTTCAAGGGCAAATTGATTTTGAAGCGGTATAATCAATATTAAATGGAAAGTTATTCTGGGCTCTCCTTTTGATTGATTTATATGTGATTCAGGAGATGGAGTGGGAGGAGGATGGAAGTGTGGAGAGAGAGAGAGAGGAGGGTGGGCCTTGCCGGGGACTATGATTTATCTGTAACTGTACATGATAGCCAAGGTTTTGCTTTATTATGTTTAACGTCCTATTTACAGGCAGGGTCATTTAAGGACGTGCAAGATTCAGTACGCAGAGTAAAGCCGGAGTACCCGAAGAAAAAAAAACCACCGCCCTACGGTCAGTACCAGACAACTTCCCCACGTGGGTTCCGAACTTGCTACCCAGTAGTGGATGGCTAGTGATAAAGTGTCGGGACACCTTAACCACTTGGCCACCGCAAACCCTGTTATATATTTGGTATATATATATTAACTATAACCATCCACATGTGAAGATGTCTGCCTTTGTGGAACTCTCCTGTAAATAAAGTAGTAAAAGTTTGCAAAGGAAAGAAAATGGTTGTCTGATCTCTCACTGCCAAGCTTAGATCGAGTTATTGCGATGTATTCCCCAACCGTCATGCCGTAACCTGCTACACCCAACAAAGTAAAGGGTAGCACTATATCTCTATATGATAATCAAGGGTAACACTTTATCTCTATATGATAATCAAGGGTAACACTATATCCGTGTATGATTGCCAAGAATAGCATTATATCTGCATATGACAACCTATGGTAGCACTTTATGCTCCCGAAAATGAAAACGTTTGTAGTTTTAGCAATCGACTATTGCCCACAGTCAGCTATTTACAGTAAAGAGTGCTAATTTCATGAGGAAAATCGCAGGGAAGGGAATTTTGGTTATGAAATCACACATTATGACGTCACAAACATTAAAACCACCTCTACATTTTCTCGCATCACATCTTCCTTATTCATTCTTTCCACAGTCCTTGTTTCAGAGATCGGTATGGGCACCGTCAATGTTATAGACACACTTGCACGTCACGCGATCCCCTACATTTTTTTCTCCCTGAGTAATTTAATTTTGTTTGAAGCATTATGAAAAAAAAATCTTGCGGATTAGTTACACACTTATCTTTGAACGATGCCCCCTCCACACCCACAAAATGGCGACCTTGACCTTTCACCTGTGATTATTGCCCAGTCGCATCATGAAGGTGCCCAACTGCCGGCTGTTCTGTAACGTATGAATGGCTATGTCGAGACACTAAGACCGCTGGGAAGGTTTTACATATAGAAAAGAAGTATAGAATTCGACTTGTCAAGTACGCGCCGTGCTCTAATGACATACCCGTACAACGTTACCGATACAACGTCTCCAGGAATGCTCCAGACTATAATCGAATTGTGTGGATTTAAAACTGACTCTGACAGGAGATGTTGGATTCTGAGTGAATAATTTATATTGTCTTTCGATAATACAAGCCAGATATATCGACCCCTAAAGACATTAAAACGAGGCAGATATGGTTTTATCCTCGCTTTATGTACCAACGTGGGAGTGCGTTGTCGCTAACAGTAGTCGGTCTGTTTTCGTATACAGCTATCCTATATTAGGCAGTTTGCAGGCTTAAATATATAGTACATATATCAGGATCCCGAATTACGCAAAAAATCTGTCAGATATGTTGTTGTTGTTGTTAGTTTGCTCGTAGCCATCTCGCAGTCAAAAGGAAATAACATTTTAATCTGTATTTTTGTTATTTTAATTCATTGCGAAAGACAAATTTCAGGAACATTTATCAGTTAAGAGAAAACTAGGTATGAAAATCAGATTTCGTGACAAGTTTCAAAATGCAAATAAAATCATGAAAAGGTGACAATTTAAAAAGGATTTTTGACAAAATTATTGTTTCATTTTGAAGTTGATATCTTTATGTGTCTATAATGTATATAAAGTGTGACTAAGAATAAAATTAGAGTTAAGATGACATTTAAGAAACCTCTCAGGCATTTGATTTTAGAAAGATATTTTATCACGAACGGTATTTCTTCACATAAGGGGCGCCGGTGTTAATACTATCTAAATGGAAAACAATCCATTACACATCTTTCAAAACGCTGTAAGCTCCGCTTCAATTAAAAAAAATTAGATGTGTTATTAAATTCCTGTCATCGGGTCTAAGTTAAGAAAGTGTAATAAAAACTAATTGAAGGCACCGAATATACACCGAATATTACTCGCGAAGTCAATAAAGCCGTGTAAAATATTTGTATATTTATATGATACTATAGGACATAAAAAATGATAATGGCCGAAGAAGTCAACATGGGGTTTTGATAACTTGTTTTCAAAGACATACCAACTTAATGATTATGTCTGTGATGATACTGATTTATAATTTACACGTATTACAGGCAGGTACCATCATCACTATGTTACACACAATCGGCTAGCCTCGGCTAACTCCGGTGTTGTCACGTAATCAACCGAGATGTCACGAGTGGCATGTCACACAATCATCCTTAACTCATCGGGTATAAATTGGCTTCTCTGTTATTTTAATTGATCACATCATGGTGAATTTAAATCGTCATACTTGTCAAATTTCCTAATAGTTGGCAATCTGTTTTGTTTTATGTTTTTTTTTTATAGAAAATGTTTAGTTGGTCTGGATTACATATTATCTTTTTCCATTTCTATATCGCAAAATTCTTCATCAACTGATCTAAACCATCATTTGCTGTTGCAGCCGTCAATGCGAGATGAGGAATTGCAGGGAACAGAACAGTCAGATTCCCTACTTTAACAAAACCTTGCCCCGGTTATATAGCTGTTATGTTTTTTTTATGTTATGGCATTTGTTTGATTAATAGAATACACTTCTTTTTCGATATGGGCGCCGTATTGTCATTTATTTCCATTATACGTTTAAATGTCTAAATGATATCACTTAAAAGCTGGAATAGGTGATATCAGTTGTTTACGTGATATGACTTAATTATTGAATAAGTGAAATCACTTTAAGTGTTAAGTGATATCACTGAACATCTTACTTAAAAGTTTCGAATATCACTAAATAGGAATAGATAGTAAAACGGCGCCCCATGGTAAAACCCCAATTACTGTTGATTTGACACCAGAGTATTCTGATTATGAGACGCCATTGCTCTCGCTGTGCGTGTAGTATTTTCATTTTCCACGAGCAAAAAGTCTTTCTTAAACTGGATAAAGGAGCGAGGCCAATGTAATCTACATCCTGTAATTACAGATAAGTCTATATGATATATTGGTGTATGAAATAAGAACAAAATTACGGGATGGCTATTCACATGAATAACATGCAACTGAGGGTATATAAATTGAAATGTATTTCAATACCTCCTCAGAGGATCGAACTCGGAATATCTGGATTACTACTGTTGAGCTAAATCCACTGTCTTTGTCAAGCCGTATATTGTGGCTGGTACTTACCAGGATTACAATCATATAGAAGGGACTTCAGGAGCTCTTACCCAAGAATCCAGTAATACAGGGAGAATCCCTTACCAATTTCCATGAGACATAATACTAACTACAATCTACCTCCAATGTTGACAATAATGAATCTCTGATGAGTGAGACTCATAAAACGAGCATTTTAATAGATTACACAAGTCGTATCGGAATAACTGTAACTTGTTTTTCAAATTACAAATCATTTTGAAGAATTGGTATCAAAGTTAAACTTTTTTTCCTGTATCATTTATTAATTATATGGACCTCACCAACAGCAATACAACATAGACAACGTAGAGGTCTTGACGATAGTGACCTTCTTACTTTGCCGTTGCTGAATTGAAATTCAGAATGTGAATGCAACAAAGTAAGACCAATCTCGGCTAGATCAGTTGCATTATGCACATGCTCAGTTCACCAGCAGAACTTTATTGATAGGTCTTAAACTGTATTCCATCAATAAGAAGTTGTCCTGCCTTAATGCCCTTCCTCGCCAAAGATCGCAACTGTTTTTCCATTATTGCCGATATTGGTGTTACATGTACAACCGCCGTGATGCGATGGGAAGACCATTGAACCTTTGTCGTCAACGTCGGCGGGATTGACTGATATATCAGGCTTTTACCGAAACTTGGTGGTAGTATGTCAACGGTATCTGATCCATTGCATATAATTTCGTAACCACGTGTTTGTTCTGCTTTCAAGCAAAACGTACAACCATAGTTTTCTAACGCCAACTCGACAAACGTGTCAAATGTGAAGGGCGTCATCTTTATTTGCATTGCCAACGCAACAATTTTATAAACTTAATTTATAGGTCTAAAACTGTGCGACATGACTCGCACATAAATGACCAGTTATTAGGCAAAGAATCGAGTCGTTTCAATTTATTGCAGTACTACAGCATAGTATTGTAACGCAACACATAGCCGAAATCGACATTGATCTTCGAATTTCGAAGACGATTCGTACACGTTTTACAGATTTGTGTACACATGCTGCCCTGGTCACTGGTCTGATGAAGGTGACGGCGTACATACCGTAATAGTCATGAAACATCACGTATAAACATTCATTGATTGTGTAACATAACCCGTACATAAACGATACTTTCCAACCTGATGAAAATGTTTATAAAAATGTTATCTTTTAATATAACAATTTCTGTCATTCGCTAGAGTTCAATATTCCAGTCTGTAAATGTAACACTGAGCCGGTTACAAAGCATTTTTTCATTATATGCCTATACACTCACCACCCGAAAGCAACAGTAAAATCCCCGAGGAGTTCGGGATGGCCAAAGAATAGGCTAGCCACGGCTGGTACCGGTACCGTCTATTCACGGAATTAACCGATTTGTCACGAGTGTACATGTAATTCGTAAAACTAAACGGAAGTTACTGCAGCTGTACAAAGAATGCGTTGGTTACAGACGTGCTAACAGGTGCTCGGGTATTTTTAGTCTGTTGTAACCGTTTTTATCCATCAAACCGTATACTTTTACCAGAAGTGCATCCACAGCCCATCACAATCTACACAGATCTATGATGTGTAAAGCTAAAACTGTCCTATTTCTCTCAATTTTGCTGTCGGGCGAGGTTTCGTCAAACCCTGGTCCAATTCAATTTTCATGTGGATCTTGTACGAAATCCGTACGCTCCAACCAACAAGCTATTTTCTGTGAAGGCTGTGACCTGTGGTTTCACAGGAAATGTATTGATATGCCATTAAATTGGTATTTTCGGTTAGGAAATTCACCATTTACAAAAATAGTATTGCGTCCAGTGTTTGCAACCCACATTAATACAGACGCATTCTTTTGTGACAGTAGTATCGAAACCCAATATACATAGCCGACGTCGGAGAGAGCACCGGCCGACGATGTAAACAACTGGAGTGCTGCCCAGGCCGATGATGAAGATATTTTCGAGGAACTCAAAGGTAAATGGAAAAGCTTGTCCAAAAAATGTATAATAGCACATCTGAACATTAACATTTTAAGGAATAAATTCGGCAAAATATCAGGTATTCTGCATGATAAACTCTGTGATGTTTTAGCGAAACAAAGCTAGACGATACATTCACCCATGGTCCTTTTAACTATGAGGGCTACAAGAGTAAAGGAAGGACAGAAATGCCCACGGAGGCGAATACATTGTATATATTCGATCCGACCTACCAGCCAGGCGCAGACCTGACTGAGAACTTTCCACCACAGAGTCTCTTTTACAAGAGTGTTCCATAAACAACAGGAAATGGGCACTAGTTGGGGCACATAAACCCCCGTCTGTGTTAGACAACCAATTTATGGAATGTATGACCTTAGGTCTGGATAAAATCTCAACCATTTTTGAAAATGTTCTATTGATTGGAGATCTGAATCTTGATAGCCTACACCAGACCAAGGGAAAAGTATTGATATTTTTTTTGTTATTTTGTGATATTTTAATTCAACTATTAGTCATCCACATGCTTTGTTAAAAACTGTACACCCTAAATTGTTGATGTCATTTTAACTAACAAACCAAATATCTGGTATCATCATTTTAATTTTACATGTGGTGTCATGTGAATCTTGTTGGTATTGTTATCAAAGGCCAAACTCACCGTGTTAATAAACAGAAGGTAACTTTTAGAAGTTATAAAACTTTGGCAAACATTCTTTCAATGATGTTATCAATATGATCCTTTTCCACTCAGCATCTGTTTTTGACGATGTTGATGATATTTATTGGGCCCATGAGACCTGCTCAAAGATATCATTGAGGAGCATGCCCCCATTAAAGAGAAAGCTCTTAGAGCTAGGAAGCTTCTATACTTTAATAGCAGGCTGAGCCGGGCTGTCTAAAGAAAAAAAAAAACTTTTTCACAAGTATAAGAATTATAATACACCTCTGAACTCGTCACATTATAGAAATCAGAGGAATCTCGTGGTCAAGATCAAACGAGAATTTACGAGGGTGTACTTTCTTGAACGCCGTCATGGCGGCCCAAACTCTAGATATTTCTGGCCTACTATCAAACCCTTCTTGTCAAACAGTGCCCCAATAGTAGTCCAACTACTCTCCCTCAGGAATGTAGAAGCACTCTATCAGATCAGACTGCTGTTAGCGAAGTTTTTAACGATAACTTTACCAGTGTGACCAATGATATTGGTAAAGATGTTGGCACAGAGTCAGACATATCTGCATATGAATAGTCAAGATCAAAGTTTCAAATGCTCCTGTAAGTCCACAATCTATTTCCAAAACTTTGAGCAAACTAACTTATAGAAAATCTACAGATGTGTATGGCATTCCAGCTAGAATTCTTCAATATAGTAACAATTCGTTAAGTCATCCCTTTTCTGAACTAATCAAGTAATTCCTATATACAAAAAATGATCCCCTAGGCAAGGCCAACTATAGGCCTATCGGTATCTTACCAGCTATGTCAAAGGTGTTCGAACTTGTTATTCACGACCAGCTTTGTAACTGTTTCCAGAATATCTAACCCCTTCCTGGCTGCCTCCATGACAGGCTTTTGGTACCAGCCTATTCTGCTGCGCCTCCTGGAGGATTGGCGAATGGCCTTGGATGAGAACAAGATGGTTGGTGCCATACTTATGGATCTCTCCAAGGCGTTCGACTGTCTTCCTCACAACCTGTTGGTGGAGAAGCTGCGAGCCTGTGGTCTCGGAAACGGGGCTGTGGGGCTCATTATCAGTTATCTCTCCAACAGAACCCAGCGGATTAGGCTGGGGCCCTCGGTCAGTGATTGGAGACAGCTTGTGAAGGGGTACCCGAGGGGTCCATAGTAGGGCCCCTTTTATTTAATACTTTTATAAATGATATTTTCTCACTACCAAAGATGGAAACTTATAGACCTGCACAGATGATAATATCCTGTCATATACCCATGAAAGTCCTAAATTCTACTTTGGAAAGAGAATCAAACATTTTAATCTTTTGGTTTGGCAATATTGGTATGAAAGCAAACCCCGATAAATTTCAGGCTATATGTGTAATAAAAACATCAAATCACTTGATATCTCAAATACTACCATTAACTGTATTGACTCTGTAAACCTACTCGAAATCACTATTGATTTCAATTTGAAGTTTGACACCCACATTTCTAACTTATGTAGCTGTTCTAAAAGGACTGGTAAATTTTTATTTAAACAGAGCAGAATGACCATCTTCCATTTTTTTTATCATTTATTTATCAAATTTTAACTACTGACCTTTGGCCTGGCACTTTTGTAGTAAAACATTACTTTAAAAATGAAAAAGATCCAGGAAAGGGCCTTGCGTTTTGTTGTCGATGATCATACTACCCCTTTTACTCACATTTTAACTAACTGTAATATGGATTTTTTGCATGTAAGGCGCATAAAGTTAATGGCTAAATAGGTTTTGAGAATTGTATATATTGTATCACCTCCATAGAAGATATAATAAAAACTAAAAATGTATCTTATAATCTCAGGATAAAAACCTCTCTCTCTAAAGTATAGTTGCAGTATATGTATTTAATTACATCCATTTTATATGTGCCTTTTTACCTTCATTTGTCATGCTCCACAAACTATGTGTTTTAGATTGTACTATAGTAGTGCTTATCCTATAAATTCTTACATTTTACTATGCTAGCATATTTATATATATAGCCATTGTGCTTTTAATTACCCAATGACTTTGCATGAGATTTGTACTTGGTATTTAACTTTACTGCTCTTGATATCGATTATTTTATTCACAACATTGTCTTTCTTGTTATCATACTCATGTAACTCCTGACTTTTATTTATGTGTTGTACATGTTTATCATTGATAATTTTGTTAACCATGCTGTGATATTTCCCATATGTTTGTCGTGGCAGTATCTCTTCAGAGCTAACGTTCCTACCATGTATACGACACAAAATAAAATGTCTTGTATCTTGTATCTTGTATCTTCACAATGACGTCATCAGTGCATCAGACATAAAAAGGAAATGTACTCATGCTAATGAACCAATTTTGGAACCGTACGAGTAAGTTAAGGATATCACGGAATCGACAGTAATCTATATTTCCCAGGGTTCATATAAGAGCGGGAAGTATTTGTCCCATAGGTAGGCGACTCTCGTAAAGGTTGAAAAGCACGTGCGATTTATAGCCGACCAATGGGATTATAAGGAAGCGTAAGACATGATTAAGTTAGTTTGTTAGGCATTCTAGCTTTGGGTAAGCTCGGGAACAGATAGTTTGAATTCAACATAGTTCTATGTGATTTAAAGGAAATAATAATGGTTATGAAGATCGTGTTTTACATTAGCCTGAAGGATTTGGCTGTTACGTCTCCTGTCTCACTAAAATAGGTTTGCACCTTGGGTGACAGACTTGGTTTATTTAGATAAACACGGTCTGAGATATGAAGATTGTCAAGGGATGGCTACAAGTTTGAAAAAATAATAAAATACATGTGATAACAATTTTACATATACAGGAAAAAAAATAAACGCCGACTCAGTTGTTCCTAAAAGTCGAGCAGCTAATTGCAAATAAAGAGTTTGTTGTTTATTATGTCGAGTAATAAGTATATTGAAGACCTGGTATATAGATAAATGTACGGACCAACTTATATTATAGTACTGTGAAATTTATTATTTAGAGGGGTTGTATTTTTCACTATTTTCAAGATTAAGAACAAGATTTTTACAAAAAATTAAAACATTTAAAATGAAATTATCAGAAAATATATTCCTTTTCTCAACCAATATATATCTTATTTTCTTCTAACACCATCTGCTGTTTTTTAATGGAAAACTACGAAACTCTAAGAACTCGAAAATTACGACCAATATAGTAATCTACTTAGTCTGAAAGGCGTTAAGTGTCTGTGCTAATATATATCGTAAGGGGATTCATTTCTTCGATTTATTTCTACGTCTGTAAGGTTGAAGGCAGTATTTACATAATAGACACATTTATTTTCCGTTACATGAGAATTAAATGTAAATTGTCTGTAATTATCGTAAAGAATACATAACTTACGCATAAACCGATACCTAACTTGGTATTAAACCGCATTATATAAAGTTCTCCCGAATGAGAAACTAAACTTTGCATTTTTGATTTTTTGTTGCAATTCCATTACCATGACAAATAAAGGAAACATGGTCGATTTGCGGATGATATCCTATTCCCTACAACATTACCATGAATATTTTTTTTTCTAGTGTAAAATATCTGAAAAAAATGTATATATAGATTTTAACTGCTTTACAATAATGCAGGTTTCAGCGTAAACTGATACATATTTCCCAGTGGAAAAATAAATCATATACAAATGTACATATATGTTTTTCTTTAAAAATCCCTAAGTTGCTTTGTAGATAAGCGTTTTCGTCTGAATGCTTGTTTATCTTTTGGAGTTTACTTAATATGAAATGACATTTAAATAAATCAAGCCGAACCAGTGGTACTGAAAATCATATCAGCATGATATAATAAGTATAGGCAAAGCGATAATTTTCTTTCGAGTTTTTTCAAGTCCTAGAATAATTTGATTTGGAAAACTAGATTTCGTTTATCGCCTTTACGATATTCTTGCGAGTGGGATACCCCCAGCTACTGGAATATAGTACCATGAGTTTTCGATACACAGGCCATACATACGTATAATTGGCTCGATAAACCGGATTTCAATTATCCGAAATCCGATTATACGGATATTTGTCAGTCGGACATCCTATTGTAAATAAGGTGATACTTTAAAAAAAAATTTCTCTTGTATAATCTGCTGTAGTTAACGAGCCTCACGAGACGTGCGCGCGGTTTTAATAGCATAGAACGAGACGCAGAATATGGATTGTACAACATTGATTTGAATAATCAATTTTCATCAGGGATTGAAGTGCATTCACGAGATTTACTGTATGGAAAATATAGAATGGTTACTTTAAAAAGAAGTTAATTTAGAAAACTTAACTGTTTCATGCTTGTTTACTCAAGCTATCACCCTGACAATGAATACATTTTAATAGATTGATTGAACTGTTGAATTATCTACTTTGAAGTTTAGGTTTGAAAGTATCACCACAGAGGATCGAAAGTATACGGTACACTTCTATGTACACTTATGGCGACGATGGTGGTTGTTCAGAGGTCAGCTGTGAGCGAAGCATCAAATATATCTCAAGTTACTTTGATGATCTGTTTTTGACAATATCTCGGATTCAAAGTATCTTTTCTTCCCAGTCATTTAACAGAAATGCTTATGCAATTTTAATCGCAATTCTCGCCATTGGACAAAAAACTCAACATAAAAATTGCATCTTCGATGATCTCTACCATCTATCTAGGAGGTATTGGCATCAGTTACATAACAGTCATTGACATCAATATATATATATATATCCAGTTCACGGTATTTCCATGTACGTCTACTGACGTTCATTTTTATTTCCGTCTACGACAGCATTGTATGGAATGATTGATGATAAGTTTTTACAAGGTCTAAGGCCCTAACAACATCCAGAATCTTAGGAGGACGTCTATCAAGGAGTCAAACCGGAAGACCAAACGCAGAGAAAGAAAGGGAGGATAGGGAATCAATAGAGAATAGAGAATTTCAATATTACATGTGTCCCAATGGGGACAACAGATCAAATGATTGTAGCAAACACAGAACGCCTCCTCAAATTCCACTCCTGCAGGAGTGGTGTGTTTGTTTGCTTGTGATTCGCCGCGTGAACTACCAGGGCCATTTTTACGCGGGGTCAATATACGGGCGGTCCTTTTTGTGCCATCTGGTGTAACAAGGGTAAAGTGTCTTACCCAAGGACACAACCACGACAGCACAGGCTGGCCCGTTTCTCAACTCCCAAAGAAATACAACCACCTCTCGGATTTTCAGCTGAGGCTACTAGGTGGCCTGTTCTCCAGCCAACTCAGCTATTGCGCCCCCTGTCGGAGCGTTAAGGAAGTACGTACACATGCACATATATCTTAAAAGACATTACACACAATTCAACATTAAAAGGGTAAACTGCAGCGTCCAGAACAAATCTTAGATCGCTTTTAAGTTAGAGTAGGTCACTATATTCTCATAGTAATTTTAGTTCCTGTTTTTCCTATTTGTCGTTCAGGAAAAAAAGTATGAAGTTATGATGCACAATGAAATATGCACTCTGTAATATTGTGAATAAATCATAATGATGTCTTATCTAACACGAAACAAATGTTCATGATAAGGACATCTTCATCGATTTGCCGCATTGCGTCATTTACGATAAAAATGACTTTACGGATATAATTAGAAATACAAACAGAAATTACATGTTTGAAGGAAATCCAATATGTAAGTGCCTCTTCTATTCTTTTCTTTTTCCTTTCCAAAAGTACTTAACGAAAGACACACTTTCTTTAATGTCAGAATTTGATCAGAAACTCAGAACTTCGGCGTTTCTAACTAACAAAGGACAGTTATGATTATCCGATAACAGGAAAAATTCGCCAACAACAGAACCCCCTTACTTTCTTTTAAAACTTAAAAAGAGGGTTTTTCCATCTTTCTTTCTTTTCTGTCTTTTTTCTCCCCTTTTCGTTCTTTTCTTTTCTTTTATTTCATTTTTTTTCAGAGAGTTGGACATTGACCTTTCATGGTACAGAATTGTATCGAAATGGCAACATTTATTGAATCGGGTTTCCTCAGTAATTGCCTCCGAAATGGTTTTAAAAGCGATACTATTACCGTCTCCGAGCCCCGCGTTATTGAAAATGACATTCAGATAAAACGTTTTCCCCAACTTCTATTAGAAAGAGTCTAAGTAGTTGAGGTGACATGTGCATGAGGAAAACAGTTCATGGAACTTCGGCTTTTATGACTTGGATAATTGTTTTATAGAAAATCCGTGGTCAATCATGACATTTTATAATGCAGCCTTCAACATATGACATTAAAGATCAAGCTAAGACTCCTCTGGGAGAGTTTAGAAATTACATGTGCACGAGCTCTTTGGCTATTGAGTACGACTTTTGCGAAAGTTTTTTGAGGAGTTAAAGACATAGCATTATTATGGTATCTTTGTTTCGAGACTTGCCTTTGGTTTTACACGAAGCGTAAGGCCAAAACAATCGCATTGTTTCTACGTTTGGCTCTCAAATGCAGTATCGTTGTGTTGGTAAAAGGGCTTTCTCAATGATAAAAAGAGTTTTAGTGTTGTCTTGGGTAGAATTTAATTTTCTTGCCTTATTTTCGAAAAAGCGGAAAGATAATTACAATCTGTATTTTGTATGATAATGATAGCATTCCAATTACTGTATACGTTAACGTTACCCCTTCACACCTTACTTGATGCTATATGGAGAATTGGAATATGGAGATTTCCACTTAGTGTAAACATATAAGTGGGTATGGCTGGGCTCTGGGCCAAAATGATATAGAAACAATTAATAACAAACTGAGTGACAAACTATAAGATATCTAGAAATTACCATATACCATGGTCAAACTACATCAAAAATATCTTTAACGAATGTAATTTATTATATGCTTTTGAAAATCAAGAATTGTTTAGTATCCTTTGGTTGAAAAGCACTGTTTTTCATACACTCAAAAATATGTTTTATACATAGTTGGAAATAGCGATGCTTTCAGTTCCCAAAAATAGACCAACTAAAAATGTATAAACAAGGTTTTATATCAGAGAAATATCTACCAAAAACCTTCTCCACGATTAGGTCTTCTCTTTTGTGTATTTCGAACCTGTAAATTTCCTGTTGTATATGATAGATGGAACAACATACACAGGGAAAATAGAATTTGTAATCTGCGCAACCAGAACGATATTGGATACGGATTTCATTATTTATCAAATTGCAGTGATCGACAACCATAAACACTCAGGAAATTCTTTTTTATCTCGATACTGTTATGAAAGACCCAGTACTTTAAATGCAATACTCTTTTTAATTTTGTAGTAGATTAAGAATTGGTTTCACTAATGATGTTCGTTAGGAAAATAAGTAATCAACTTAACTCTATGTAAGCAGTAGCCTTGCTTATAAAATGTGTATATATACATATGTATGTCCTGTATGTAATTCTCTACACTATTAGAATAATATCATTGTCAGTGTCATCGCTGGGTGTCTTCGACCACATGCTTCAGTGAGGTAGCACTACAAATCCGGCATCAGTCCCGCGCTATCACAAGGAGACGAACATAGAAATACCACATCTCCAAAACACACAGGGACACACTAACAAAGTTGGTTATAATTCACGAATAAGAAATAAAATCGTGTTTCCTCTTTCATCCAAGATTACAATTTACACAAATATAAATGTCAAAATAGTGCTTCGATGACTCTGTTGTCCAATCTAGAGTGTATAATAATAATATTAGTGTATGCTGATAATGTTAGAGATAATAGCAACAACGAAAATGTACATGTCTGTGTTCCTACGAGGTCTAACGGTAACTTAGGACCACAAGGTATGGTACGAATATGTACGAGACCTTCCAGGAGATACGTTTCACTACGGCGGAATCCTCGGAACCGTACTTAATCTACGGTACTTTTTTAATAATAACTATGATGTTTTAGTTCTATTTTATGTGCTGTGTAAAAACTAATTGTCATGAATTGAAGAATATCAATAATATCTGGAATGGCTATTAATGAATTAGATTTGAAAAAAAATAATTACATCAGACATTATAACTTGGTGCGTTATCTTTGTTTGTTTTTGTTTTAAGGGGTTTAACGTCCTCAGAACAGCCAGGGTAATACCGTTGTAGCAGCAGGTAGTGAAGATAGACGTCAAACACCATATGTGTCATAGCAGGCAGATAAACATTATACCGGCGTTAACAGTACAAGCCTGCCTCAGTTATCAATATCCATCGTAAATGTCACTAGGTCTCTGAGTGGGATACGGACATGTTACATTATTGGAGATGCAAAAGAAATTAATTAAAAAAAAAAAAAAAATGCTCGAACAAAATTCCTTACATTTAGATCATTTATTTCCGATATGTTCCGAGTGATGAATTTGTGTTTCTTCTTAGTAGATTGGCTGATTGGAACAAAATTACACGAAAAGGATAGGCAAAATGGGTTTCTCTTTAATTAAAATGGATCAGGTTTGAAAATTGACAGACGCTGCTTTTAATCATGTTGTTGTTTTAAGGACTTTCGTGATTGTAAACGAACTAGAACATTGAAATTTGATAAGCTACATGCTGATGAATTAAAATGTTGAACATCACAAAGATCGATATATGGCGATATGTACATTGGCAGTGTGTGTATGACTCTGTATGTTTAATACTGTTCTATCTTGAAATACATGATATTGCTGTTGTTGTTGTTGTTGTTGTTGTTTTTTCACGTATCATTTTAACCTTTTACAAAATGGCCGCCGGGGTGTTGTCGCCATCTTTCCGTATGTCTGTCCATAAATCTTTGTAAACGCAACTCCTCTTACAATTTATAATGTACATCGATGGAAGTTGCTAGAAAGGAAAACCACGTGTGAAGGTGTGCATTAAGTAAGGAATATTAGGTTTGACCATTTTTGTGAGTTTTACTGCACTTTCTAACGTATCGCTCTGATTGCCCTTTGTCATTTCATCTCTGAGTTGATACTGGCAGAGGAGGTAAGTAATTAATTGAACGACGACTTATTTTTTTTTTGAGTTTGTGGCGCTGTGGAAATAATTGAACTGTTTATGGTTCAAGTTGGACTGTAATTAGTTTAAGATTCTTTCAATGAGATTTGGACTCTCAGTGGCAAGGATTCGATTATAGTGGAATTTGGAATCCAAAAAGACTCAGATTCTTTGCAGTTATCCCTCGACTCTAGTGATATTTGGTCTCCCTGTGACAAGATTTCGATTCTTAATAGTGGAATTCGGAATCTAGAGTGACTCGAATTCTTGTTAATAAGCCCTTTACTCTAGTGAACATTGCAATTTCCGTAGTAAGGTTTCGATTATTTAATGCGGAATTTGGAATCTAGAAATACTCGGTCTTCGTAGTGAAACCTTAACTCTAGCAAGCTTTGGGTCCTACGTGGTTCGACATTTGGTCATGAAGTTTGACTTTTATATAGATCCTCATTCTCTGAAGTAAAGATTTGACTCCAGTAAAAATTTGACTCTCGATGGCAATGTTTGTACATGTTTGTTGTGAAGTCTGGACGCCAATGTTGTAATGATTAGTTGTGACGTTTGATATCTTGTGAGCTTGGACTTGTGTAAGGTTTTCACAACATTGTTGATGTCTGATAAATATAAAGACTAAAGATAGCAACGACACATGAATAATTTATGACAGAAGATGAGATATTTATAATATGATATCATAACGTCAGTACTGCACTAAATATTTTGAAAACGCCCATTAAAATTGTGATATATTATGGGTTTATTGGTAAGATACATCTTAAACGGTCGCAAATTCAATATTTGCTGCCATAAGTATTAGAAATACCAACAAGACAGCTATATTATGACTAAGTGTGACTATATTAGATATTTATTACGTCAGTACGTAGATTTATTATCAATATAAACATTGTGGCTTTAATCAATTGAGAACCCTTGGCATTCGTTGGCTGTCCGTGTATTAACAGGAGATACTATATAGCAGGGCTATGAACGAGTTTGCATCATGAGCAGTGTTGCCTATAACGTGCCATGTAAACGTTTAAATGACATTACATTTTTCCAGGAAGGACTAATTTTCGATTATACGAATGTAACGGAAGACCTATATATGGATCTATCATCCAAACTAAAATGGAAACGATGAGGTGATTGATGATTTGTAACATTCACGCCGGTGATAAAGCAAACAGATAATCCATATTTGACATTCAGTCTTTGTTGGGTATTTTAAAAAGAGGAATGAAGCGCAGTAACGATATAGCATTAGTAACACCAAACTTTATCAATGAACAGTAGTCAGATTATATTAGATATCAATATTGCATTCATAGGAAATTAAATGAAAACTCTCAGACGTTCAATAATTATACAGACATCTTACATACCACTGAATATATGAAATTATTCATTTTGATCAAAGTATAAAGAATGTTAAATCTTGAAAATCAGTATCAACCAAATGGTTGATACAAAGCTAGTCCATGTGTTAATTGAGGTGAAGCGTAAAACATTGACGTGACGTAAATGTAGGTTAATATGGCGCCCAATTGACGTCATATCATTTCCATATGATCAGAGTATTGATACACAACTACCTTATATACAATAGGTATTCAAATTTGTCAAGCAGGGTGGAAACTACGCACCCATGCTACTGGACAATTTAGTTATATCAATTAAGGTATATAATTGACATTTATAATTCAGAGATAGAATTCAAAAGACACCGTCCATTCTAAACAATATGTAATATTATAAATATAGAGTTTCTAGAATCAAAGGGGATACACGGTAGTACGCATCGAATGACCTATGGTACGCATGTACATGTACATGTATGTAAGATATATTTTCATCAATGAATTCGCCAACAGTGTAGCACTGTCGTCAATGAAAACATTCGCTTCCTGCCGTGTCAGGAATGATAACAAACAATACACGTGAGAAAATATCGCAATGCATTTACGTACCAGCAAGGAATCCCAGCAGAAACAGGACAGTGGACAGAATCATGACTAATGTATGTCCGTTTGTCCGTACTGTAACAATAAAGATATATCCGTCGATATGAACTTCACATTAACAAAACCATTGTTGCAGTTGCAAATGTAAACACCTTTAAAACCTAACTTGGTTACTTTCGTTTTCTCTTCATTGATGTAATAATCCACAGAATTAAAATACTCCTTTTGAGAAATGGGTATAGAGTCGTTTCCTCATGGCTTCAGATTCGATAATGCACATACTTGAAGATTCAATGACATTTCCCTCCAGTTGTATTTGTGAATGCATTAATTTTATCCACAGAACGTGCACTTATGAGGATTTGTTTTAGAAATATATCGTTTAAACAGAAGCAGTGATTGTTTTACTCCTTCACAGACCTTTCCAAAATAAAATGGTCACCAAGGTATAAATCCGAATATAACCGGATGTGGACTCTAGTGGCAAGGAAATCACTTTGTAAACTTCAACAGTAATGGGAAAAAATAGCCGGAAATTGCTTTCCTCGTATGTCGCAAAATTGGATTAATAACACTTGTCGATTACGACATCCGTGATGGCATATGTCCGGCAGAGGAAAGAGTAATAAAAATTCCTGTCGATTTATACAGAACCGTCCAGGAGTGTTCGTAAACAGTCCAACGGATTATCCTATTGGGTTTCGACGTAGAATTTGAGATTGTGAAATATACACAAACACACAAGCTGGCATTATTTTTTCCATCACAAAACTATCAAACAATGCTCCGGGAGATGTTTTTGTCAATAATTGTTCATTGTCCTGTTTTCCGTTCATAAACTATATTTAAAATCCTCTTTTGTTATTCCAATTAACTGCAAACCTCCCTAATACCTGATTACATTACTAGAGCTAGATACTTTCATGACAAGCTGTACCACAAAGTTCTCTGACTCTCTGACTGAATACAGCGCCTGCAACACTTCGAATCTACGGCAAGATCGATGCTAAGCAGAACATAGATTCGTTGTGGCTTTTACGGCTTGACATCGCCGATTTCTTTCATCCCATTGATACATGGTGATACTTTAAACTTCCTGGTCTGGTGGTGAATAGACCGTTTGTCCAAATGTGTCATAATCTCAATAATATAAGCCCAAAGGCCTTGCATTTTAACTTTTTTTAAGTACTGGTTTTGTATCTTTTATTTATAGCTCTCACATTTTATGTTTTGAAATAAGTGAACCTTTGTTTAAAACTTAATCAAAGCAATGCTATACATGAAATTGATTTGTACATTAACAAGTCAGTTTGCTTCTATTGTGATAACGGTAATCTATCAATGTTTTTATCTCTAAAATACTAGTACATAAACGTTAAGTTATCGATTAACTTCATGAATTTATATCAGCATGTACAGCTTTAAAGCAATATACAATTACTGACACCGTTTGAGGTTTACACGAGTTTTAATAAACCCAGTAAGTGATACGGTTATCAAATCATTGACTCATTTATGTAGCCTCGTTGAAGGATCTTAGATCGTTCGATATCTTCACATGTCCAAATGCATACTTTATGTCGTTCATGATATTTTAAAGTTCCAAACTTTGTCCGTGTGCAAAACATAAAAAACTTAAGATTTTGTTTGAAGGGGTAATCCTGTCCAGCGCTTAAAAGTCTGTAGCGAATTCTTCTGTAACTTCCCTTTCTTCTCCTTTCTTTCCCTTTTCTAAGATCAGTGAGCTATCAGTGTTTGTTCTTGATATTAGTTGTAATGTTTGTCCCAGATGCGTTATCCATGTATAATTTAACGTCAATTTTGACTATCAAAAAGGGGATTTAAAAGAAAAAAATCTGTAATTAGGGTCATGCAATCTGTATTCGGTACTTTTAACATATTTAATTTTTTTTTTTGTCAAAATCTGTCCGGTTTTTGGACATTTTCTAGCAGTAAATCTCCGTTCCAGCGTAACGTTTTGTTTAAGCTATGACAGGTCTCATCCCATAATGTATACAAAGGAAGGAATAAATTATCATTAAAAAAATCCCGTAATATTATGTAACAATATTGCGCTAACATAGCAACTACATTAATCAATGATAATCATCGTACATGTTCTCTTTGTACATGCACACGTACACATTGTAACATGCATGTTTATATCTTTTCAACAAACGACCTGCAATCAGCTAAGAATAGATTTATGTATCTGGTAAATGAACATTTTATTGAAAATCAATCAATGTACATGTACTTTAAATTAAGATAATACAACAGCGCCAACCATTTGACTTAAATGCTTTTTTTAACAGTTTTTCTATCATGATGGGACGCCATTAGAGATCGTTGGTTACTAGCACTCTGTCAAGCACTAGACTAATGACCTTCTACTTAAAAGCACTGACATGTCTTTACGTGTTAAATTTCCTTCACAATGAGCCAAGACAAAAAAATATATATCATGAATATCAAAGGACTTTAAAGCAGGTATATGCACTCTAATGACAAGATACGAAGCTGGATCTGAAACAGTGAACTTCGCCTTTAAGAAAGTAGCACAAGACGGGATTTAACCTTTTCAAATAAAATATCTAAGATAGAACAATATTTAGCCAATTGTACCGCCGTCCAGCAACACCCTTACAATATCGTATGAAAATCGTCTACGTGTGATCATAGGACAGGCTCGTTTGGGTAAAATACGTTCTCGTTGTATCATGACGGATTCTGTATGGCGCGTTAGAAACTTCCTGTTATTGACGTTGTAAGCGACCATAATCGACCAGGTTTTTTTTCCTGATCGGCAATGACATGCAAGCCAGTATCAGATAAACCATAATTTATGTCTGTCTCCTAGCTTTGATGTCTCTTCAGTTCTATCACTGCTTTCCCCCCTTTTTTTCTGTCGTTGACATTTTAAGTCATAGACTTTTACTGTCATGATTTTGTGGGATTTATTTATGTTTTATTTTACTATTATGGCATTTTAAAGTTATGGTATTGTTTTGTATACCTTTTTGAGATATTTAGCTGAGGCGAGAACATTTTATACATCTTTTAAACAAGCGCAAGGAAACAATGACAAGCATTAGATAAATAATTATATAAACAAAACCGTAATTCTACCTGAAATCGATGTGACCAAGACAGAAGATAAAGTTGCATGTACATAAGACCCTTGGAAACATCAGATTTAAATAATGTTCTCTTTCAGGAAGCGATACTTATCATTAAATTTCTTCTCGCCTCGTGTTATATTTTAAGAAACACATCAATGCTGTTTTATGTCTTTTCTTACAAGAAAGGAGTGCTTGTATTTGTTTCTGCTATCATATTGAAGAATCAAATATTAATGTTCACACTGTTAAAGAACTCATAGACAAAGATATAGACATTTAAGAAAATTTTATGAAGACGTCATTATTCTATATGGTTACGATTCAAACTCCGTTATTACGAAGATAGTTGCTTATTTACAAGTTATGTCACCAATTCACCATCTTTCAATTTCCTGTCAACTTGAGCTAGCACCTAATAATCATAGTCAAAACGAAAGTCAATTTAATGTTGTAGATTTATAGCAATTTACAAGCACACTAGAACATATCACTTATATTTCTGACATCATAACCAACATAGCCACTTTTGAAGACCTACTTGAAATAGCCACGAAGTAACTTTTTTCATTGGGCAACAGACAAAAAATATTGTTTTGATTAAATTGGGGGACTTCGTTATTGGAAATGTTCTGCTGATGATTCAAATTGTACAGGGTTATCGAATGAATATGAGTGTAGAGTGTATCAGAATTAATGCGGATATGACACTTTGCTGGACGGTCTTGCTTCTTGGTAGCTGTCTAGATAGTCGCGGAGTTCAAGAGGGAAAACTTCACCAGAGCACGTGAGGTCAGAGGGGTTACTTGTCAACAGTCTTCACATATTTACTTCTCATCCAAACACCAACAACATCGCTGATTTCCATCATGTATGTTTACATTTGGTTCAACCGCAAGCAGACGACAGTTGTGTACACTTTACACAGAATATCGGACTTCCGAATTCTCACGCACTGATGTTTTATCCTGAGTGTCAAGAGAAGGAATACTCCAACATGCTATCCTACTACTATACCATGCTCTTATGCAACATTCACTCCCGGAAAGTGTTTTCGAACATATTAAAGTAATCAATTTGTTATATTGTTGGCGGGTAAGAAGAAAGTTAACTGACAAAATGGCGTTTTGTTCATGACGGAAGTTCAGAGAGCTTGCCAATAATAACAATTATTATTTTTTTTTTTTTAAACTGAAATATTGGCGTGGCGGTCAATAATACAGATGGAAGTCGTCTTTGCAGCCATAGTCATCTATACAATGCTTTATGTAAACGGAACTGTCATTCAATCTTTCAAAATCGATAAAACTAAATCTAATCAACCCATCATATAAATCTACGTCTAAACTCTTGACAATGTCTTAACAATATCACGTTCTCAAATAGAGGGCAATGGCAGTGAAATAGAGTGTATTTTATTGTTTGTAGCAGACCACAAGTCGCCGGCCATTTCATAAAGATTATAGTTCAACTACATTTACATAAGACTAATTCCAATTTTCAAATACTACTTTTTTCAATAATAACCTTTCCGAGGTCACAGAAATTCATTATCGGCCCCGTCATGTTTTAAGCGTATCGCCATAATGTGTTTGTATCTGACAGAGAGAAATGAAGCGAAAAAACGGATCCGAATGATGACGTCGGTTACAGTTACAGGAATTGGTGTAATGGGGACTGCAAATACGCCTATCATACAGACAAACAGACATAAACATGATAATAAATCAATAAATCAGTAGGCGACACCACTCTTACGATTGATATTCACCAAAGGATAAACGTTAAGCTATTATTGTGAATGACTACTTCGATAAGTGGTTATCAAATATTTCCTGATGTTATTTGATACTAGGCTAGACAGGAAGACTGAAATAAATAGTTTCCTGGTGGAAGAGCTTATGACGTCATGAGTATCCTAAGTTATATATGACGTAAAGGAAGACAACAAATTGCTTCCTTGTGGTAGGTCTATTGACGTCATCATAATGTTAATTTTATTAGCGTATGAATTCTTATGCGTTGACTTTGGAGGTATTCACTGCATGCTGATGGTCAAATTCAGTCCCTGTAGAACGCAAAGTATCTCCCTTGTTTAAGGGGACATTGCGAGAACAAAATTGATCTGCATTAAGGCCTTCAAAAACGGGTTTAAACAGATGTGTTCAAAAAAGTTCGGATTTTACGGTAAACGTAAGAGAAGGTAAATTCATATCAATACGGTAATCCTTCGATTCGAAATTACGCAGATGTCGCTCAAACTTCATTATATTTTCGAATTCTGCTGTATTTAAAAAAAAATGGCATGACAAGAAGAGTCATTGGGTAGAATTATTATATACCTATTTGGTGTCTGTGGTTTGTTTACCAACCGATTTACAGCAGTTATATTAAGCTAAATATTTGTTTGGGTCATCATAGTCACAGAAACATTTAGAATGTGCTATCGTATAAGAAAAAGAAACGAAGAGCAAAGGTTATATTTGGCTTTTAATTGTGTATACTTTGTTTGCATAATCCTTATTTACTTAAGGCCAGATGTATAATCTTTGCTGTTAAATGAACGGTTGGATTTTAGTTATTTTGTTATTAATATGGAATGGCCTCCAAATAATGCCTTTAGACATTTCGCAAGCTATAAAAACGTTCTTTGCTCTTTATGCATTATTGTTGTTTGAAACAAAATTATTTGTCAATTAATGTTATCTTGGTATTCGAAAAAAGCACTTGATATGCGACAGGCCTTTAGGCTTACACCAGTGCTGACATGTGCCAAATTGCTAATTTTGTAATAATAACGCCCGACTCATTTACATGCTTCATTTTATTTTGATTTGTTAATGATTAAGACAATTCTGACGTTCGACAAATTGTGACTGCTTTCTGGGTTTTAGCTTCACGAAAGTAGTTCTCATCTGGACAAACGTGATTCCAGAAACTATTCTTTCCTTGTCACATTAATCACCAAACACACATGATGACTTACGTCTGGGTCCTTAAATCTGTCACATACTGGTTAAGTGTTTCTCCCTTTTCTTGTGACTTGGTTAAGCACATACATGGTCAATACATACATGCTGTCTGCCTTGATGGCTTCCTGGTCGATCATATAGATTAAGATTCACATTGCTGAGAGTTGGCTTTTGCTAAAACCCCTGTAGTGTTCATTAATGCTTCAAACATTTGCTTCCATTAGCAGAAGTTGATAAATAAATAAATAAAATAACGAATATGGTAGTAGTTATATAGCTATCACATTCCTTGCTAAAATTTTATTTTGCTGCACCTCAGAGCGGCTCAATATGTTCGTAGGATGCGAAATGTACTTTCACTGTCGCTGTAAAAATATTACCATCACTGGTTCAAAAATATTTTCGGGGTTCACGTTTTTGTAGCTAAATGAAACGTAAAACGTAAAATCGTGAAACAGACAATTTTTTTTTCTATTTTCCCCCCTCCTCACCCCTCAAAAATCCCTCCGTGAAAACCACCTTGACATTGTTTGTTTGCAGCAATTTACCTGTCTCGATAGACACAAAAGACTACTGGAGAGTTTGTAGATGACGTGCTATTAGATTCATGAAAAAGAATCCCTGTGGCCTACTTGCCAGGCCTACGAGGCTTGAAATGAACACTTCAGGTTTGACTATGTATAAACATATATACAATGTATATTGGTAGTTCTGCACTCTATGTATTTAGAGTCTCTAACATGTACCAAAGTAACCCCGGTATGATGTGATGGAAGTAGTCAGAAGTCGACTGATATTAGTATCGCTCAGTGTGCAATCATGTCGTAGAAGGCTAGGGCTTGGTAATTCGTCATGCCTATCATGAATAAAAAAGTTGATCGATAATACAAAAAGCCTATCTGAGTAAACGCAGTGAATCTATCGGTTAGCTTTAGATTGAGACATATATCTAGAGAATTTCTTCTATAGATAAAACCTGGCATATACCTTTGCGAATTAGCTCCTGTTGTTAGTGACTAGTTTGTTTTTCTTGCTTGCATGGAAATTATTTTCAATAAATCAATATATTATGTATATACAACATAGCGTTGAAGATGACGATACCCATTTGGTCCCGATGAACGAGCAATAGCTCACTTGAGGTAAAAATAAGTGTTACTACGTTCATCGCCCTACGATAGTGATAAGTGTTCGACTAATTTCATTGTTATCCTCTGGTGTTTTAAATTGCAAAAAAGGCTATAGGTCACATATTGTAGGGGTAATCGCTGCCATAGCATTTTTGATATCACTGATGTGTTGTTGGTATGATCAGATGCCCCAGATAAGGTTATCTAAAATTTGGTTTCATCCAACGGATGATGAACAAGAGCACTTCAAATTAAGATAATATTGATATATATAAAAAAATATTACAAGAAGCGATCGGAAGAAAGGATAGATTTACATAGAGATCATTAAAAGAGTGCAAGGACATATGACCGGAATTGTTAGCATTTTCTATATCATCGGCGACACCTGATATGTAAACCTCGATAATAAATGTAATGTTCTCAAAATGAGAATCGAGAAGGGGCAACGGAAAACCATCCGATAAGCGTATTAACTTCATACTATCCAGACGGGGTTTGCGCTTTTTATATTTTTGTTTACAATCTCAAAATCTGTTTTATTATATATCGTTCGTCATCCATAGTCAAGAGGATACAATGACGCTGTCTTTCATTCATATTTGCAGCCATCTAATACAATTGTCACAGCAAATTGTGTTCTGAAATCCGTGTTGAGTTAAATATAACAATAGGTCTATTCAACCTCTTACCGCTCAGGATTTAACCTTTGGATCAGCTGCGGATTTTGTCACTTCATCATAATCTTATTATCATGACCACACGTACACTGTATGCTGCAATTTCTACTAGATTTGATGTAAATTCAAAAATGTATTTAAACATGGAACACTTTGTGAATAAAACTTACCATGGAACTATTAAATGCAGTACCAAGGCTTAAAACACAAAGCGACCCACGGAAAAATACGTTACGGGATTTATTCAAGAATCATCCAGTACATTTACTAATTGGAATTCCCTCAAACACAGCTATACTTTGATTCTTACCAGCAGAATTAATTTCCATTTCCCGCAGCAGGTACGACCGTTTTATAGATACCATCTGAGTATCGTATAATCTTTCTAGAGACGTACAGACTTCAAAAGGAAGAAATTACTGACAGACACCTCTACTTGACAGATTGCCAGACTAAACGTATCTGGTTCATATAGAATCATTAACTCGTATTGATTACACTACAGATTTGTGCATAGGCAGAATGTTAGCTGATCAAGGAAAGTCTCCAAGCTAATTTGATGACCAGTCGGGTAGTAGACGACCTAACGGACATCCTATTTGGCAGATGATATGTACCTTTGTCGACGAACAAAAGGCTGTAATGAATTTTTGAAACAAAATCAATAAAACGCTTGTATATGTAATACATCGGGATATATTGAACAGCTCCGAAGATTTCTTACCGAAATCAAATATAGACTTATGTCATCTGACCTGTGGGATCGCCATGACCTATTGCTATTGTGCTTCATCCTTCGTGATGGGCAACTGCCCTTCACATTAGGCATACTAATTGTATCTGCTGCCCTACATTGCAAGATTCTTAAGAGACGACTAAAGTTGGGATCATATCTTTTCTTTTTCTTCTCAACATTTCTTGTCTGTTCAGCCTTGAATGAGTTGAGTGTTCATCCCTGTTATGAATTTTGTCCAGAACATACCCAAATTTAAAATATTGGTGCTCCCTGCTTTATTTCAAATATTATGGAAAGGAATATTAACTTTTCTAATGTAATTTGGGTAACGGTTACATATTTAAAGAGGCTTGTTATGAAAACCTTCCTATGATCTGCATTTTAGCTCATTTTGTGTATGCCATCAATCCATAAAATCGAGTATCCAAGAAATTCCTCATGTGTATGCTTTTAGGAAACAAAATAATTAAGAAATAAAAACTTAAGTAAAACTTTGATTTTAGCTTTACATAGTTTTGTTTTGTTTCACATACAGTTCTTACGACAGTTTTTGTTATGATCATTATTATCATCATTATTTAGTTTTTTGTTTTAAAGCCAAACCTTTGGAAACGAAGAATAGAAAATCAGATGAAGACGTACATTCTGATGATTAAGAGTACAAAGTATTTTTTGTGAGAGATGATGGTCAGTCATAAAAACACCATAAGCTCGAAGTATGATTTTCCAAAGTATAATGCTTCTAGCAATAAACCTGTCTCTGGCCATGATAATAGCTTGAAGATATTCATTTCTGTGAGACTTCTAACCACGTGATCCACATTACAACATGGCCGCGAAATGTTTTGAAACTCGGTTTTGGATTATAAAATGAGTCGACTGACCTGTTTATGTATGGTGACAATGACTTCTCTGTGTTCAGATATATATCGAAAAATTATCGATGTGTCTATATATATGTTTTTGTGAGTGTGTGTATTTTCTATCCACTCGATGGTTTTGAACAGTTTAAAACATACGATGAATTAGCGACCAATTGGAAGGTGCAATAGTCCTATAACACGCAATCCTAAACCCTTGATTACTAAAGGGTTACGTTTTCTTTCGCTCTTTTTATCACTGTAACATATCATGGCAAAATCGAACCCATATCTTAATGTAAGCGGCACAACTTGATCTTTACACACGCCATCATGACCCAATTGTACTCTCACCAGTATGACTTAATTCAACTGTCGCCATGATGAATTAATATCGCATTGTTTCGACCATGACCTCATTTGTCTGCCGCCATAGTGACCTTATTTCACGAGTACTCGCTTGATATAATTTAGCTTTTAAGTATCTGAATAAAACAAGTAGTGCATAAATCGACGACTTACCATAAATAGAGAGAATCATCACTGAGCACTTGTTCTCGTGTGATCTGTCTCTTGGGAACAAATACTGTTAATAACGGATGGCGCACAAAAAATTCCGTTAATCTATCTGTTGCCAAGAAATAAACCACGTATTTTTCTAAACGGTACACCATGACCGCTTCAGATGATATGAATTGGAAGGATGGAATAAAAAAGATTCCTCATGATGTATAAAAGGTTTTTTACTCATATAATCCCACTTCTGACACCATTTATTGCGCTCCCCTATCTTTACTTAATTGCGTTTCTTATTGCCAGGCCGAATCACATTAAACAATGTCAGCCACACACATATTAAATTCATTTTGAAGACAATATAATGTATACATGAGTTCGAAACCCATGTAGAGCCGTTGCCCGGTACTGACCGAAGGCCGGTGGTTTTTCTGCGGGTACTCCGGCTTCCCACAAAGTGTTTTTTTTTGTTCTTGTTTTTTTGTTATATTTTTCTATTTTTAACAGCAATGTAACAATAAACCGTACAATAGGAAATAATAGAACAACACAGTAAATAAACACAAATAGGACACATTATCACAGTACAGCAATGTGAATCAAGTATAACGATAGTAATTTATTAAATCTCTATCTGTTTAAGGATATATGGAAGTCTGAAGTGAACATTTTCGAAAAATTGACTTTTGTTCTGCCACGGTTATTTTGAAACAAGAATTGATGCTTAGCTGTTGTTTAAGTATCTCTATGTTCAATAAATTCAGGTTTATTTTTCGAGTTGATGTTTGTTTCCAAACAATAAATTAAATCTCAATAAATAGGTTTGGATGATAATCCTTGACATCACGTGTAGCGTAGTTATCATGTGCAAGAAAAGCTTATATGCAAGTGTATATACATTATGTATGTATTATGTGAAAATGTGATTAGCATTTGATATTATTTTGTTATATTTTTTCTTCCTTGCATTTCTTTTGTATTTCTCTTCTATTTTACTCCTTTTAATTGTTAGATAAATAATGTATATATATATACAAATGTTTTGACATCGTTAGACAGGTTTAACATTACAGCTAATATCATATAGAGACTGGTTATGTCAAAGAGGTTTTGTTTTAAGGGGTTTAACATCCTCGTTATGAGAGCTTTTCATCAGCTTCAATAGCTTATGGCTGGGCCAAATGCTACGTCCATGACAATAACATATTTCAATCTGAAACCTAATCAATTGAAATAAAAATCGCCGATATTGAAATTTAAGAGCAACGCATATATTTGTGTCCTAATTTGATATATAAAACAGAAGAATTTAAATTCCGCGTGTGGAATTAAGATGATTTTTTTTATTTTTATCTTTGTGCTCCAGCTCCAAATATTCCGGAAGACGAAACAGGAGCGGTGAGATAATTTCCCGGGACAAACATTACGTATAAACATTAAATCTGAACAAATCCCTAGGGTCTCACGCGAGATCGTATAATGAGTGTGATTATAAGGAACGCATTTATGTTCTTTTGATTCGCCTTTCCGCTTGGATAATGACTTCTGGGTCTAATCATCCATGGAAATATTCCCCCAGTCCGACATTATATTATGGAAATGTGTTCCGGATATTATCTTAACGGCTCCGAATCCACAAATAGTTTTTTTTTATCTTGTCACAAACATTTATCGCTGGCGTGAAAATTGTACAGGCTTGACATGATTTATATCGTTTGATACTGTGATGAATGATCAGCCTGTGAGAGTACCAGGGTCAGTTTGTCCAAATTTCCACTACAGAGACTTTCCATATCCAAGTCATGCTTATAATGACGCAGAGGTACTGATCGCCAAGAATGGATGCGACATCAAGAGAAACACTTTTTTCTATTGTTGATGTCTTGTTTTTCGTTTCGCGTAAAACAAAACAAAAAAAGAAAATGTCGCAGTGATATGATCATAATGGTAAATTGTCTATCAGATTAAAGGATGATGAAATATAAAATAGGTGCCATGCAACCACTAAGAATTTCTTGTTTCATCCTCCTGCTTTGACATAATGTCATCTCAATTATCCAGATTAACGGAATACGGTATATGGATATTCCTGTCTAATAATATTAAATTATATTAAATTTGGCTGCTCTGTAAGTAGATATTTTTGTGTATGAAAAGGCCTTTATCATTTAAACAGGTTTACGAATAATGCAGTATTTACAGTTTACATAGGACACACATTAGTGTTTACAGCGAATCGAGCATAACATCTATCAGGCAAGCACTAACCATGTAATATATATAACACGGTAAGAGTAATCCCCCTTTATTTTGTACACAATTTAGACATTTTCGCCCCCCCCCCCCCCCCAAAAGGGGGGGGGGGGGGGGGGGGGGGGGGGGGGGGGCTGCATTAAATACCGAATACCTTATAGTCCGAAGGCTCATCGGTCCTAAGGTCCAATAATCCGAATTTCCAAAAGTCCGAATGACCCTTAGTCCGAAAATAGGTTACGAAAACGTGTGCCATTTTTGCTTTTTATGCCTGCTTCTTGTGTTCCAGTAACAATTCGAGTAATGCTGTCATCAAACTATTTATCAACATTAGTATACAACATGTATTTATATTAACCTTTTTTCGGACTATCGGGCCTTTGGACTGTTCAACCTTTGGACAGAAGGGCATTCTGACTAAATGACATTCGGAATACCAGAATACCAGAACAAACGTAATACACAGTCATCCTAATATAATTTTTGATCTGAACTAAGCTCTAACCAATTATTCTAAGAGGTATACTGCTATTGTGTATGTCGGTTTCACTATTTAATGGAGGGTATCCTAATATTTTGTAAAGATCCTTACACCCAGGATCTATTGCATTCAGAAACGTTAAGTTAATTTTTGTTCTCCATTCCATTGCGACTTGCAACGATGTCTTTCTATCACTAGATATAGGCATATTGCCAGGTGTCATTCCAGTCATATTACTCAGGCGACTCTGTTCTTTTTCGTCAAAATCATATCCTGCGAAATCGTACATCATTTGAACAGTTTCTGCTGGATGAGTTACGAGATCTTCATAAAAAACGGTCAGCAGTCTTGCCGGGTGGTCTTTTTTTATTATATCAGATTGAAGGTAATCATCAGCCATTTTCCTACATAAAGATAATGAACCAGCCGGCGGAGGAGTCCATTCTAAAACCTTTCTTGATTTCATTATAGCCCTGGGGTCTCTTAAAAGGTGGATTATTTTTAGACTGCGTACCTTTTTTAACAGTTGTGCCGCTAGACTTAAACTGACGCGAGGGACTTTGCTCACCAGTGCAATAGAGTTGCCGCACTGTTTCACAATTTTTTCCACGCAACCTTTCTGCTCGCCGTGACATTCAGGAAAATACTTTATCCAGGAAGGATTTTTCACATCTTCATGCCCTTTCCCTTCCAGTATTTGCCATATTTGCAAGGAGCGCAGCAAAACGTTGTAATCACAATTGTACAATCCTTGTAAGATATCCAAGACGAGTTCATCTGTTCCGTTAGATTTTCTGCAAAAACAAAAAACAAAATATGGAAAAAAAATCTGTCCCACTTAATACCTCAATAAAAAAATAAAGAGAAACCTTTTGATTTTATTAATGTAGCTTTGAGCTGATTTTGTAATTACTATTTTGTCCTCATTGATTTATTGTGGATCGACAAATAGTAGTTTAGACAAGATCATCGCAGAAAGGATATAACTCCCTTATTTACAGTTAACGAACATCGTTATATAAGGGACAGACACAGAGAAATTGACCAAAGTCTTCACATGGGCGATTAGATCTACATTCGGGAGAATTATTTTAATTGTTATATACATATGACACTACACATGAATAGATCAAAACAGACAGCCGTGTACAAGTTTATTTACACGAAATATTGAAAAAAAACTCTTATGATTTCGTATTCTTACTCAATGTATACAAACTTGTATATTTCTTTTTTCCTTTAGTATACCATGCCGATTGCTTTTTGATTATATTCTGGCCTGCGCAAAGTCGCTCTCTATCAAGTCTCGATGTTTAAACATTAAAAACAGATGTCACACACATAGGCTTGCTTTAAAGTGCTGTGTACACTTCACATCCCTGCTGACAGAGATTTTCTCTCAGTCGTGAAACAAAGTAATCGATTTTATTTTTCATACCATATATGAATAAATGTATTAGATATTTTCTTTCTTAGCCATCACAGTGGCAACGGCAGTGGATTGATTTACCTGACTTTTTAGTATATCGACGTATTCAAACTGTACCTTGCGAGGTCACCATGATATCGAATAAAACGGTGTGTATTTCAAGTTGGTAAGATGTTATCTATTATGAATATTCCTTTATTCGTGGTTATACGCTTTATTATGCTGGTATGAAAAACCAGTATGATGATGCCAAGATGGAAAAACGGCTGTCATTTACCAGTTGAATAGAAAACCCTAATCCATATTGCTAAAATTTCAATAAAATAAAATTAAAATTATTATTGAAATAAAACGAGTTTTTTTAAGAATTAAAAGGAGAAAAGTCTTCATTTCTTAAAAAAGGATTTGGACAATGCATTAAAGTGTAGATATCATTTATGTACATTGTTAAATGCCATCTCAGGAATAATCGAGAAAATTATTATTGCCACTTATTTGAAGATGAAATTGTATGGCAATTCATATGCGTACTTGCAATTATCTTCCTTTATACTACACGTATGTCCAGGTTTGTAGTATCCCCATGTATTCAGGCTATGCAGTGGTTCGTACATATAAAAATTCCCTTTTCGTAGTCCTAGAATTCTTCCTGTGAATGTAGTCCCCCCGCGCAAGTAACCAACCAGGAGTATATCATGGTTGCACTTCTTCGAAACTATCAGAGGCTTAAGTGAAGGTAGACTTTCCGATCTGCAACGAAAAAATGGACTTCGTATTTACATTAGCACAAATATACTTCTTTTCGCGAGAGGTTCATTTTCCGCGAAGATAAAAGATGGCATCAATCCATTCTTGTTTACTGTTCACACTGCAACCATTTTCTGCAAAGCTGTTCCAGAAGTGCATTCTTATAAAGACAATAGGCAAACTTATACATCAATAACTTTACCAGATAATGGCCTACTTCAATTTTCTAATTTTTTCAAAACAGCAACCAAATCCTTATTACCCCCTTTGTTCTGTGTCAAGTTCGTAAGAAGATATTATCTAATGTCATGTTACTTTACTTAACCTAAATGTCATATACGACATTTCTTTAGCACCGATAACATACCACAAAAGCAATTGTCTTCACAGTTCATTTTATAAGTTAAGCTTTTCCCAGTAATGTGCTTATCATACAAAGTCATATTTGAATAGCATCGCCATGCAAATAAGTTTGTGAAACAAAGAATAAAAAAATATGTAAGGATAGCAAAAGAAATACACACGATCAAAACACCTTTCAAAATTTCATTTTGGTTTGCTCGGTTTGCTCGTGAACATCCTGGGTCATTTTGAGGCCGCGACCTCCTAGTAGCAATTGGTGATTACATCACTGGACAATGTAAGGGAGGCCCGTCGCATACAATGCAGATCAATGAGAGTAAATTGCCTTGCCCAACGACACAACACGAAACAATATAAGTAATTTGAACTTACCTATGTATGTTTATACAGTACAAACCATATTGTCTTCCCAGCCAGGTGACATATACTAACGCGACCAGTGCTATTACACTAAAAGTCATCTTCTTTTTATACATTTTGTGTGACTTAAACAGAAAACGTCCAGGCCAGGCAGTGATGCATTTAAATAGCAAACTAAACTTTGTCAATAGTTTCGATTTAAGATTATAGTAATGTTTTATAGACCAGATGTCAGCCTGCAATTGATAACATCTTGTAAGGTTCGCTATTGTGGTTCAGTTGAAAGCTTTGCTTAACATGTGTCATCGATTTAAGCCTATTCATCTTTAAAATTCTTACAAAGGATTAGGAATAGTTAATTCAACATATCATCTATGCCTTCTCCCAGTATACATTTGCACATAGGAGAGTAGAGTTCAATAAAAAATTACACATAGACGAGTAGAGATACAATAAATATTTACATATAGAACTAGTAACACGTTGAAAAATACCATACATTCATAAAATAATGAATTCAACATTTAAAATTTAAAACTCTGGTCAAGGATAAACGGTTTATTTATAAAAAGACGACGTTCTATAAAGAAGTGAAAGACATTCTCACAAGGGTTACCACAAGTACATGCAGCATTATTTACAAGATTTGTCCAAAATAAAACATAATTAAGGAACTAACTAATGTTTGAGCCTTGTTTGCAAAATATTGAATAGAAAAAAATACATAGGTGGGAGACAATACATATGACGAGGATATGAATTAATATAATGTAGGTCATGAACGCACTGCATTGTTTAAGACACCCAACTGTGAAGAGTAGATGGTGAAAACGAGGAGCTGGTGACAGTACAGTGAGTCTAAATTCAGTTATTATTGTTTCGCAGAGTATAGGGATTTTTTACCAATGATAGGCGGAGGTAGATGATTCAGTCTTGAGTTATTTTTTGTGCATGTTATATAGCAGATGTAGCTTTCTACGGCCAGCAAGAGTTTCCAAGTCTATTTCATAATACAAATCACCAAAACAGGCTTAAAATGCTTATACATGATATAAGATATAGGTTGAAGAACTTTGAAGATTTTTTATTTAAGCACATTTTTTTTTTTTTTTTTTTTTGCGATGTTACTGTATATTCAAGAGGAAGAATAAATCTGACAGAAGAGAAATACATGTTATTCATTTTCCCCATAAATGAAAGGGGGTCTTCAGTTCTCTATTTATTTGCATGGGATTTAAGATTAATGAATAAATCATCTTTAGCTTTCCGTTTTATATTGGTAGCTGGGTCGAATAGTCATTTCAGAATTTCGAATACAGCGATAAAACAATCAAGATGTATGTTTATATGTGAATTAATCAACAATAACGGACAGTTAGTAGAATCCTGACTCAAGTAGTAAATTATGTATTGTATTGATCATTTCATAATATTATCGATCAACATAGATATAAGAAATGGAGAAGATATTCAGAGTAGTATCCTATATAACAATATATGCATTGTCACGTGCATGTAACTATAACTAGATTAGGTAATAGGTGCCAATCAATATGCTGTCAAAGTTCTTGAACACATGAACTATTCTTAACATATCAGAGATATAACGAATTTCAATTAACTGTAAAAAGATAATTTAGAATGTACCTATTGTAAAAATTGAATTTCAGTCAAAGGGAACTAACTCTTGAAATTATAGTTCAAACTGAAAGTCGATCTCCTGCCTTTTTTCTTTCCTCTATTCTTGCTTTCTTTGCTGCTTCTTTCTTAGACAAAATGTTTGTAAAGGAAACAAATGGAAAGCTAAACCTCTCAACGTGTACAATTTGCTGTGAGTCTTTGTAATGCTTAGCGTATATATTTGTTTAAAAAGTGAACTGCATAAGAAACCGCGCGAGAGCGAGATTATGCTTGAAAACTGTGGTACAATATTGGAATATTCTAACCATTTCATCTCTGAATTAGATATATTCGTGCTAGATAATATGCCCTGTTTTGTCTTAATGACACACAACCCGCGGGGTAAAGTAGGATAAGCTTTATTGCGTGTTCTTGCAAAAAATCTGCGATCACTGTGTTGAGAGTGCAAATGCATATCTAACTATGAAAAGTGATCCAAATTCAATATTGGAAATACAGGTTTTTTTTACGTTTTTTTTTGTTTTTTGTTTTTTGTTTTTTTGTTTTTTTATGAAAACATCTAACCAAAAACTCACTCACTAGTGCCTACTGAAACCCGGCCCACCGTTTTCCTTATACTGATAGGTACGCACGTGCAGTTGTTGGGTCAGGGGGGAGTTTCATTCGACATTTTGCCATACCGATAATAATTATCTACCAATTTTTACCATTCGAAATCCACACTTCTTGCATTATATTTGAGGTGAAGTTAAATGTCATACGTCATTATATAGAAATATCAATTAAAATGTGTCTGTAAAGAAATACCTAAGATCCTTAAAATGTATGAGTCCAACCATACTTAAGTGCGTATTATAAGCTATTTTTAAGGAAATTTTAATAGTTATGCGACAGAGAAAAAAAACAACAACAAAAAAAACAAAACAAACAAACAAAAATTGAAATTAATATTGTGCGTGTGATCTGTTTATGACGATGTGTGAAACCATATTGTGTTTTACCCTGAAAATAAACTATTCTAGGATATTAATTAAAATTGCAGACGTCAGTGATTTGCATTCATATGTAGGACTTTCAAAATCCCCTTTTGGTTCAGATTATAAAAAATAAATACAACTGTAAATACAAGCATGGGACAGATGCTAGTGTGACGTCAATATGGATACAATTTCATACTGTTTAATAACATCTACTAACAGTTCACAAATGAAAGAAAGAAAATAAGCCTTGGATTCCTTGCAAAACAAAAACAAGAAAACGAAAATATTATTATACCGAAATTTAATGTTGTATACCATCTCGTATTGGATTTACCTCAGTTTTTTTTCTCTTTATCGAACGTCGTCATTCGACTGAAAGAAATATATATCGAACGCGTTCAAGTAAAACATTTTATTAGGCTATACACGGATCCCAGAAAAGCACAGTCGAATGACTTGCTGACTGTCATGAATAGTTTAAAGCAAACATCTACTGAAATATAGATTGCACTTTTTTCATCAATTTATGATTGCTGAGTGATCAGAGAGGTATTCCTCCTTCGTACATATCAACGTCTTAGGTTTGGTTTGGTTTTGAGTTGTTAACTGTCCCACAAACAGGTAAGGTCATTTAAGGACGGCCTTCCCTGTGTGTAAGACGCAAATGGCAAGTGCTTGTGTGTTTTGTGAGGCTGTGGTATATTCATGTTTGTCTATTAGAGCTATCTAAATAGTGCTACCTCACTGAAACACAATGGCGGAGACACATAGCCGACACATTATACTAACAACGAGCAAACCAGTCGTCCAACTCACAAAACAAATGCTGAGCGCTAAGCAGGAGTAGAAACTACTATTTTCAAAGACGGCTATATCTCAGCCTGGCCGAGAGCCCAAGGCCTTGCTTCTACACAGGGGCGAACGCACAACAAATATCAAAATAAGGCAGTGTCAAGAGGGACATAAGGAAGAATAAAGTTGTTTTAAAAGAAGAGAAGGACTGTTAGGAGACCTTAACATGTAGAATTATATCTATAACAAATGTCACCAGGTATTGAAGCTGAAAATCGATCAAACGAGGGGGACTATTATTTTTTTATATCCTGGTGTACTCAAATTGTAGCAAATTCAGGAAGGGCAGGATGAGCTAGGAATTAGGGGCTTGGGGTTTGCGATGTGCTGATTTCACATTTACTGGTTTAGATTTTGAGTGAGAAGAAAAACCCACATATTAATCAAAAGGAATCAGAAATGTGTAGGAAAATAGAAAAAAGAAAACGATAAAAAACATATAAGAAAGTTATTTGATATTATACGACATACATAGACTTACATTCTCTGCTATTTGTCCCGAGAACAAACCATTTTCATGTAATGTGATTTGACTTAACATTGAACATGGTAATATAAATATCGATTCATACATATATATTTATAAAAAAGATAGATAACTTGCGATATATTCCTGCATTATAATTGTACAATACAATAAACTAATTGTATAAAACAAAAAGCACATGCTTTTGATAAGAATTTTTATATTAATATTTTATATTTTAAGGTAATTACAATAAAGTCTCAATCTCGTACAACATTCCATTGATATATCTAGACATATTTAATAACAGTGCTTCCCATTCTATATCTCATTAATATACATTTGAGCGATCACTAAATCACCAATCACGGCATATACCGGACGACAGAAACTTAAAACTGTCGCCGAAGGAATTCATTACATGGACGACATTCAATATTTAGGAATAAAGAAAAGATTCCCTATGGCTGGGTGATTTGAATTCACATTAGACATGGTTGTTTTGGGAGGGTCAAACCATCATCACAAACGAGTATATTTCTCACGCAAAAAATGACCCGTTATACGATTTCCGCAGGGTCATATTTTCTTGTTACCTCAACTTGAGAAGAGAAGTGGTTATTGAGTTGGGAATACTTCTAAAACTAAATAGCATCTCATCTCCCTTTGCCATTGCACATGTCAATAATATACGTTTATACTAAACATCATCGTCCAAGATACCTGATGTTGTGGTTATTGGGAATTTATCTGTACGTTGCTGAGAGCGATTAGTGAAAACCCACTTGTGATGTCCTTGATCACTACCGTATGGCTACATCCGAATAGATAATACAATGAATCATTAAAAATTAATAATAAATTGACTTCAGTGTTTTTCCACTGTAGATACTAAAGGCTTTTCATAACATCAACAATATATTAAGCAGACTGACTTAGCGATACCGTGTGACTTATTTGTCATTCGTTTAATTACATAAGCTGTTAGCATTTACGGAAAACAAGACGATGCATGCTTACTTTAAATGACCTTTGCAAGGAGAAGTTGTTTCTCCAAACGTGTTGTGAGGTAGCCTTAAGCTTTCTTCTGATGCAATTATGTACAGTGTTCAATCTCGTTATCTTATACTGACAGCAATTTTCTTCTTCCAAAAGTTTCTATTTGTTGATGGACATGGTATGTGTGCTAGGAATGTAAAGGATGATCTCGAATCAAGCAGATACTACAAATCCTTTATGGACCTGGATACCATTGGATTGTTACAATGCATCAAGATATGTAAGAAATACAAATTATGTGAGAAAATTCACCACAATCGGGAGCAACTGACTTGTAATCTCATGATGACGTACCCGGAAGAAGGCGACATGACGTCACTTCTGGATGTGCAATCTGTACTGGTGAGTCATTTTAATTTACTGCATCTACATTTATGTGTTTAACAGACGTTTTGGTCTTCACTCCCCAGGAAGTTGTTTTTAAACATAGCAGATCGCACGACTGGCCAATGCTATTATACTAGGCATTGATTTGACTTTTGAAAGACAAAGCAAGGAATCTGAGATCATGAATTCAGAGATTTTGGCAGAGACGTTGTTTTAATCTTCATCAACCAAGACGTTTCTTGTATATACCATCAATGTCATTGATTGAATTCATCACAAATTATATGCTCACTGATGAGAGTTATCTGCGTCCAAAGGGCGCGTTGTATTTTTGTTTGTTTGTTTGTTTGTTTGTTTGTTTTGTTTTTTTTCCCTAGTAAGGAACAATTCCTTTTTGGATAGGTTTCAACGCCAAAAATAAAAAAAAAAAAAATGTATGTGTATTCATGGCCAACGAATGAAATTTGCAACAATTCACAGATTTGTTCTGCCAATAGATTAATTGTAAAACCGACGTTGATGAGTAAAATCATGCAGTTGATATTTTGTTGAGTGAAAGCCGCCTACCAATGTATAATTAAAAACAAAACTCGTTCAGTCCCTATATGACATTTGTCGCCGTCTAAATCTGACAAATCTTCTATCATAAGTATAAATTTCTAGAGCACAGCAAAGTGACCCGAGTCGTCAATGAATAATTCTACACCTCTTCAGTGATGGAACAATATTGTTTCGGTCATTGCGTCGAGTTCTAGTCTTACAAATGACCGTTTGTTGTGGGTTTAGCATCGCATACGTACACCAAAGCGGTCCGTCTACTTGTAGTGTGGTCTTCAGATGCAGAAATGCGGATATATTGTTTCTTACTGAGTTAGGGGTGATCGGTCATAATCGAATCGACGATAGCTGCGTTGGCTTATCGGCTCAACAAATATTCACGTAATGAGCAGGCTTATCATTGCAATGACGTATCATCGGTTGGGGACATTAACCTGTTTCATGACAATCTTTCTGTAGCTCACGTTCCCTATTATAGACTGAATAAGCCAACACTTCGTGAATCCTGCTTTATGGTGATAGGAAGAAGAGTCAACATGAAAGGACATCGCCATTATGACAGATTGGCTGTGTCTGATAGTACTTGCCTTTAACGACTATAGAAACAAAATGATTGATAGGCCACGCTTTTACGGTCTGAATTCATGCTTAAAATCATAGATTACTCCCCGTTAGTATGCAGCTAATCTCCTATACGCGTTATGGATCCGGTTGGTGGATTAAAGCAGACCTATGTATAAAACCCCACCCAGAGGCCATGTCAAACGGGTACCTGTAAAGTGCGAAACGAAACGAAATCAAACGTAACGAAACGAAATCAAACGAAACGAAATGAAATCTAACGAAAAGAAAAAAATAAAAGCACTGAAGCAATTTACAAAGGCCTAAGTGTCCCATTCTCGTCGTTGTTAAAACAACACACAGGAAAGAATGAATTTATCGCAATATTCATTCAATTTTTAAACATAGAATAACTCTATTTAGATAATATGCTCAGTCAACTATTTATAGGCGTGCAAATCGCGTAATATATTGGTGCACGCTCGATCTAAAAAAGATTTGTGATTATTTTGGTAGAATCACATGTTTAATATACACATTTTTTTGTACACACAATACACTACGCGATTTGTATGCCAATACATAATGGACTAATCATAAACATGTATTCGGAATCGGACATCGAAGGAAGTCATACAAGTGCGGACACAAAAATAAAGCACTAGTATTTAAATGAACCATTTACGACTGACATCAAGTCCGTCTGATAGGACTTAAATTGGTGTCCCATGTGAGAATGTGTAACTTGCACGATAAAGATCCATCGGCGGTCTTTTGGTGTGATAACGCCGGCCCAGAGGATAAGATGTTTTTAGTCAAATATTTAATATTTTGAAATATTTTTTAGGTGTTTAGATGGACGTCTAAAAGCTTGATAAACTAAATTCAAAGGGAAGGGTCTATTCTCTTCTCCCTTCATCTTCGCTAGGGTAGGCGTAACTGCTACTAAATAGTGCTAGGTGAGGATCCATTTGAATCTTGGGGTCGCTTTCTCAAATTAATCACACCATCTATTAGACAGGCGACTGTCTTTCATCCCCCCCCTCCCCCCCCCCCCCCCCCCCTCCGCCCCTTCCATTCTTTTTTCATTCTATACTGTTCCGATTCTACTCAATTTCCTATCTATTCTCGTCCACTGAAAGGCCACAAGGCCGTAATATTTTCATTATTATTATTACAAGCTAACCGGTAAGAAGTATTTATATATTAAAGTATTTAAAGGTAAAAATTGTAGTAATCCAGACGATTCTACCGTTGATACATTTTACAAAAGGATACGATAGTAACGTGGCCCTGTGGTCAGGGTCAGCTGAGGGAGTCAGATCAGACCTGCAGACCAGTCAATTTTAAACAAAGATCCACTGTACATGAGAAGTACAAATATTCTTAATAGAAAAATCCCGCGGATAAGTAATTAGATCGACTATGGTTGAGAAGATGAATTATTTAATATGACCATATGTGTAGACCTATATATGTCTCTGGCCCAACTAGGTGAAGCAACTACTGCTATTTTCACAATAACTGTTCGTTTTACTTGATACGATAGCTATGAACAAAATCAGTGTTACCTTCCGTTGTATTTTAGCACATTGGTGTCTCAAAAAATGCGAAAATAATCCGGTAATGTTTAAGATCTTTTTTATTATCGTCATGTTTTCCAGGTCACGTTCTAATAGCATGTGAGCTTCCGGTTACGTCATCAAATTCATTTCCCGAGAATTTATTGGGAAATCTAAATCAACACTTAAAATGAAATGAAGTGAAAGAAATAAAAAATGTCTGAATAAAAATATTGTGATCAGTATTGAGTGCAACATTAAAGTTCCATCGTAAATAATTGCTACGATTCGCTAATCTAAAGCGTAAGTAATTGAAATTAAATTATTTTAAAATTCATATTTCGTTTCTATTATAATCTTAAAATTTGCATCACAAGATCGTTTAGAAGCTTTGCAGTACTGACTCTTTCAAACGCACAGACGCTTTGATTTGAACAAAGATGGCGACCAGAAGCTGTGTGGCGGTTTGGATTGGAATTAAATTCCGTATATTTCGGCAAGTAAACATCGTACAATGTTCCCGTGTGGTCAGATCATCTACTTTTGTCATTATGTATTCAGAGCAGTTGTTGTTTAGTCGCTACGGTTATTAACATAAAAATTCGGATTATTATATAAATACTTATTTAATTATTTTCAAAGAGCTACAGATACAGAAATGTCCACATACATGAGGGCTAACAGTCGCAATGCTTCTTTCTTCTTATTGCGATGAATTTATTCCTGTGTGTGTGTTTTTTTTTTGCACTGATGAGAATGGGACACTTAGGCCTCGTTTCGTTTGATTTTGTTTCGTTTTGCTTTGTTCTAATTCTTTATTTGTTTAATGAGGATCACAAACAGCCCTAGGGCTACGAGATGCTCTCCTCAACACATAAAACAATACAGTATGTACAAGACGTAATCATAACACACGCTCTCTCACGCACACATACATTCCATAACATAAAGAAGATGAGGTGGAGAGGAAGGATGAGGATAGAGGGAAAGTGGTAAAGCAAAGAGAGTGAAGGTATGGGAAGGGGGGGGGGGGGGGGGGGGGGGGTGTGTTAAAGATGAAATTAGAACCTTTTTGAATCAACAATATATTCAAATACAAAGTCAAAAATATTTTTGTTTGAGGAATCGGTATTGTTGTCAGAGCCATGCAATATAATGTTTAAAAGGAGATCAGGCATAAGATTTACAATGAGATCTGGATTTACATTTGGAGCCAATTCGTTGCAAGTTTTTCTTAACAATTTCATACGCAAGTTGTTATATTTTGGACAGGTAAAAAAGAAATGTTTTTCGTCGTCGGGGGAATCCGTACAATCGTCACAATATTTATTGGGTGTTAATCGGTATAAGAATCTTTGTTTGTTCAGGGCGCTAAGACCCATTCTTAGTCTACAATGATTGATTTTTCCTTTCCCATGGCCATAAATATACAAATCATTTGAGACTGGAGTAGAGAGTTGTGATAGGGCTTGTGAAAAAGATTCAAGCGTTGGTTTGTTCCGAATATGTTCAGGTAGGTTGTTCCAGTCTCTTATAGTTCTGGGAAAGAAAGATTGGTGATAGACCGACTTTCTGGAAGGAATAGGTAGAATTGTGTTTGAATTTCTGAAGTTGTAATTTTGTGTGCGATGACAGAGAAGTGGACAGATGTTTTCCAAATATGAAGGACCCATATTATGTTTGATTTTGAAAATCATTTTTAATCGAGAATTTTTCCTTCTGTCACTAAGTAACTCCCAACCTAGTTCAGATAGAAGTTTAGTATATTTGGTAACTTTATACCCTCCTGTGCAAATTAGAGCTGCCCTTCGCTGGACACTTTCAATAAGGTCGGATTCGTATTGGTTGCAATTATCAAAGAGTATACTGCCATATTCTAGAATAGACCTAACCAATGATTTATAGAGTTTCACTAAACCGCCCCGAGGGATTAAGTATGCTAATGACTGTAACATGTTTAGTATTTTATTTGCCCTAGCAACAATGTCAGATATATGCACATGCCAGCTCAAATCTCCAGATAATGATATGCCAAGGTGTTTATGCGTGTTGAAGTGCTGAATAGGAACATCATTGAGTGTAATATCGGGGTAGTTTAAGACACGTTTTTTGGAGAATAAAACTAGTTCTGTTTTAGCTGCATTAAAAGTTATCAACCATCGTTTAGCCCAGCTTGATAGAGTAGATAGGTCGTTATTTAGATTGTCGATAGAGCCACGGTTATTAATTTCAGAAGAGAGAGATGTGTCATCTGCAAATAAATTAATGTCAGAAAGAATTCCAATGTTGATATCATTAACATATATTAGAAATAAAAGAGGGCCTAGTATAGAGCCTTGAGGGACACCCGCATTGATGTACATGCGTTCTGATGATTGTCCATTTAAAACAACAAATTGATTTCTGTTGGTAAGATAACTTTTAAGCCATTTAAGTAGATTTCCACTGATACCAATGTTTTCTAGTTTGTATATTAATCCTTCGTGCCATACCTTATCAAAAGCTTTTGAAACATCTAAGAATACAGTACAGACTTCTTTCCCATCGTTAATACTTTTATAAATTTTATGAATAATTTTAAGTAATTGGTTAACGGTAGAGTCGTGTTTTTTAAAACCAGAGTTTTCTTTTATAAGGATATTATTTGCGACAAGAAATTCATAAATGCGTTTGTAGACAATTTTTTCGAGACATTTTGATATATTTGAAAGCAGAGATATAGGACGGTAATTTTTTTACATCTTTTTTGCTATTCTTTTTATGGATTGGACACACTTGGGCCGTTTTCCATATGCCTGGAAAGCAGCCTAAGCTTAGACAGATTAAATATATACGCCCATATATGACAAAGGGATTCTGCACAATGTTTTAGAATGAAATTTCCTATGCCGTCAGGCCCAGTGGATTTGCTTGTGTTAAGTGACCGCAATAATTTACATACTTCCTCTGGACTAGTTTGAATATCAGTGATAGATGGCATATTAACATTTGCATCTATGGTAGGTAGAACTGGTTTGTCGACATTGTCATTAATTGTACATTGATCGGAGAAATACTTATTGAATAGTTCTGCTTTATTTTTATCGTCGTTTTGCTTTCGTTTTGCACTTTACAAGTACCCATGTCTAACTACACCATGATAACGGTCAGGTAACTCCATCAAACCTTTCATCTAAGAATGCAGGGGTGCTCATTGAAAGAGAGTTGTTGAGAGGTCGTGCACGTGGTCTGTATCTTAGGATGACTTTACCGTGGAATCCAAGTGGCATACAATGTCACCATGCTGTTTGATTCACTGCCATATAGTAAGATCCAGATCATGTTTCTGCAACACTCTGTGCAACTCGACCTGGCTGTCAAATGACAAAAATCAGGAACCCGTAAAACCTTCAATAAACATCTGTCAGGAGCAAAAGTCGCTGGAGCGACTATTATAATTATAATTCATAAATAATATATAGAGGATATCTAACAGTGTCTTCACTAATACCAAATATATTTCACGAGTGGGGCTAATATTTTGATATTTTTCACGAGTGCGCAGCACGAGTGAAAAATATCAAAATATTAGCCACACGAGTGAAATATATTTGGTATTACTGAAGACACTGTTAGATATTCTGTTTATTACATTTTTTATCAACGAAAAACCTACCCCGTATGCTAACTAGGCCTACAGCGATAATTTGTAAACAAAAAAAGTAGTTTCCCCTGTCCAGGTGCTGACATATATGTCGGGCTTTCTGATTGGTCAATTATTTTGGTATTTTCTAATCATTAATTTGATTGGTCAAATCAGCAAAAGTGATATTTTTCACTAGTGAAAAATATCATATTTTTCGAAAAATATCACTTTTATTGAATGAATAATTTTTGATATTTCACTGGTAAAAATGTAATAAAGTTATCTCTGTCACGGAAAACACATTATCTGATGCATACGTTTGAGGTTGGAAGTATTGATTTCCACCATTCCTGTTAGCGATATTAACGAATTCAAACTGAGATTGTTATGTAAGCGGAGACAGTAATAACACAAACAATTTTTGATCTCTAAGATTACTTGACCAAAAACCTAAAAGAGAGATTAATTGGATGCAGTAAGATAAAGACAAGACTAATATGGGCCTAGCCTATTGTCCAGTTCCCTTTGTCAATATTTTACTATACTATTTTTTGTGTCAAAATTTTGTTTGTTGGTTTGTTTTGTTATTGTTGTTGCTGTCTATTTATTTTTATTTTTTTTTATTTATTTTTTTTTTTTTGGGGGGGGGGGGGGGGGGGGCTGTTGCTTGTTTTTTTTATACTTGTTCTTTAATTTATCTGATGAATTGCTACAGCTGTAACTAACGATTATACATTTCAGACTGGCAGCTCTGACTGTTTACGTGGCAGTTGTTCAGAGAATGAAGTTTGTGTGGACAGGAGGGATGGCAGCCATATTTGTCTTGATCAAGGTATATGTCATCGGTTATATTTGTCTTATTTGTCTTTGTGTTTATTTCTGATACCGTTCGTCGTGTAAACACAAAAAGAATCCTTATTTCTTATATTCCTGACCTACCGCCTAAATATATATATGAATAAAATGCATTTGGACAGACTCTAGCGGGTTGTCCTAATAGCAATGTCCTGATATAATTTGGCTAGTTCAAATATCCTATCACTGCAGAGATATACCTGGACACAACAGCATAATATTATCAACTCCAAAAGTCTTATATCGGGGTATCAAGGAGAGGAATTAACATAAGCATATAGCTTGTCTCCCAATGCTACTGAAATATATAATTGTAATGTGATGTAGTGTATTTCAATAAAACATTGTTAAATCAAACCTGCCCTGTGACACATTTAAGAAAACAGAAAATCAATGAGAATGAAATATAAGACTCCATAGTTGTTATTTCTTACGTTGAAGTGGCACCCTAAGGTCATGCTGCAGAGAATAATAGAATCTAACATGTGCATGTTCAGTGGACAGAGATATCTCAACCCGAGTTTGATAATTTGGGTGGTCAGCGCGAGGCTTCGGTACAGTAAGGTGTTGGGAATATTTGTTTTAGTGTCCCAAATATTAAAAAAAAATTACTGAAAAGAACGTTTTGCAGCCGGGAACTTTCAAGTGTATTGAGATTAATGTAAACATGGTATGTTTTTGAATTAAATATTAGCGCAATTATTATTTGAAAGCACGACAAGATTGATGAAATACTTCACAACTATTGTAATAATACACATGCACGTAACAGAAAACAATATAGAATTAGACAAATCGATTACCTGGCATTGAAATGTAGAATTCCTGATAAAACTTTGTTTTTAAATAGAGCTGCACGGCACAGATAATTTCTTAAGCCATAAAAAGTTATTTTAATGTATTAATATAATATGTTTCAAACTGATGTACATTTACAATGCAGAACGTCACCAGATGTTATGCTATATAACACTATTAAATCATTTGACTTTACACTATCATGTCTCCCTCTTCTTTGATGTTCTAGGTCTATGCCCTACAGCCGACTGGGTGTATTTTAACCTGAAGTGTTATTTCTTTTCCCGGAGTAGAAAATTGGGAGATGAGAGCGTGGTAAATATTTTATTATATTTTCTTTCTTTCTCCATATTCTTGCGAAGGCGTTATTTTACCTATTGACATCTTTACTTCATGCCATTTTCTTAAGTGATCAATATATAATTGTGTAGAAATAAACGAGGTTCATTTCCCTTCATCAGTCCATGAAAGGAACAAAATTGACAATCAATCCATAGTGTAAATACAGCTGCATTCATCGCCAATAACAGGAACATAAAAGGTGAGGATCGAGTAATTAAGTATTCAAAATAATTGCATACAGTTTTTTGTAATTTCAAATGAGAGCCTCTTATTTTAGAATGTTTCTTCTATCTGCACAATATAAATGGCACCTTAAGTAAGTAGATTATAGAATAGAGAAATAAAGAATTTAACCCTTAGGATGGCATGTAATGGGCCTTCCGTATGTTGTTCAGTAATGTAACCACCCACTACTACAAGTAAACCCCGCCTCAAAATGGCTGCTCACGGGGCAATCAACTAAACAAACATTGGAATGTGTTTTTTATCTTGTGTATCTTTCGAACTTATTAAATTCTGTACTACCTGTTCAGTTTGACTTTAGACTGTTTTGTATTGTGCCTGTATCTTTGAACTTTAACGCCTAGGGTCTGCCAGGCTTCGAGGTATATAAATGAACACTTGAAATGCTACCCGAAAACTATGCAGCTTTCAGATGAACGATGATGTAAATGACATTTATAAAAAGCAATGTTATCAATATTAATATATCAGCGCCCATTAGTGAATATTACGTATATTCTCACGAGGACATCCGAACATCGTGCAAATATGGCGGCAGATTCGTTTGCTGCCTGACGAAGTCATGCCAATAACGTGCTGTGCAAAATTTAAAATTTAACCCTGTAAATGTTTGGGAAATCGAAAACGGTCCTAATTACGGGCGTGTGACGTCAGCGAACGAGTAATGACATATGATTTGAGTTAGTTCTAATACCCATGCCATAGGCCTCTGTTCTCAGAGAAAGCCATGACCATTAATTTAGTAAACAGATTGATACGTTATATTTTCTCGCTATTTGATAACCAGCAATCACCAAAATATATAATCAATTGACTTGAAATTATGATACAAACATTGTACTATGGACGAAGTCAGACACACAGAGAGGCACAAAATGATTAAACCAAAAACCTTCCTAAACTAAGTGATTAAAGTTATTACAAAGGATTTCGTATTATTATTTTTCTATATTACACAGGTGTTCTGTGACTCTTTGAACGCCAAACTTGTGAAAATTGACAACACTGAAGTGAACACTTTTCTCCTATCGGAAATGACACGACGGGGTAAGATTACAAATATAACCTTTCTTGATTACACTTCCTTTTAAGCTCATTGTTCAACTGCTATAGGTAAAAAGGAGTATATGATTTTATACTGAGCTAGATTTCCCATGGATAGACTTGTAGTTAAATTCATTATTTGTCATATGTATGTAGCCGTCTCTACACAAATAAAATCAACGAGTAATACCGATACATATTTTATTTCTAATTCAAAACCGATAACTTAACACGAAAGCAAAAGAAATGAAATACAGACTTGCATAACGTACCTGGAGAACAAGTTGACAAATTGATATGGGTGATCTTTGCGCCACCCATTTGCTTTGTTGCAAAAAATTAAAATGCATTTCCGTGCTACTTTTCATTATATCAAGACTTTTAGAGAAAATATGCAATTAAAAAAAACAAAAACAAAAACCTATTTCAAAAAATGATTAAAAACTTGTCACAGGTCTCTGTAAATGATTAGTGGTAACAAAGAGAATCATATTATAGTTGAGAAAGTTATCCTACATATATGTAAGAATTTCATTTTTGCAGGCATTGTCATTTCACCAAAATATGGATTTCATTTCTCACAATACTCTTTCGTAAAGAAAGAAATCTTATAATTTTTCTTGTAGTGATAGATTATGATGAAATTAGATGATATAATCATACAAAACGTTAATTTATAATGAAAATTATAGTAATACAGCACATTTTTTGTCGTTTTTCTACTTATCACATAAAGAGGAGTTATCTCACCTTTATATTTCATCACATTGTTCAGTTACTGTCCTCGTATGTTTTTGGGCAACATCAAAAACACTGTCCTTGCCTGTTCTTGAACACGAGAACAATGTTCTAGTCATAACATATTCTAGGAACAGGAATCTCAAACAACCTCCAAAGCAAAATGGTTGGTCAAGGTTGTGAAAATTTGAGCTGGGGAAAGTGAGGGGCTATACGGACGGAATAAGCTTCAATATCGGAATAAGTGTTTCTGGATAAATGAATAACCCAATTTTCGGTACATTATATATGTAAGATAGGTGTTCCGGCATGCCATATTTACTCTGACTTAAACAAAATCTTGGCGGAACCAAACTGTGTCGGAGAATTCCACTTCATTTGCATCAATATATTTACTTCTGACTGTTGTTTGGAACATTTAACTGTAAGTGTATGTCATCCCCGTGGTTATTGCGGTACGATGAATAGATACGTAATTTCAAAAATAGGTGGTCCAATATTTGATTTCAGTATATGTGCAATATGGTGAAATACTTACTTTGGAATAATGTAAGGAAATTACTCGCATATATGCAATGCAAAAAGCTATCACCAACGAATTGGCCCGTAACCAATCAGTATTATATATGTTTGATGATAATCAATGTCAAATTAGTATTGGGTTAAATGCATTCTGTAGTAATAATTATCTTATTGGCAGGAATGAGACGTATCTGGCTTGCTGCAAACGACAGGGCTGTGGAAGGTGAATGGGTTTGGGGGCCTGGAGACGAAGTATTGAATGCAGTGTGGGCCCCGAAGGAACCTAACAACTACAATAACGAGGCGTGTGTCATTTTGGATCGGGTCACAGAAACGTGGCACGACTGGGGTTGCGCAATATATACAGCTATTGCATATTCCGTGTGCGAAGTTGGTTTTTGACTTTATTTCCATCTTTACAGAATGTCGATTTTAAAACTGTGCTCCTTAAATATCGCGGGTGATTTCTCCTACTTTTCCCTTATAATAACACTTGGGAACTTTATCATCATCTAAACTTTTCCTATGTTTTCTTTCTTCTATGGTTTCTCTTTCAGTTCTTTGAATTCTTGTGTTGGTATCAACATGATCCTGACTGTTGGTGTCTCCTTGACGCTCGTCCTCATTAAAATCCTGGCTGTTGGTGTCCCCTTGAGACCTGCCCTCGATGCGGAGTTGGTTTTTGACTTTATTTCCATATTTAGAGGATGTCGATTTTAAAACTGTAATTTCTCCTGATTATTCTTACCCTTACCATAACACATGGGAACTTTATCATCATATAAACCTTTCCTAACCTATGTTGTCGTTGTTCTATGGTCTCTCCTGTTCCTGTTCTTTGAATCCTTGCGTTGGTATCTCCATGACGCCCGCCCTCATATGATCCTGAGTGTTGGTGGCTCCTTGACGCCCGCCCTCATACATTATGTATGACCCTGGCTTTTGGAGTCTTCTTGACACTCGTTCTCATTAAAATCCACGCTGTTGGTGTCCCCTTGAGACCTGCCCTCATATGACCTTAACTGTTGGTGTTTGCTTGACTCCCGCCCTTGTATGACATTAACTGTCGGCTTCTCCTTGACGCCCGCCCTTGTATGACCCTGGCTGTTGATGTCTTATGACACCCACCCTCATATGACCCTGTCTGTTGGTTTCTAATTGACGCCCGTCCTGATTTGTTATGATATAATATTAGAATAAAATCATTAATGACAGGGATAAAATTTGAGGTTAGGTGTAATGACCAATTAAGATTTGATAATATCAAAACAAAATTAATATGTAGTAATGATATATTTCACCCTATCGCCTTTTATAATTGATATGTATATTGAAAAGCTTACAATCGTTTATGGAGCTTTGTTGTACCTTGAATATTATGCGAAAAATGCTATAAAGGTAATTATTGTCGGTACGATCATACTGAGCTGGTGGAAAACAATCGGCAAAATCTCCTCAAATGTCCTTCCTTCGTTCGAATACAGTTTAGGTCGTCAAAATGGAACTTAATGGACACATATAACATCAATAGAAATTTTGCATATTTCTACTGTCCGACAAAACAAAACTTATATATAGTTATTGCATTTTTCATCTCATACAATCTACGATGTTTACTCACAAAAACGCCGTTTGTTTTAATCGATATAACTACACAAGTATATTATGTACATTGAATAGCGTACATTCATTTATGAGACTTCATTTTACCTTGAATATTATGCAAGAAATTCAATTTTTTGTAGCTAGGTAATTATTGTAGGTACGATAATACTGAGTTGGCAGAAACCATTCGTCAATGTTACCTTTATTACGATTATAACTTTAAAACAAGGTTGTTGTTTTTGTTTTGTTTTTTGTTGTTGTTTGTTTGGTTTTGTTGTTGTTTTTTTTTGTTTTTTATGTTTTTGTTTTTTTTGTTTGTTGGGGTTTTTTTTATTAGAACATTTATTCAAATTGAGTGTCGCTTCCCTGAAACTTAACATATCTTTTTTGCTTGAATATCGTAGATATTGTGATTGGCGACAAAGGTTAATATGTGATGTTGGCGTCGTTTGAATAACGTTGAGCTTGTGTCTCCAGGAGAATCCGTAGTCTTTGATGAATTTAATTAGCAATTGTGTTATATATAGTGTAAAATGATGGGTTTTTTGTTTTGTTTTTTATTGTTTCTACTTGTACTGACTGTTTTACAGTTTTATTTATCAATGCTACAGTACTAATCGTTTTAAAGTTTGTGTTCATACAGGATTTTTCAGTGAGTTGTCAATGTATATATAATCCATTCATGTGTTAATCGAAAAAGGGGCCACGATAATCCTGTCGTCAAGATAAGATTAGAGGTGCACGGTTCGACTCTCCTTACACGTGTCGGTTTGTGTTTCTCGGGAAGCTTAGAAATAGGCCGGTCTGTGCTGTCGTGGTTGGGTCCTTGGTCAAGACACTTTATCGCTGTTACTATGACGTAAAACCCCCGACAATCTGGATTGCATGCGACGGGCCTCGTGTATGTGGTTCAGTAGTTACCAACTACTACTACTAGGATAACCCACACAAAATTACTCTGTCTGTTCATGGGACAATAAACCCTGCAAGCAAACAAACACAATTATATAGGTTCTGTATACATGTATATCCATCCTATTAATGTGATTATACTTTTTAAAATCATTTTTTGTGTATCCAACCCTGCATAATTATGTGCTGAATGATTGATAGAATTTTAGTGTTCATATATTTAATAAAATTAAAATAAACCAATGTTTTGTGTTGTGAATTTACTTTATCGTTCAACGAAAACGCTTGTAGTGTTACATTGTTTATATCGAGTTGTTAATTTTCTCGATCTCTGCTTTTTACCTATTGCCATTGTGCTTCGTCCGCCGTCCGTACACATTTCCTTTCAAAACTCTACTCCTCTTCCACTCAAAACCAGTTTTCAATCAAAATCACATTCCATCAAATCTCTGTTCTGTGAAAATAACAATAGGACTGCAGCCCTTGCTTAATATTACATATATTATTATTATTAGTTAATTTGGTTTCATATTTACTTTCAAAATATCTGACAACATGAACCATCTCCTGTTGACTTTACCTCAAATAAGTCTTCTTTTTTTTAACGAACGTCCGCACTTGACTGCAATAAATCAAGTAAAACATTTTATCAGGCTTTAAAAGGATCACAGAAAAGCATAGTCGAATGAATGACATGAATAGTTTAAAGCAAACATATACTGGAATATAATCTCCATTCTTACAGCAATTTATGAGTGCTGAGTGATTAAAGAAGTATTGCTCATTCGCACATAAGCGGCTTGTTAGGTTAGGTTTGATGTTGCGTTGTTTAACGTCCTTTCAACAGGTAAGGTAATTTAAGGACGAACTCCCCTGTGTGTGGGAAGCGTGTGGTAAGTGCTTGTGGGTTTTGTGAGGCTGTGGTATATTCATATTTATCTCTTTGTGCTTGCGGGGAACTGACGCCAAATTTATAGTGCTCCCTCACTGAGGAATAATGGCGCAGACACCCAGCAGACACCTCAAAAGATCATATTATACTGACAATCCTTTATTTGCTATGAAGCAGGTGTAGAGAACTACCATTTCTAGAGTCTCTGGTATGTATCGGCCTGGGAATAGACCTCAAAGCCTTCCTCACATAGGCACACGCTCAACAAACGGCAGTAAGGCAGTGTCAAGGAAGACATAAGGAAGAATAAAGTTGTTTAGAAAGAAGGGAAAGGCTTGTTAGGAGACCATAACATGTAGAATTCTATCTTTATAAAATGACATCAAAAGGGCAGTAATTCAAAGTGAAAATCGATCAAACGAGGGGGAAATATGCACAAAATCGAGTGATACTTGAAAAAAAAGTGTTCATCAATGGTAAATATCAATTTAATGGACTGGTTTCTGACAAGATTAAAGGTTTTATCGGTTTGAGGAAATAAATATATTGGTCTGAATATCATTCTTTCATTCACTTATGTACTCGATTTTTTATTTCAGGAAGGGTGTGATAAGCAACGAGTTAGGAGTTTGCTATTTGCGGTTTGCGCAATTCTGATTTCTCCATCACTCATTTTAATTTTGAGAGAAAAAAGTACTTAATACAAAAGAAACAAGAGCCCAAATCTATGTGAAGCAAAATAAATATTAATTGTAATAAAACATCTACGTTGAATATCAATACAATTTTGTACTATACAATCAGAATGTATTCTTTTTTTAATTTTAGAGCTCTTTCGCAAGGCGTGAATAAATGTATTGGTCTTTATTTTGTTTAGCTTTTAGTCATTATGTCATATATTTGGAGACATTTGAGAGGTATATGCCAGAAATGAATGACTTTTAGAAAAGGTATTTCACATTATGAGACATACATCCACTGCAATCTGCCTTGAGAACAGACATTGGTCAAAGCACAAGCTAAGTTATAAGATTGATAAAAGGTTGTTTATTTATTTGCTACCAAATGTGGTTGGTTTATGACCATTCAACCTCACGGCATATCGCCGATAGAAACATTAAGATATATTGCAAATGAATTCATTGCATAAAAACTCAATACTTAGGAGGGGCGGCAGATTCCAAATAGTTGGGCGGTTTAAATTCAAAGTAGACATTGTTGTTTTGGGTGGGTCAAACTATCATCCCACGTAAAATATTGACCCGTTATACGATTTCCGCAGGGTCGTATTTCCTTATTACCTCGACTTGACAGGAGAAGTGGTAATTGAGTTGGTAAAATCTAATGACAACTCCCTCTGCCATTGCACATGTCACTAAGATATATTTAAACTAAACATAAACGTCCATGATACCTAATGTTGTACTTATTGGAAATGTACCTGTACGTTGCTGAGAGCGATGAGTGAAAACCCACTTGTGATGTCCTTGATCACTACCGTATGGCTACATCCGAATAAATAATACAATGAATCATTAAAAAATAATAATATATTGACTTCAGATACTAAAGGCTTTTCATAACATCAACAATATATTAAGCAGACTGACTTAGCGATACCGTGTGACTTATTTGTCATTCGTTTAATTACATAAGCTGTTAGTATTTACTGAAAACAAGACGATGCATGCTTACTTTAAATGACCTTTGCAAGGAGAAGTTGTTTCTCCAAACGTGTTGTGAGGTAGCCTTAAGCTTTCTTCTGATACAATTATGTACAGTGTTCAATCTCGTTATCTGATACTGACAGCAATTTTCTTCTTCCAAAAGTTTCTATTTGTTGATGGACATGGTATGTGTGCTGGGAATGTAAAGGATGATCTCGAATCAAGCAGATACTACAAATCCTTTATGGACCTGGATACCATTGGATTGTTACAATGCATCAAGATATGTAAGAAATACAAATTGTGTGAGAAAATTCACCACAATCGGGAGCAACTGACTTGTAATCTCATGATGACGTACCCGGAAGAAGGCGACATGACGTCACTTCTGGATGTGCAATCTGTACTGGTGAGTCATTTTAATTTACTGCATCTACATTTATGTGTTTAACAGACGTTTTGGTCTTCACTCCCCAGGAAGTTGTTTTTAAACATAGAAGATCGCACGACTGGCCAATGCTATTTATACTAGGCATTGATTTGACTTTTGAAAGACAAAGCAAGGAATCTGAGATCATGAATTCAGAGATTTTGGCAGAGACGTTGTTTTAATCTTCATCAACCAAGACGTTTCTTGTATATACCATCAATGTCATTGATTGAATTCATCACAAATTATATGCTCACTGTTGAGAGTTATCTGCGTCCAAAGGGCGCGTTGTATTTTTGTTTGTTTGTTTGTTTGTTTGTTTGTTTTTTTCCCTAGTAAGGAACAATTCCTTTTTGGATAGGTTTCAACGCCAAAAATTAAAAAAAAAAATGTATGTGTATTCATGGCCAACGAATGAAATTTGCAACAATTCACAGATTTGTTCTGCCAATAGATTAATTGTAAAACCGACGTTGATGAGTAAAACCATGCAGTTTATATTTTGTTGAGTGAAAGCCGCCTACCAATGTATAATTAAAAACAAAACTCGTCGTTCAGTCCCTATATGACATTTGTCGCCGTCTAAATCTGACAAATCTTAAATCATAAAGTATAAATTTCTAGAGCGCAGCAAAGTGACCCGAGTCGTCAATGAATAATTTTACACCTCTTCAGTGATGGAACAATATTGTTTCGGTCAGTGCGTCGAGTTCTAGTCTTACAAATGACCGTTTGTTGTGGGTTTAGCATCGCATACGTACAGCAAAGCGATCCGTCTACATTTAGTGTGGTCTTCAGATGCAGAAATGCGGATATATTGTTTCTTACTGAGTTAGGGGTGATCGGTCATAATCGAATCGACGATAGCTGCGTTGCCTTATCGGCTCAACAAATATTAATGAGCAGGATTATCATTGCAACGACGTATCATCGGTTGGGGACATTAACCTGTTTCACGACAATCTTTCTGTAGCTCACGTTCCCTATTATAGACTGAATAAGCCAACACTTCGTGAATCCTGCTTTATGGTGATAGGAAGAAGAGTCAACATGAAAGGACATCGCCATTATGAAAGATTGGCTGTGTCTGATAGTACTTGCCTTTAACGACTATAGAAACAAAATGATTGATAGGCCACGCTTTTACGGTCTGTATTCATGCTTAAAATCATAGATTAACTTCCTTTGACACAAGTAAGATGACAACGCATTCGTCTATTCAAAAAGAGCAGATGCACGTTGACACTCTTTGGTTTACTCCCCGTTAGTATGCAGCTAATCTCCTATACGCGTTATGGATCCGGTTGGTGGATTAAAGCAGACCTATGTATAAAACCCCACCCAGAGGCCATGTCAAACGGGTACCTGTAAAGTGCGAAACGAAACGAAATCAAACGTAACGAAACGAAATCAAACGAAACGAAATGAAATCAAACGAAAAGAAAAATAAAAACATTGAAGCAATTTACAAAGGCCTAAGTGTCCCATTCTCGTCGTTGTTAAAACAACACACAGGAAAGAATGAATTTATCGCAATATTCATTCAATTTTTAAATATAGAATAACTCTATTTAGATAATATGCTCAGTCAACTATTTATAAGCGTGCAAATCACGTAATATATTGGTGCACGCTCGATCTAAAATCACGTGACAGAGGTGATTGTAAGAAACTCCTTCTGGTCGTGAAAAGTTAAAGTTCCGGGAAAATTGCTGCACTTGAAAGGCGCGATTCGTATAATAACGCCGTCTTAACGCACCGTTCCCGTGTTGCTGGTGTCGGAAGTGTAGACTATTTCTGTAACTTTGATGAACTGTGAATAATTCTGGATATGTTTTAGACAATATTTAAGTACTTAATTAGTTAAGTGGATTATTTTATTTCAGCTTTGTTCGGAGATTTTCGTAAAACCAACTTGTTCTTTTCATCGGGATGTTTGAAATAACGCTTATATACTGTAAATAAGGAGTTGAACTGAGTTAATATGTAAGAGTAACGTCCCTTCATTTTGAAAGTAAATCTAGTTGGTTATCAGTGATTTTTAATTAGCAGGTGGGTAAGAAATAGTGTATATAGTTTATGATTATAAATTTATTGATAAGAAGATAGTTTTCCAGTATTTGTGATTATTTTGGTAGAATCACATGTTTAATATACACATTTTTTTGTACACACAATACACTACGCGATTTGTATGCCTATACATAATGGACTAATCATAAACATGTATTCGGAATCGGACATCGAAGGAAGTCATCCAAGTGCGGACACAAAAAAATAAAGCACTAGTATTTAAATGAACCATTTACGACTGACATCAAGTCCGTCTGATAGGACTTAAATTGGTGTCCCGTGTGAGAATGTGTAACTTGCACGATAAAGATCCCTCGGCGGTCTTTTGGTGTGATAACGCCGGCCCAGAGGATAAGATGTTTTTAGTCAAATATTTAATATTTTGAAATATTTTTTAGGTGTTTAGATGGACGTCAAAAAGCTTGATAAACTAAATTCAAAGGGAAGGGTCTATTCTCTTCTCCCTTCATCTTCGCTAGGGTAAGCGTAACTGCTACTAAATAGTGCTAGGCGAAGACCCATTTGAATCTTGGGGTCGCTTTCTCAAATTAATCACACCATCTATTAGACAGGCGACTGTCTTTCACTCCCCTCCCTTCTTTTTTCATTCCATACTGTTCTCATTCTACTCAATTTCCTATCTATTCTCGTCCACTGAAAGGCCACAAGGCCGTAATATTTTTATTATTATTATTATTATTTTCAAAGAGCTACAGATACAAAAATGTCCTTTTTTTTGCACCGATGAGAATGGGACACTTAGGCCTTTGTAAAGTTTAATATTTTTCTTCATTTTCAATTTTTTCATTTTTCGTTTCGTTTCGTTTGATTTTCTTTCGTTTTGCTTTAGTTTTGCACTTTACAGGTACCCATGTGTAACTACACCATGATAACGGTCAGGTAACTCCATCAAACCTTTCATCTAAGAATGGAGGGGTGCTCATTGAAAGAGAGTTGTTGAGAGGTCGTGCACGTGGTCTGTATCTTAGGATGACTTTACCGTGGAATCCAAGTGGCATACAATGTCACCATGCTGTTTGATTCACTGCCATATATAAAGATCCAGATAATGTTTGATATTCAAGGGGATAAGACAGTTAGGAAATGACGAACCAGATGTCACGGAAATTGATATTGGTGATCTTTGCGCCACCATTTACTTTGTTGTTAAAATTAACAATGCATGTCTGTGCTACTTTTCATGATATCAAGACTTTTGGAGAAAGCATGCAATTAAAAAAAAAAACAAAAAAAAAAAAAGGAAAAAAAGAACAATTTCAAAATAACAATCTTTTTTCACATGTCTCTGTAAATGATTTGTGGTTCCAAAGATTAGCAAGAGTTACATATGGCCCTGACCCCATGTCTAGTATAGCTCTAGAGCACACTTTTATATGAAAACCTTTTTCTCCAACATCGGTGTTCTATTTCGTCCTTATATATCCTCAATTTACGCTTACCAATAATTTACACTTGACTCGACGTCATTTTGCAAACTAAGTAGGTCGCGATTGACTAATAGAATATATCAATGGTCTGTTCCGTGGACAGGGATATCTCAACCCGAGTGTAAGAGTTTGGCCAGTCAGCACGAGGCTTGCCCTGTGGTTATTGCGGTACGATGATTACATACGTAATTTCAAAAATAGATGGTCCAATACTTGATTGCAGTATACGTTCAATATGGTGATATACTTGAATAATGTATGGAACTTACTAGTATATGATACAAACTGCTATCACCAACGAGTTCGCCGCCCGGAACAGTATTATATATATTTTATGATCATCAATGTCAAATTAGTATTGGGTTGAATGCATTCAGTAGTAATACTTATCTTATTGGCAGGAATGGGACATATCTGGCTTGCTGCAAACGACAGGGCTGTGGAAGGTGAATGGGTTTGGGGGCCTGGCGACAAAGTATTGAATGCAGTGTGGGGCCCGAATGAGCCTGACAACTACAATAACGAGGCGTGTGTCGTTTTGGATTGGGTCACAAAAGCGTGGCACGACTGGGGTTGTGCAAGATATAAAGCTTTAGCATATTCCGTATGCGAAGTTGGTTTTTGACTTAATTTCCATATTTAGAGGATGTCGATTTTAAAACTGTGCTTGCGGGTAATTTCTCCTGATTATTCTTACCCTTACCATAATTGGAACTTTATCATCATATAAACCTTTCCTAACCTATGTTGTCGTTCTTCTATGGTGTCTCTTGTTCCTGTTCTTTGAATTCTTGTGTTGGTATCTCCATGACGGCCGTCCTCATATGATCCTGAGTGTTGGTGGCTCCTTGACGCCCGCCCTCATACATTATGTATGACCCTGACTTTTGGAGTCTCCTTGACGCTCGTTCTCATTAAAATCCACGCTGTTGGTGTCCCCTTGAGACCGTCCCTCATATGACCTTGACTGTTGGTGTTTCCTTGACTCCCGCCCTTGTATGACCTCGGCCGTTGATGTCTTATGACACCCACCCTCATATGACTCTGGCTGTTGGTTTCTAATTGACGCCTGTCCTGATTTATGATATAATATTAGAAAAAAATTAATGACAGGGATAAAATTTGAGATTAGGTGTAAAAACCAATTTAGATTTGATAATATCAAAACTAATATGTAGTAATGATATATTTCACCTCATCGCCTTTTATCATTGATATCACTATATAATGTATATTGAAAAGCTTACAATCGTCTATGGAACTTTCTTTTACCTTGAATATCATGCGGTTTTGGATTTGGTGGAAAACAATCGCCAATATCTCATCAAAGGGGCATTTCTCCGTTTGAATACAGTTAAGGTCGTCTAAATATAATTTAATAGCAAATATGTATTTTCTCAAAGTAGTAAAAGTTATAATCGTTACATTAATACGGCAGTTTTTCTCGCAAGATAAACCAAAGTTCTTAGAGTATTAAGTCCTAAAAATTCTTAATTTGCCCCGAAGTATCAGTAAAAACCTCATTTTTCTGTATATTTCGGCGTTAATTTCATTGCTATTAGGCACAAACACTCATATAATCCTTGTTTAGACACATACTTCATCAATAGAAATGTTTCTACTGTCCGACAAAACAAAACGTTTTTTTTTTTCTCATTTTTCTTTATATTTTTCAATGGTCACATAATACATGATAATATAATCCTTATACATGGCACAAGCATACTGAGATTATACCAAACTGTAGTATTAATACATATAAATGTTTATTTAACTTTACTACCCCTCCGTGATTATCGGTCACTGCCATATATTTCACCCTTTGGGTCCAAGTACCAGGTAACAACATCAATTCCCACCAAAGGACATGTACAGTTAACTAATGTTTATATGCATAATAATATTCATTTAAGAATTGAACTGAACCAAACTTTTTATTTAAGTTAATGATTAAAAAAAGATGATGTACATGTACAGTTTACTTATATTTATATACATATTAATATTATTTCAAAAATTGAACTGAACAAAAGTTTTTACTTAAATTAATTGGAATTAAAATAAAACAAAATCAAAAACAAAAACAAAAAAAAACAACAGGGTTGATGGACATGTACATTTGACTAATGTTTATATGCATATTGATATTAATTCAAAAGTTGAACTGAACAAAACCTTTTTATTTAAATTAATGGTTAAAAAACCCCGGGGTTGATATGCAGAATAACCAATGTCGCATAACCGAGAACCCTATGTATGTAAAGATTAAACATCTACATATATTAACACTGATACAGTGTAGATATGGTGCCTGTAATGTCTTACAATCAATTAATTGTCTAATTCCAGTGCTGTGGCAATATTTCTCCATCTCTCCCTAACTGTCTCTGCTTGTGTATTGGGATAAAATATTAAACTATGATTATCAATCTGTCTGTAAAAGGATAACATTGACAAGACGCCATCAACGGATGGAGTAGTGTACTTACATCTGCAAGCATATACATATTTTCTAACAGGTAAAATATAATAATGTATGCTATCAAACTGGATCGTTGTTTGAACCTAGTATCACAGAAGAACATGTCATAGGAAAATATATAGTGGAAAAAGTATCAAACCTTTTTTTTTTTAGAAATTCCCATAAAACACGGGAGGGAGGAACATTCCCAAAAGGATGTTCTTAGGATTCCCTACTTGCCATACAAACACGTACAAAGCTCATTTCATCAGTCTAGTGTTTGTATAAATAATTCTGTGAAGCAATTTGTACTGAAATGTTCGTATATTTGTATCATCAGTCAGCCTAATCGGAGATTTAAATATTAATTTCCATTCTTCTGAATTGAATGTAGTTTCCAGTTTTTCATTCCATTTGTCTATGTTTTTCACTGGAAATTTCTGGTATTTACTTACTATAAGGTTATAGAAATATTTTGCAATGTTAATGTTTGTCTTAAGTACGCTTGTATATTTGCTAAAAATATTATTAAGTTTTCTACCATTTTGTATGATACATTTTTTGTATTTCGCTTCCAACTTCTTGGAATAGCAGAAAGTAGCCCTTGATAGGTTACAAAATTTGTATTTATATTAAATGTCTGTTTAAACTCATTCACAGATAAGAATTCACCAATTTCATTTATTAACTCATTTATAAAGAAGACAATACTTATAGTGTATAACATGCCTAGTATTTATTAATATTTCCCATGGATAGACTTGTAGTTAAATTCATTATTTGTCATATGTATGTAGCCGTCTCTACACAAATAAAATCAACGAGTAATACCGATACATATTTTATTTCTAATTCAAAACCGATAACTTAACACGAAAGCAAAAGAAATGAAATACAGACTTGCATAAGGTTCCGGGAGAACAAGTTGAAAAATTGACATGGGTGATCTTTGCGCCACTATTTGCTTTGTTGCAAAAATTTAAAATGCATTTCCGTGCTACTTTTCATTTTATCAAGACTTTTAGAAAAAACATGCAATCAAAAAAACAAAAACAAATAACTATTTCAAAAAAATTATTAAAACCTTGTCATAGGTCTCTGTAAATGATTAGAGGTAACAAAGAGAATCATATTTTAGTTGAGAAAGTTATCCTACATATATGTAAGAATTTCACTTTTGCAGGCATTGTCATTCCACCAAAATATGGATTTTTTCTCACAATACTCTTTCGTAAAGAAAAAAATCTTATAAATTTTCTTGTAGTGATAGATTATGATGAAATTAGATGATGATGAACAGGAATCTCAAACCACCTCCAAAGCAAGAACAGGAAGAACAAAGATGGCGTCTCTGTGGCAATACTAACTGCCAAACGTCTTTATGTCATTAATATTGTGTGCAATAAACATCACTTCAGGAAATTGTTAAACTGTTTTTTATAAACGATGTATCTCTAAAAGGTTAAGCGCCAGGAATTTAAAATTGACATAGATAGTCACTACATTTGTTTTATACGGATAGCACATGTATCAACACTCTTTTGTCTCGGGAGGTAGCATTGTGTTTTAGAGTGTTTTAGAGTGTTTTATATTCCATTGATAAACCTTTTCGAAGTGACCTTTTGATGTGAACTGGGCATTACTTTTGTGAAAGTACTTGGTAAAATATCAGAATTCATTAAAGATATGTTTCAACTTCATCATTAATATTAGCCCGAGTTACCTATGGCCCTGACACCATATGTCTAGTATAACCCCAGAGCGCACTTTTATATGAAAACCTGGAATTCTCCGACAACGTTTGATGTCGCTAAGATTTTGGTGCAGATAAAATGAAATCGGGCATGACATGACACCTACCTTACATATATGGATAAATGTGATACATATTTACCACAAAACACCCATTTAGTTCAGCATCGGTGTTCTATTCCATCTTTATATACATGTACCCTCATTGTACGGTGGTCAATAATTCACACTTGACTCGACGCCATTTTGAAAACTATATAGGTCGCGGTTGGCATAATCATCATAGCAGAGCACGATGTGGCGAAGGGTAACAATATTTCTATATAGTCAGCCAGTTGTGATATGTTAAATAAATGTTTCCTTGTATGATATATAACAGATATGGGAAAATAATGATACGCGTAGTTGTCTTGATTTAAACTATGTGAGAAGAAAACACGACAAATGTTATTTGGTCTTTCCGGTCCATTGATTTCTGATTCCGATGGTTAGCTGCACTGTCATAATAACAAAATAGTTGGTCAAGAGTGTGAAAATTTGAGCTGGGGAGAGTGGGGGGCTATACGGACGGAATAAGCTTCGATATCGGAATAAGTGTTTCTGGATAAATGAATAACCCATTTTTCGGTACATTATATATGTAAGATAGGTGTTCCGGCATGCCATATTTACTCTGACTTAAACAAAATCTTGGCGGAATTCCACTTCATTTGCATCAATATATTTACTTCTGACTGTTGTTTGGAACATTTAACTGTAAGTGTATGTCATCCCCGTGGTTATTGCGGTACGATGAATATATGCGTAATTCCAAAAATAGGTGGTCCAATATTTGATTTCAGTAGATGTTCAATATGGTGAAATACTTACTTTGGAATAATGTGTGGAAATTACTAGCATATGTGCAATGCAAAAAGCTATCACCAACTAATTGGTCCGTAACATATATATATTATATATATTTGATGATAATCAATGTCAAATTAGCATTGGGTTAAATGCATTCAGTAGTAATAATTATCTTATTGGCAGGAATGAGACATATCTGGCTTGCTGCAAAACGACAGGGCTGTGGAAGGCAAATGGGTTTGGGGGCCTGGAGACGAAGTATTGAATGCAGTGTGGGCCCCGAAGGAACCTAACAACTACAATAACCAGGACTGTGCCTCTTTCGATTGTGTCACTGAAACGTGGCACGACTGGAGTTGCGCAAGACATACAAGATACGCGAAGTTGGTTTTTGACTTAATTTCCATATTCACAGGATGTTCATTTTAAAGCTGTGTACCTGACAATCTGTGGTGATTTTCCATACTTCTCCCTCATTACCTTACCTTTCGTATGTTGTCTTTCTTCTCTGACTTTTCTTTCCTTCTGTACTTTTAGTTCTTGTTGATGTCTCCTTGACGTCTGTCTTTGTCCTCACATTTCCTTGGCTGTTGGTGTCGCCTTGACGCCTTCCTTCATGTGACCTTAGCTGTTTGGTGTCTCTTTGACACCTGCCCTCATATGACCCTGGTTTTTTGGTGTCTCCTTGACGCCCGTCCTCATATGACCCTGGCTGTTGGTGTCTCCTTGACGTCTGTCTCTGTCCTCATATTTCTGGCTGTTAGTGTCGCTTGACGCCTGCCCTCATATGACCCTGGCTGTTGGCGTCTCCTTGACACCCGTCCTCATATGACCCTGGCTGTTGGTGTGACCTTGACACCCGTCCTCATATGACCCTGGCTATTGGTGTCTCCTTGACACCCGTCCTCATCTCATATGATCCTGACTGTTGGTGTGACCTTGACACCTGCCCTCATATGATGCTGACTATTGGTGTGACCTTGACACCTGCCCTCATATGATGCTGACTGTTGGTGTGACCTTGACACCCGTCCTCATATGATCCTGACTGTTGGTGTGACCTTGACACCTGCCCTCATATGATCCTGACTGTTGGTGTGACCTTGACACCTGCCCTCATATGATGCTGACTCTTTAGAAACAGTTTAATTCTGTTTATGCGTCAACTATTCTGAATGTGATTAAATAAGTTTCTAACTGATGGAAGAATACTGAAAAAAGAAGAAACGTCCCTGAAACAGCGTATTGTTGATGGAAGAGATAGCGCTTTTTATACAATATTTACGGTAATTTTGATTTACGCAGACAGGCTGAATATGACGTTTTGTGGAAAGTGCAGTTAGACTAGTATTTGTGCCGATTTAATCGACGTTGTACATGTAATTTGATAATTAACGTCACTTTATCAAGTATGTTTCACATTGCTATGGACATCTATTATGTTAAGGCTCGAATCTAGCTAGAGGTAGCGTCGTGTACGGTATTAGAAATAGTACTGATGTAGGTTAGGTTCGTTTGTCAGAACAACAGCAGACATTACGTCCGATACAACATTAATTATATTATTGATGTAGGTAATGTTCGTTAATTCGAATCCCGATGTAACGTCTTGAACAGTATTTATTACATTACTTATAAGGTTAGATTCGTTACTCCGAATCATGTAAGAAGTTAAGTTGTGTACAGTATTAAGTTTATTACTGCTGTATGCAGTGTTCGTTGGTCCGAATCCCAGTAGAGGTAACATCGTGTACGGCATTAAGTATATCACGGATGCAGGTTCGGTTCATTGGTTCGAATCTCATTAGAGGTTACGCCGTCTTTTTTTATTTTAAAGTATGTTACTGGTTAGGTTCGGTTAATTGGCCCGAATCCCAGTAAAACTACGTGTACAGTATTTAGTATGTTACTGATAAGGATAGGCTCTTTGGTTCGAATCCCAGTAAAGGTAATGTCCTGTATAGTATCAATGGTATCACCGATGTAGGTAAGGTTCGTTGGTTCGAATCCAGTTAAAGATAACGCCGTGTACAGTATTAAGTATGTTTCTGGTGTAGTTAAGGTTCGTTAATTCAAATCCAGGAAGAGGTAACGTTATGTGCAGTATTATATCCCTGGTGTATGTAAGGTCCGTTAATCCGGATCCCGTTAGGGGTTACGTCGTGTACAGTATTAAGTATGTTACTGCTGTAGGCTATGTGCTTTTGTCCGATTCCCGTTAGACGTAACATCGTACACATTATTAAGTGTACACTTTATTACCTCTTCAGGTAATGCTCGTTAATCTGAAATCCTTTAGAGGTAACGCCTTGTACAATATCAAGTATTTTTCTGATGAAGGTAAGGTTCGTTAATCCGAAGCCAAGTAAAGGTGACATCGTATACAGTATTTATTATATCACTGATGTAGGTAAGATTCGTTAATCCGAATCCCGGTATATGTTACGCCATATACAGTATAAGTATATTACTGATTTGGTTTAATTCGTTAATCCGAATCCTGATATAGGTAACGTTATATGTAGTATTAAGTATATTACTGATTGGTTTATTTCAATTAATCCGAACCCTGATAGAGTCAGTATCGTGTACTGTATTTGGGTTATTACTGATGAAGGTTGTGTACGTTTGTAGGTAATGGCATCGTGGGATACACGGGGTAGCCGATGATGAGGAAATGATCGCCTGTTTGGATTCCAATATACACCCAATCTATTGTATTCATTAAGTGTTTTATTAATCATGAACATGTATTTATTCGCTATTGTATTTGTAACTTCATGGATTTGGACCAAACAGGAAATGCTTCATATAAAAATATATTGCGCAAATTACTTGTACTTTAAAGGGGCATTCATTCATTTGAATAAAGTTTAGGTCTTCAAAATGTAACTTGATGGGAAATATGCATATTTCCACATTAGTAAAGTTATAATCATTACATTAATACGGCAGTTTTACTCTCAAGATAAACCAAAGTTCTTCAGGTATGAAATCCTGAAAATACTTAATTCGCCCCGAAGTATCACTCATTACCAAAAAAACCGACGATATATTTGTGTACGATTTGTCATTGTTCTGTACATTTCGGCGTTAATTTCGTTCCTTGAAGACACAAACACTCATATAATCCTTGTTCGGATATAGATTTCATCATAGTAATTTTGTCTATTTCTGCTGTCCAAACACGAAGGAATGCCCCTTTTAATTGTGTAACATTTATATTATGTTATTATTCTTGTGTTACCATATAACGTCCATAATTAAATGCACGACACGACGATATTCGATAACGACAGGGGGTAAAATCTGAGGTGATATGTAATAACAATGTAGATTTCAAAACGTTAAAACAAAACTTATATTTAGTTATAACATATTTCATATAATCTATGATATTTGCTCACAAAAACATCGTCTGTTTTAATTGATATTACTATATAATGTGCATTGAAAAGCTTTCAATCGTTTATGAAACTTTCTTTTGACTTGAATATTATGCGAGAAATGCGATTTTAATAGATTCAAAATAGCTAGGTAATTATTGTCGGTACGATAATACAGAGCTGATGGAAAACACTCGTCAATATCTCATTTATAACGATTATAACCTTGAAGAAAAAGCTATGTTAGGAATTCTCTAAAATTCATTTATTCAAATTGTTTATTGTTTCCCAGAAAACTGGACATGTATTTTTCGCGTGTCTATCGTAGATTCTGCGACTTTAAATGACACAGATTAATGTGTGATGTTGGCGGCATTCGGATTAAGTTGAGCTCGTGTCTCCAGGGGAATCCCTGTCTGTGATAAATTACAATAGCAATTGTCTTCTATCTAGTGTATAATGATTTTTATATTGTATTGTTTCTACCTGTACTGACTGATTCATCGTTTTATACGGGTACCTGTAAAGTGCGAAACGAAAGCAAAACAAAACGAAACGAAACGAAATCAAACGAAACTAAACGAAATCAAACGCAACGAAACGAAATCAAACGAACCGAAAAAATGAAACATTGATAAAATGAGAAAATATATTATACTGCACATAGGCATAAGTGTCCCATTCTCATCGGTGTAAAAACAACACACCGGAAAGAATAAATCGCAATATTCATTCAGTTCTTTAAATATCAAAAAAAAAAAACTATTCAGATTAAACAGGTACCCGTTTTATACCACAATTACTACAGAATTAATCACAGTGAAGTTTGGGATCATTCAGGATTTCTCAGCGAATTGTTAATGTATATATAATACACTCCGGCGTCAGTCGAAAAGGGGGCCGCGATAGCTTAGTCGGTTAGAGCGCCTGCCACGGAACCTCAAGATGATGATCGGAGGTGCATGGTTCGACCCAAACTTCACGTGTCGGTTTTTGTTTCTCGGGAAGCTGAGAAACAGGCCGGTCTGTGCTGTCGTGGTGGGGTCCTTGTGCAAGACTCTGTATCTTAATTGCTCTGGATGCCATGATCCGTCCTCATATGACTATAACTGTTGCGAGGATGTTAAACCCCTGAGAAACTGGATGGCATCCCATATGTGGTTTAGTGATGTCACCAACTACTACAAGGAGACTTCGTCTCAATATGACCATGGATGTTCACGGGACAATAAACACAGAAAAAACACATACACACACAAATTAACAAATCTTTTCTTTATAAATACATTAAATACGTGTAATTATACTTTTAAAATCATTTTGTATAATACTATATTCTCAATGGTCGTAAGGATGGTGGTGTATTTCAGTGTTAATGTGTTCAATAAAGTTAAAATAAACCAATGTTTTGTGTTGTGAGTCTATGTACAACAAAGACAATACCATGACGTCATAACAAACCGATCTATGACGTCACATGTTTGCTGCTGAGCTACCTAGCAATCAGCAATGGCGGAGATGTCAGCATGTTATCATTGGATGACAACACGATTGATAAATGTATAAGATTATTAGTAACGATATGCATTTGTTTGTTGGTCAGCACATGGTTCGAATTGCCTTCTTTCTACTGGTACCTCACTTGGTAAGTTTGTCTGTCTATCTGTATATCTGTCTGTCTGTCTATCTCCACCACGGTATACTTTCAAAGTTGACTTGTTCTTAAATTTAAAAATATTAATCAATTTAAAGATTGAATTAATTCTAATGTTAGCAAAATTTAAAACAAACAGCCATAACTTTTCCGTTTTTATACGCCCGCCGCGAAGGCGTCACCCTGTCCGTCCGTCCGTTCGTCCACCAACATTTACATTGTCCGGAGGTTTCAAAGTACTGAATGAATTTCAATGAAACTTCATACAGTTGTTCCTTGCAACAAGCTCTGAAGACGAATCGAATTTCAAGGTCGTGGTTTGTGAATCTAGGTCATTGTTACTATTTTTAGAAATCTTGTATAACTTTCATTGTCCGGAGGTTTCCCGTCAAAGTACTGGATGGATTTCAATGAAACTTCAAACAGTTGTTCCTTGCAACAAGTTCTGGAGACGAGTCGAATTTCAAGGCCGTGGTTTGCGGATCTAGGTCACTGTCACTATTTTTTTTTTTTTTTTTATTTTCTATCACTTTCCTTGTGCGGATGATTATAGCTGTGGGATTCTTGAAGTTTACTACTCCCCACACAAAGCCATTTGGATATCTCTCGGTAAATAAAGGTAATCACAGTGTATCAAACAACAATTGATTTTATTCCATTTCAGCTTGCACAAACAATCATTTCATTGCACATCTGCATGTATACCCTTATAAATGCCTGCATGTTATAATCACGTACTAACCATGCGCCACTAATATTCCTTTTTCACACCCAATTGTTCATGCTTAACGTTATAGTTAATTCTTTCCTTCAACTAAACTGTGCGTCGATTTTCATGGTGGGCGTATTGTGTACCGTTCGCGGTACTCTTGTTGAGAGAGAGAGATAGAGAGAGAGAGAGAGAGAGAGAGAGAGAGAGAGAGAGAGAGAGAGAGAGAGAGAGAGAGAGAGAGAGAGAGAGAGAGAGAGAGAGAGAGAGAGAGAGAGAGAGAGAGAGAGAGAGAGTCTGAGAAGGTGCTCTTCACAATAAGGAAGGTCCAACTATTTATACACATAGATTGTAACAAATGTCCAGTTCCCAGTGGTCTTGTCTTGTCTTGTATCTTCTTGTCTTTCTTTCTTTCTCCTTTTCTGTCTAGTGTGGAGCCCGACCTGGGATATTACAAGAGCGTTGTTACTTATTTTATGGATGTGAGAGTTAAGAGGATATGTCCAACTCGAGCTGAAATAATAAAGGTGAGTATGGAATAATTTTAAAGATGGGTTCCCAGCGACTATCGCTCATCGCATGGTGCACTGTCTCTTTTCGCTTGGCGGGACGCTGATGCGACAGTGCCACCATAGGAAACTTTGTTTTGTTGACCCAGTGTCGCGTCATTTTTCGCGCACTGTTGCATTTCGCATGGCACCAGCATATGTGACAAAACTGCGCGCCGGTGCGACATAAAAAATGTGTCTCCATTTCGCATTGGCGGGGTACTTTCGTCGCACGACGCATTGTAACTCTTCGCATGGCGCACTGTCGTTCTTTGCATGACGCACTGTCGTTCTTCGCATGATGCATGCGCTGTCGTGCTTCGCATAACTCAATGTCGTTCTACGCATGATGTACTATCGCAATTCACATGGCAGGTGCGACAAAGGGCAGTGTATGCAATGGCAAGATCCAGTAGAATGACATTTCCTTCTCGGAGACTGTCTAATGAACTGTAAAATTATTACAAACAGCAATAATGCAATGGAAGGTTGTGATTCCATTTGTATCTTGTAGGGATGTATATTGTGCACGTACAAAACATGCATGTTGATTCGCGAAATCTCGATTTTCACCTTTTGAAAGATTGGCCGTATATGTAGGTTTAGTCATATAAAACACGTTAAATACAAATCTTGTATATTTTGTTTAAATTGTAAGAAGACTTATGTTAATTGTTAATTTAATTTTTTTTTCAAATACGCTTTATAGAGTTTGCTTTAAATGCCAAAACAGAAACGCGAATGTGAAAAGATGTGTCAATTTTATATCAGATATGTCATTATACACTGCGTCCTGTGGGAAGTTTCTCGTCGAGTTGTGTATAGTAAACACGCACGCGTATGTGTATAGTAAACACGCACGCGGATGTGTATAGCAAGCACGCAAGCGTATGTGTATAGCAAACACGCACGCGTATGTGTATAGCAAGCACGCACGCGTATGTGTATCGCAAACACGCACGCGGATATGTATAGCAAACACGCACGCGTATGTGTATAACAAACATACACGCGTACGTGTATCGCAAACACACACACGTATGTGTGTAGCAAACACGTATAGACACTACGCACGTGTCTTTAAGTTATTCGTGTGAATGGATAAAGTATGCATTATGCGTTTGGGTTTATCACGTGATTGTCTATTTACTTCCAAATATGATGCTTTCCCGACCTGGCACGCCAACAAGGCGGTTAAATGCGGGACATAGATAAAGCAAAGAAAAAAATCTATTCATTTTATTTGCTTATATATATATGTACAACAACTTACTTTACAAATCTGGTACCAACGCAAACCTCATAACTTTGACAATCTGGGAAAAATAAAAAATAAAAGAATTAATAACAAATATTTATACGAGGAACAAAAATTGAGCGCAAAAACGTGGGAACCCATCTTAAACCGTCTTCTTTACCATAGATAAAAGTAATTGGTTGAAATATTATTCTACCTGTATCTTTTCCAACATATATATATATATATATATATATTTACATTTCCACTGTGTGTTCTCTAGATGAAGGTACTAACAAAATTAGCGTTCATTCCTAGGTGAACAATTAATCTGCCGCGTATGAATACATACGCGTAGAATGCAGAAGTGTGAATATAAACTCGCGTTTGATTACACATGAAATAATGTTTTATCAACTTTAAAACTTGTTAATAATTGTAAAATTGAAGACAACATTTCAAAATGTTTCTTTCATGATGATTAAAATAATGAATTTGTGTGGAACTATATTGTGTGTACTTGTGTACTTGATTACCTTTCCCGCCAAATTGGAACTATCTAGCTGTTACGCTGTTACATCGATCATTCAGCTGTTTCGTCACTACGTATAACGAACGTAGAGTACTGTTTCTTATGATTTTTTTCAAAGATTACGTTGAAAAATAGTTTTGAAATGTAAATATAAGAAATAGTTGTTATTTTTTGTTGTTCACTGGTGTATGAACGGCATTTTTGACAGATACTTCAACATGACGCGCTAATGCGCGTCATTAAAATATCTGTCAAAAATGCCGTTCATACACCAGTGAACAACAAAAAATAACAATTATTTCTTAAATATTTTTAAATAATATATATGTATCTGGTTAGAATGTTGTCTCTTTTAATGAAATATAGTGATATATACCAACCAGTTATAAAATGTATTTATTTATTTTAGGACATTGTGTACAATGCATTCTTTGCCATCGTTTTCGACGAATTGTAACAGAGTCAAACAGAGATGGCCAACCACAGTGCCCATGTTCCGGGAATGGAGAACTCGTATGTGATCTCGTAAGTGATAGCCATCACGTTGCGTTGGATTACAATAAGTTTTTATAGTATTCGGGTTCATTCATTTTCACAGAAAAGATATACATGTATATCGAATGTGGAATTCTTGTATATCTACGAGTAAATGTCTACTTATCTCGCTCTGTCGTCGTCGCGATGTGAAATACTAATTCTTTGATAATTTTTCTTTCATTACAGATTTGTTGGATCGAGAAAATGCCGATGATGGAAAAACAGCTGTGGGAATGACGCGTAACACATTCTATATTGTTTTAAAGTTTGTCATAATGACTAGTTGGGCCTTTCCGACATTAACCATTGATGGTTTCGTGGGAGAAAAACTGCCAACATACTCGTTGAATTGATCATTAAAACATCCGTTCATATTGGTTTTCAGAGTTATATGTTATTAAATGCGTCCGATGTCGGTTACATGTAAATGTCAATTGTATGTGGCGTCGTTTTACTTAAGTATTTCGTTTGACTAAAACGATACCATGAAATTACTAGAACATTATATTGATATCTATTATCGGTATATTGATGTCCCTTATCATTATAGTGATATCACCTAATCATTATAGACATATCAACTAGTCATTATAGACATATCACCTAGTCATTATAGAGATATCACCTAATCATTATAGTGAGATCACCTAATTATTATAGAGATATCACCTAATCATTATAGAGATATCACATCGTCATTATAGAGATATCACCTAGTCATTATAGAGATATCACCTAATCATTATAGAGATATCACCTAATCATTATAGAGATATCACCTAATCATTATAGAGATATCACCTAATCATTATAGAGATATTACCTAATCGTGATAGAGATATCACATAATCATTATAGAGATATCACCTAATCATTATAGAGATATCACCTAATCATTATAGAGATATCACCTAATCATTATAGATATATCACCTAATCATTATCATGATATCACATCGTCATTATAGAGATATCACCTAATCATTATAGAGATATCACCTAATCATTATAGTGATATCACCTAATCATTATCATGATATCACCTAATCATTATCATGATATCACCTAATTATTATAGAGATATCACCTAATCATTATAGATATATCACCTAATCATTATCATGATATCACATCGTCATTATAGAGATATCACCTAATCATTATAGAGATATCACCTAATCAATTTAGAGATATCACCTAATCATTATAGTGATATCACCTAATCATTATCATGATATCACCTAATTATTATAGAGATATATCACCTTATTATTATAGAGATATCAACTAATCATTATGGTGATATCACCTAATCATTATAGACATATCAACTAGTCATTATAGTGATATCACCTCGTCATTATAGAGATATCACCTAATCATTATAGAGATATCACATCGTCATTATAGTGATATCACCTAATGGTTATAGTGATATCACCTCTTCTTTATAGAGATATCAACTAGTCATTATGGTGATATCACCTAATCATTATAATGATATCACCTCATCATTATAGAGATATATCACCTCGTCATTATAGAGATATCACCTAATCATTATCATGATATCACCTAATCATTATTGTGATATCACCTAATCATTATAATGATATCACCTAATCATTATAATGATATCACCACTTTAGAATTGTTTTCAGCATTTTATACAGTATTATATGACTTTGTTTTAATGGATATTAATTATTCCATACGTCGGTAGAAAATTGTATGCAACGTGTATATCTAAGTCCGTGATCTTAATTTCAAAATGCCAGTGCTAAAATTTGTATTTGCTCAATTGTCGGTAGACATGTATAGGAGTGACTCCTATACATGTCTACCGACAATTGAGCAAATAATTTTCTATTTCAAGAAAATTCATTGACAAGCAAAATCATTGAAATTTTGTTAAAATGTATAAAATGTGTGTAGTAGCGACAACTTTTTGCATGTCTCTGTATCTTATGATTAACGACTGTGAAATAATCATAGCATCGTTTTCCAATAAATATAATAACAAACGCTGAACATTTGCAACGCACAACGGTTGTCTCCCTTCCTAGGCCAGTAGAGGGCGTGTTGATACAAACTTCCTGTTGGTGTTATTGACCTGGGAAAATAGAGAAGAAAATCTTATTTGTCCTCAGGTAAAATCACAAACGAGATAAGACTGTTGTGAAATATGCGTTTTTGCCTAATTAAGAAACAATATGGAACATGAATACGTAAAAATGATCATCTTACTGCCATTATAATTGACTGTTTGAAGCGAAAGGACCTCCGGTACTGTCCAGGAAGAGTGATTGTTTACTTTTATTGTTTTCGTTTTTAGAAGCGATCACGTTACATAACTAACAGTAATTCAACTTATTTAGATTTCTTGGGTACAATTTTAACATTTGTCTTTTGTTTATACATCATACAAATGAAATCTTATCTCTAAATGTGACACAAGTTATGATACAAGTAACATTTATCATGTTGTGGGCTAGGTGTAATCAAATCCGAGAACATCGTTGCCTGAAATGTTGGCATCTTTCGAATAAATAACTGAAAAAATGCCAAAAGAAAAATCTTAGTAAACAAATGCCTTGACGTGCAAAACGTCCCCGGACACTCATTCTGCCCTGGTCACTCATCAGGTAAACCGTGAATATTGACATATGTATGTGGTATTGATATATTGACAGACGAACGAATATTGATACTAATGATTCATTTATTATTAATGGTTACTAAGGTGACGATTGACCCTTACTCTTACTTGACTTTATTTTCTTGATATCCAATTAATATTATCGAAGACATCACCTGCATTCTTCTTGTATGACCTGAATGATACATTAATGACAAGTAAGTTGTTCTTCATCATGTAATGGTTTAAATTTCACTCATGACTGCTGTAATGAAATAAATTAACACTTCAAGAAATAGTCTTTTTAGTCCATAAATGACACGTACAGACTGCATTATGTGTAAACTTGATCACTTACAATCATCACATGATCATAACCAGTCATCTAAATGGCAATCCTTGTGACATGATCTACATATATAATATTTTATAAAGCTATCATAAAGTATATTTTGTAGATTATAAATGTAAGAAAAGTTCACATTAAAATAACAATGACTTAACTGAGCAACTGCTTTGACAACCACACCAGTTCATGTCTGGTGAGTCCAGAATTAATTTTAATGCATACTGTATATATGATTTACAGTGGGTTTTTTTTCCTGGTCATTTTAGAAATTTGCAAACTGTCAGATATTTTGGAATCTTTGTGTATCAGAGGGAAATGCAGTGAAATAGATTCCATGTTACCACTTAATTAATTATATATATATATAATTTCATTGGAATTCATTCCTGTTTATAATATCACAACCAAAATAAATAGACAGGAAATTAAAAGCACAGATTTGATTGCTAATTGATCAAAACCTGATGATAACATGTGCTTTTATTTCATTTTCTAGTGAAGTGGCCATGTAACGTAATTACCAGCCATGTCTTAGGAGAAATAATGATTTCCTTTCATTGAGACATGTAGTCACACTGTTTCTTGTGAGTGTACCCGTCCACAGTTCCTTGTCATGTTTGGAGCTTCTAATGTGCTATAGCACATTATAAGGTGACACTGGTGAGTTATTGCAATAATCATGATATGTCATACCTGTATAGTACATTTATAAATTGCTAACAGATGTCATTTCATTGTCCTAACAACTAAGTCCACCCCTTATTTAGAGTAAAATGTGATGTATTGAATTGACATTATGATCATCAGACCAGAAAAAAGGCTTTTATCTGCATATGGTGAGCATGCTCAGTCAATTTTTTCACTTGGCAATTTTTGAAAAAAGTGCACACAATATGTGCAAATTTACAGTAATAGAAATAAAAGATTGTTTGATCAACACACTCAACCCCTTCCACAAGTCATTGCTCTTGTCCGTTTGAAATTTTCCGTGTTTGTAAGCTGACAGCTACTTTAGTAAAAAGTATATAAATTGTTTATTTAAACATCGACAATGTTATTCACTTAACACAGGACAAAATTCCAGAATGTCAACACCAACGCTACCAATAAGTGGAGGCAATGGTCACACAGGGGGAGGTAAGTATGACTAGAGGTTTTTGAGAAGTTTAAAATTCCATTGAAATGTTCTGCAATTGAAACTGTGATAGACTTTAAACTATTATCATAGTTGTCCAAAAACAAGAACAATTTAAAATCATAAACTCTTGATATGACAGGAAAATAGAAAATTTAGCATTATAATTGTTACCTTTGCAGTTTAATCGAAAGAGAATCGTTTCAGAACACAAAGTGCATAATACATGTAGTTTATAAAAATATTTGATTAGAACATTGGATCATTTTCCCCAGTTTAGAAATGTTCAACAGGATGAGTCTTATCACCAATGTTCAAAGTTTCTTATATAGTAATGAATGAATTTAAGAATTACTTCCGCTTATATTTCCGTGATTCTTACAAGTCATAACATTAACTTTTGTCTAATTGGTTTCTAGCGGACGATGTGAGCGTGAAGGAGCCGGATAACTCTGAGTACCAAAAGTCTTTACAGATTGTTCTGGGGACGGTGTGTGGAGTGTTTGGCTTCTTAGGCCTCCTGCTTCTTATCTCTATTCTCTATCGACTCTACAAACGGCGTCAGGCAAGAAGGAACTACACTACAGGTACAGTACTAGGGTTGATATGCCACATTAATCTGTGCTTAAATTACTGTATAACGTGGTATTAGTCCCTACCTGTGAAACTGGGGGGGGGGGGGGGGGGGGCTATATGTTTCCTCCCTGTCTGTCCAGCTGTCTGTTGTCTGTTTGTCTGTCCGTCCACTCAGTTCTCCACTTTTTTCTCTGCCATGCTGCAAGGTATATTGGTGAAAGTAGGTAACTTCAGTATGAGTAGGTACAGATTAAGTTCAAGTTTCAGGGTTTTTGGGTCAAGGTCAAGGTCACTGTTACTATTTTTAGCGGGGACCGGAAGGGACATGTATTGCTTAAGCAATACTCTCAGAATGCTTGCTTTTTAACGAAGTGTGGATTTTTTTTTTGTATTTTACAACCACATGGTATTTGAATTTGCAAAATTTTACTAAATTTTATAGTAATAGTGAATCAGATTGGTGTGGTAATCTAGACCTCTTTTATAATGTTGTCTGTTCATGTGGTGTTGACAGGATGTGTACTTAAACTCTTTAAAGTTCATTACTGTTACTATATAAAGCCCAAATGCTACACTTAATATTTGATAAATGGTATCAAAACTGCAAGAATTAGAATTGCAAAAACTAAATATCAGTTTTGGAAGCAAATGTGATATATTATGTCTTAATTAGATGCAATATTTTAGTGATCTTTGTAAGAATTTGGAATTTGAATCTGAATGGTCAATGTTTTGCTGATATGGAACACTGCAAGGTTTGCAGAAGAAAAAGAAATAATTATTGACTTACAATCAAGGTCACAAGGGTCAAAGTTATTAAAATATCAGTACACAAGCAACTTTTGAAGAACCAAAAGGATTAGAGTCACGATAATTGGTCTACATGTACAGCTTAATATCATTTCTGAATGATACAAAAGTGACCAGAAACGACATTGAACTTCATTCAAGATCAAAGGTGTCAGTATCTTTATTGCTTATAACTTCGTCTGAAGGATTATTTTTAAAATATTCAAATGCTCTTAACTATATAAGCTGGTACAAAATATTATATGTTATTCAATACAAAAGATGTTGACCTAATGCTCTTAACGGAAATCAGCTGGCTTACTTTTACTGCTTCTATTTTAGGAAAAAATTAAGTTGATGATTTTGACTTTGATTTACAGGATCAAGGGAGCAGAATGAATTAAACAGCTCTATAACTCTAGGTATGTAGTCAACATACACAGGAATATGTTGTATGTTATCTATTGTGTGCCAAAATAAGCATTCAGCTTTAAAAGGAAGTAAAACAAATTCTGAATGCCTATTTATATTGCTGTATTTCTTTCATTTGTACATGTACCAGGAAAATAATTTGTGAAAGGAATACAAAATATCTTGCAATAAATGCTAAGATATGTCTGAGTATATTTTTTAATTCAATAATAATGCATAACTAAGCTGTACATAGAGTGCTCCAGATAGCTTGTACACGCATATTTCTTTTCAAAGAAATTGTTGACCTGGGATAATTCAAGCAAACAGAATTCATATGATTGCATCAGTTTGCAGCTTAATGCATGTATATACATGTAGCTATCTAAGAATAGCAAAACACACAAGGTAGGGGTGAACAAATCCCTATGTTCAATGTTCAAAGGTAATCTGCTTGCTGGAGCACTGTACACTATAATATAGGAAGTCAGACTTATTCTGACATTTTATCAACTATTTTATATAGGTCTGGTGTCTGCATCATTGATACAAAACAAGTTGACAAAATGTAATGATGATTTGGACTATAATATAAGTTGCTTTCTTTCCGAAATGTTTTTTTCTTTCATATAATACACTAGAACCTGGCATATCTGAACTGCCCAAGACACCCAACAGGAAAACTTGAAGTATTGGAAACATAACAGGAGTTGAAAATTCAGAAATTCTAGAAATAGTGATTTCTATATTTATAATTGTATGTTTGATGTTTTCAGATCTTGAACAGAAGCAGATACCATCAGTGTTGCTCCTGTACGCATATGACTGTGCAGCTCACGAGAAAGTTGTATCAGCACTAGCTGGCTACCTCATAGAGACCTGCAACTGCAATGTTCATCTTGACCTGTTCGAAGATCAAATCATTTTTGAGCGTGGATTGGACGACTGGCTCGTGGATCGCTTACAGGAGGTGGATTACATCATTGTTCTTTGTTCGGTTGGTGCCAGACTACGATGTACAAAAAAACGTGTTAGATTCAAATTTGATCCATGCAGAAAGATTCCTGACTATTTTGCTGTGGCTGTTGACTATGTGGCAGAGAAAATGAGAGTAGAGCGCTCTAAAGGCCTAGCCATGTCTAAATATGCTGTGGTTTACATGGACTATTCCACAGCCAGTGACATTCCCCATCAGTTGGAGACTGGTGCCAAGTTCTGCCTGATGCGGGACATCTTGCCGCTGTTTTGTCACTTGCATGGGACAAGTACAGAGCAAACTAAAAATGGCAACATATGTTTGGGAATATCGGATAAAACATATGACAGCTCAGAGCTAGGAACAGAGCTCAGAGTTGCTATAGAATCTGCAAAAGAATTTTTTCGTTGTAATCCAAACTGGGTTGAGGATAGTATGGAATTCATTCCCCCACCGAGTAAGTCAAAATCTCGCCACACAAGGAAAAGCTCCTTGGAGCCTTTGTTAGGGGATCTGAAAGTGAGTATGCCGGAGACTGATGACCTTCAACAGGTCAACACATTGGTTGATGTTCACAGCCAGACCTTGCCACGCAGTACGAAACAAACAAACTTGAATATGGTGGGAAGTATACAGAATCGTCAGAATTCTCTCCCCTCCTCATTGTCTAGCCATCAGACTTTGTCTACCCCACCAAATCACACCTCAAAATCGTGTGACAGCTTTCAGTCGCCATCGCTTTACAGTGGCCTGGAACAAATGCCGTGTATGGTTTGTGGAAAGGAGGGTGAACACAACCCCAGCACACGGTGTAAAGGGCGCCGGCTTAATCGGCAGCTCACTCAGGACAGCGAGGATGACATGTCTGTCTATAGACACAAGAGTAAATCCATGCCGACTGTGTGTGATTCTAGTATCCACAGCTCCCAGACAGTGTTTCAGGCAGATGTCCATAAGGAATGGGATGAACATGGGGCAAAATTGTCAGGCTCAGAATCGCAGGATTCCGGGTCAAACAAAGACTTTGCAATGGAAGACCTTGAAAAGGATCTGCAATCCATTAGAATGCCCTCTAGTCTTAAAATGGGGTCGTTTCATTACGACATCCCATCCATAGCAGTTCGGCCTATTCCTAAGGTTACTTCACATATACAGACTTCACCCTCCCCCATGCCCCACTTACCTACCGCGGCAGACGCAGCACTGCTCCTTCAGCCCCTCAAGCAAACATTCCCCAAGGGAGACAAGTCATCAAGTGCTATGTCATTGGAGGAACAGATCTATCAGCTGCAAGACATCAGGTTGTGAATTTGTAACCCTGTGTGTATATTAATTGGAATACCAGTATGGACATGTGTCCTGATCAATCCATCTCGACTAAAATCGATTATAAACATACACTGTACAAACATCAGGTTTATTCTTTGACTTTGTCCTTTACACAGGGTCTTGCATGTTTCCAAACAGGTTGTCAAAATAGTTACTATCAAAATATGGCATTGTGCATTGTATTTTCAAATTTTTATGGTACTCAGGTAGACAGACAGATATATAACTGTAACTGAAGATAAATCATGTATATAGGAATACTGTATTTGATTTCATATCTAGTGCTGCAACCATACACAGCCCTCACAATACGATTCGTATCGCAGTACTTGTCTCAGATACGATACATATCACGGTGCATTTATTTTGCACATGATCAGTGGAATATATTAAACAGCATCTGTTTCTGTTCCACGGAACCCGAAATGTTTCCAAATATTTGATAAGCAGTCACTCAACGAAAGCGCTTCCGCACCCCATGCTGGTTTTGGGCGATGCTAATTATTGCGCAGAAAACTGGAAATGGCCTGATCTGCAAAACTGTTAGCGTACCGTGCCCCAAACTGTGCCATTAACACCGTGATATACGTATATATCGTCCCACGGATTACCATTGCAGCACTACTCGTATCTTAAATAATAAATGGCTCCTGTTTTGGAATTCTCTGAAACATTTTCTGTGCATTAAATACAGCCTCTCCTGATGTATTATTGATGTCTGATGTAAATGTTACATCTGTAATTAAATTACTGATACGACAAACAGACTTGACACAAATTCCAAACCCAGGGTTCATGGATATGTATATTACCGTGTTGTGTATATAAAGATATGAATATAATATATTAACTCTTTTGGGATTTTGTGCCAAGTCCCTGTGGTTACCAATAGCTAGACTAATATAGATTTAATTATAAAAGGAGAAAAAATAATTACCTGGAAAGCAAAACATTTTCTTAAAATGGAAAACAAATGCTTTAATGCATTTACCTGTTCAACATTTTTTCTGTTTTCTGTTTCTATCAACCATGCATGCCATTCACAGATGTTTATGTCGCCAGATTTGGACCCAACATAGATGTGTACATACTGGTACCAGTTACATATGTAATGCAGGAACACACTACTACTACAAATAGATAAGGTGCTTTAGTGTATATATATTGTGTAACTAATTAACGAGACTCTCATTAAAAATACCTATATGTTGTACATATAAGCTGTAGGAAACCCCAAATTGTGATATATATACATTCATTCTATACTGTAATTAGTATTTTCTAATCTGTATTCTATTGCTTTGACAAATTATTTTGTAAGTATATTACCTGTATATAAACTTACAAACTTGTCACAATCTATTAACTGTAGATGTGAATGTTGTATTTGTACATTTATTGATGAAAACAGTAATTTTTCAGCAAAACAAAATGTCTGTTGTACCTATATTTATTTAACATTTTATTTCGCAAGTCGAAAACATATTATATGTTATGTAAAAATTGTGATATATATATGTGTGTGTGTAGTGTCATGTTTATTTGATGATTTCTGTTATCTGGTTTCTTTGCTACTGTAAATCACTTGTATTTTGATTTTTGGATTTATTTTCATGTTAAGAGGCATCAAGATCTAGAGTCTTGCATAGTCCATGACACGAAAAGCTCATTTTTAGCGAATTTAAAGTAATATCTAGATCATCGTTGATTATGCCGTTCAAAAAGATGTCTCAAGATGTAAATTTGTAAAATAAAATACAGTGGAACTTCGTTAATTCGAACTGAATAGGACCTAGAGAAAACTTAGAGTTATCTAAGTGTTCGAATTAAGCGAGTTGTAATTTTTGATGCAAAGTTTGGTCAATATTTGTCAACAAAAAAATGTATTTGCGAAATCTAAGTGATCTACAAAATGAAGCAATTAGATTTAGTGTTCAATGCATGATGACTATTGATAAAGATTAAATTCTATCTAAATATACCAAAATCCAACAATAAGCTAATGTCTGCTAATTAAGCCCACACAATCTGATCTACCAGAGTTATCTCCCTCTGTTGCAATATAGTGATAAGCTTGGCAGCCAGTGGGGCCAAGATTAAGCCCATGTATTTCTATTACTGCTTAGTGAAAATGTTAACAAATTTATCCTTGTTTCATAAATCTGCAAATTACAATAAGTCTACCAGTTTTTAGCTCACCTGAACCGAAGGTCCGGTGAGCTTATGGCATGGCCCCTGCCCGTCGTCCGTCTGTCCGTCTGTCAACATTTGCTTCATATCATTACTAGTCTAAAAGTTCTCATTGGATTTTGCCCAAATTTGGTCAGAAACATCCTTGGCGGAAGGGGTTTAGATTTTGCATAAATGGTGACTCGGATCCCAAGGGGCCAGAGGGGCGGGGCCCAATATGGGAAATAGAGGTTATTCCTTTAAATCACTACTTGTCATAAATTTATAAATGGATTTGAACCCAATTTGGTCAGAAACATCCTTGGGGAAAGGGGAACAGATTTTGCATAAATGGTGACTCTGCCCCCCCCTGAGGGGCTCAATGGACAGGGCCCAATAGGGGAAATAGAGGTTATTCCTTTAAATCGCTACTTGTCATAAATTTATGAATGGATTTGAACCAATTTAGTCAGAAACATCCTTGGCGGAAGGGGAACAGATTTTGCATAAATGGTGACTGACCCCGAGGGGCCCAATAGGGGAAATAGAGGTAATGCCTTAAAATCGCTACTCTTCATCAAGTTATGAATGGATTTGAACCCAATTTGGTCCGAAACATCCTTGGGGGAAGGGGAACAGATTTTGCATAAATGGTGACTCTGATCCCCGAGGGGCCCAATAGGGGAAATAGAGATAATTCCTTTTAAATTGCTTTTAGTCATTATGTTATGAATGGATTTTAACCCAATTTGGTCAGAAAAATCTTGGGGGGGGGGGGGGGGGGGGGGAAGCAAAACATATTTGCATTAATGATGACTTTGACCCCCAAGGGACCAAATGGGCAGGGGCCCATAGGGGAAATAAACGTAAATACATAAATTGCTACTAGTCATAAAGTGATGAATGCATGTTCTAAAAACAATTTTTGAGGTCTTTCAGACCCTTAGAGAGTCTGGAGTTTATTATTTCTTCAAAGCACTATAACCATATATAGCATTGTTTGAGATTAACAAATAAAACGAATTGAACATGAACATTATTTTGACATTTGGTCTATTCCATCCAGGTGAGCGATACAGGCCCCATGGGCCTCTTGTTTAGTTAGAGTTGGAAGGTGTGTTTGACTCCGGGGTTTATTACAGAATTTAAGTACCGCCTTGAAAACTAGCATTAAATCAGGCCTGACTTAAAAAATGCTTGATTTCAGGAGAAGTATTTTCCTCCTGAATTCAATTTAATTTTTCATATATTCGTTTTGCTAAGCATATACATCATATATTTAGCTATGTATATATTATATGTTTGTAACTAAATGTACGTATGTATGTATATCTAATCATATATCTTGTCTAGAATGTAATTATATAAAATTCAGATTTTTTTTTTTTGACAAATTGATATATACCCCGGTAGGTACATTTGTACATCTGTAATTATAATGATGGTTTTTGTGCAATATCAATGAGTTTTGAATAGTCATTATTCACCTGTGCCCAGGTGAAAAATAATGGGTTAGGGGTTATTCCAGAAAATTGGTATTTTTTCTATGACTTTGGATTGCAAAATCACAGAAAAATGGACTGCAACAAATGCAGCGTGGTAAAATCATAATTCATTTAAATATGAATTTCAGGGAACACAGGTCCAGAAGTCTGTTTATGGAATGAAGGCATTGTGTAATTATGCTTGTATCACCTATATATGTACTTACTGAGTTTTGGCATACCTTAATTCTTAATTAAAAAGTTGCAATATTTGATAATAAAATATATTATGATAATAATATTGCTTGTTTAGATATTCACATTAAGGTTTGTACCCTAAACATTTAATCAGAAATATTCTTTAAAAGCGTATTAGTGGCATTCTGTTTTTTGGTGTACAAGCTATTTGAGGGATGAATTGGAATGGGTAGAGTAAGTGACGTTTTTTGGTCCATGGTTTCTCAAAATGATTAAATGATTTGAAATGGTCAGCTTATGACTGACTTTTACATTTAAAATTTTATTCATTGTTAAGTTGCAATCAAAATAATTCAATGGTGAAGAAATAAGACTGCAAGGCATCTACCCATCAAAAAATATATGAAAATGTTTGAATTGATAAATCTTCAGGTAAGTTTATACTGCGAAATGGCTCGATCAATTTTCTTCATTTTCTTTGTAAGTTTATACTGAGAGTTAGAAATGGTTCGATCAATTTTCTTCATTTTCTTTGTAATATGGTATCCCTTGTTTTGAGCCTTGACCCTTATTCCAAGGGTCATGACCTGGTTTTTCATCACACTGAATATCATGGTATACTTTCCTGGAGTTATCTCCCTTTTACAAATACATGTATAACCCAAGGAATTATAACTAAATCTGCTCTTTGTGCAGTTCTTATTTTGACAAATATTGGGACCAATTGCTTTACTTATTGTACCTCTTCCTTCGGGTAAAATGGGTATATGTGATAGGCTCTTGTTGATTCTGACAAGGAAGTCAGCAAAATTGTATGTAGTACTGTTAGGATCGATGCACTAACTTACTTAATGAATATATGTGTGAAATGTTGAATATACATGAATGTGAATATTAATTACCGATTCTCATTAGTGCTTTAATATCCATTGTTTCTATTATCTGGTTATTATTTCATAAATATTGTATACATGATTCAAAATCGGTGTAAATGCAGTTAAAACGTTTTGATGTTTGGTTTGTACTTAATGATTATGCCAATGATATTACAAAAAAAATGTATTTTGTGTTTATATTTATATATATATGCCAATGCCTAATTATAAGCTATCAATTTTGTATGTAAATTTTGTGATCTCATATCAGTTCTATTTCAAATTGTGATTGAAATCTATTCTGTACAGTAATGTAAGGGACAGCAAGGTACCAGAGACAAATAAATGATCCATATAGCTTTTGTTACATGGCAGTTTGCCCACAGGATTTAGAAAACATTATCTAAGAATGAAAAAAATGTTTAAAAAAAAGAATCAGATTTGTACATGTTGAATTATGAAACAATTTCTTTAGGTTGATAAGTATTGTGTAAATAGACTTTGGTACATCACAATAAGTATTGGGTATTGGATTCAAGTCTATTCACATACATATTGAATTGTTCAGTTCCATATCAAAATGTAATTTTACATGTTGTAAATAGGGACAATTTCATAATCAGCGACTTTTCTGACTTCGGAGATATTTATCAATCTGACATTTGATAATGTTTGGTTTCTATGAGTTTCCTAATTAATTAAGACACCAATCAAACCATACACATATACTGATCATCAGGGATTCATTATAAATTAGTGACAACACTTATGTTTACTTTAAATTAACAGAAACATATATCTAACGTTTCATTGTACTTGAATAATATTTCCATGATAGAGAAATTTTTAATTACCAAGTAAGCTTAGATCTAAGTCTAAAGCGTGTTCAATGATGCAGAACCTGACTGGTTGATGCTTATTGAGAAAATATTTTTTTTCTTCTAAATCTAGGAATCGAAGTTAAGTAAAACTTCAAATTATCTTAAGAAACAAGGATATTGAAGTTACGAAATGCTTATGCGGATACTTCATTCCATGAACTAATGTATTTGCAGAACACATTTGTCTTAAGTCATTTATCAGCCGTTCTGCTTGTATTATGCTGTGTACATGTACTGATTTTGTTAAGAGCACATTACTAATCATGCTTTTGTGATGTATGAAATATCAACTGTACCTGTGATAAACCTAGGATCTGTTATTCATAAGTAGAAGCTAATATGAGTTTAGATTATTCTTTTGTTCAACAACAGAAAATTAATCATATGTAAGTCTGTGGCTCTGTATACCCTTCTTTTGCAGTAAAACGACACTTAAAGTTGTATTTCATTAGCGAAAACAACTGTTGACAATTTCATCGTGTAGTTTTTTTGCGTGGATGTGAAATTTCGAAATAAGGTAGAATGTATGTACATTTGTATAAGATTTATCACAAAAGATATACATAAAAAGTGATTCCATTTAATGCCATCTACATTTTGTGTAGTTAAATTAATGTATCATTTTACATTATGGAGATATTGAAGAAAAATTCTTAATTCTGAATACATTTTTCTATAATTTCTTAATAAAACAATCATAAGTGTATGATTTCATGACAATTTATATACATGTACATACGCTAATTTATAAGAATCCTTTTTTTTAACATACAAATTTATTTAAGTCAGTTTAAGTTAATTGAAAGCAAAATTTCAAATATAGCTACAAGCATGCGCATGCATATGTTTAAGTATTACTACATGATAATTTCATTCGGAAGCCATGGTCATACATACAGTATTTTGCATTCAGTTTTAAGATATTGATTTATTCATTATGAAACTGAAGGGTGATACAACTGAGCACAGTCACACAGTAGCACTGTTAATTGTTTAATTTTAAGTTTGAGCATGTTCGCAATCCTGATTTGTGAATTGGTTTGCCAAGACAATCCTGCTTTGTATCTGGATTGTCAGGACCGTCCTGATTTAAAGGGCAGTTGTTCAGATCATCCTGATATGTAGATAGGTTGTCCATAGTGTTCAGTCTGTTGATTGGTGTCGCCTAGTATCCTGATTTGTAGATGGGTTAACAAGACCGTCCTGGTTTGTAGATGGGTTGATCGGACCATCCAGATTTAAAGAGAGTTTGGTCGGCTATCCGGATATGTAGATGGGTTAGCCAGACCATCCTGGTTTGTAGATAGGTTGGTCGGACCATCCAGATTTAAAGAGAGTTTGGTCGGCTATCCGGATATGTAGATGGGTTAGCCAGACCATCCTGGTTTGTAGATAGGTTGGTCAGACCATCCAGATTTAAAGAGGGGTTGGTCGGCTATCCGGATATGTAGATGGGTTAACCAGGCCATCCTGGTTTGTAGATGGGTTGGTCGGACTATCCAGATTTAAAGAGGGGTTGGTTGGCTATCCGGATATGAAGATGGGTTAACCAGACCATCCTGGTTTGTAGATAGGTTGGTCGGACTATCCAGATTTAAAGAGAGTTTGGTCGGCTATCCGGATATGTAGATGGGTTGGCCGAACTATCCTGGTTTGTTGATTTATTTGCTGGACCATCCTGGTTTGTAGAAGGGTTAGCCAGACCTTACCATCCTGGTTTGTAGAAGGGTTAGCCAGACAATCTTGATTTGTAGATGAGTTGGTCTTACCATCCTGGTGTGTAGAAGGGTTAGCCAGTCCATCCTAATTTGTAGATGAGTTTGCCGAACCATCTTGATTTGAAGATGGGTTATCCAAGCCATCCTGGTTGATTTAAAGAGTTGGCTGGACCATCTTGATTTGTACAATTATCCCGACCCAGGCATTATTCTCTATTTCACATATCAATGACATTCTCTGAAATTTCACAGCCTTCAATGAGACTGGTGTATACAAATAAATATCTTTACAAATAACTCCCACTGTTTGTATTTATTGAGTTCGTGGCCACAGTCCACGCTGCATGCTTTTAGCAATTTTTTCCAGAAAGCGTGCATCAGGGGTATCTTGCACCATATGTGCTGGTAAATCATTACAAATCAAATATTGTAACATTACAGATCAGATTACACAACATTTCTTTTCAAAGCGATTGCACAGCGAAATGCCACGTTTGAGTAAAGTCTATAGGGGCAGGGTCATTCATCTGGTAGTGCAGCGGCATTCGCAACGTCATGAAGCCCAGCAATATGGTGTACACGAGACAACAATATCCCGTTTAGTTGGGCGTCTCCGAGTCACAGGGAGATTGGGTTACCGTTCGGACTTCCAGGAGCGGACACCCGCGAATTAGGTCGCGACGTCAAGATAGAGGCTTACGTTTTTCGGTTCTCCGTAATCGATTTCTGACGGCGACGGAGACGGCACGTCAAGTTGTGTCCAAGAGCCAAGCCCCTGTGTCCAAGAGCGGTTAAAAATCGGTTGTGGGAGTTTCATTTAAGGCCACGATGTCCTTATGTTGTTCCGCCATTTACGCAGAGGCGACGCAACGTCGAATGCAGTGGCTACTTGCACCTGCACCTAATCAGTTTCGTTTGGCCCATTGGAGACGCGTATTGTTCACTGACGAGTCTTACTTTACTCTTTACAGGGCAGATGGACGACAAAGTGGTGAGCGATATTCTGACGCTTGCATAACGGAAAGTGACATATTTTGGTGAGTGCCTGTTATGGTACGGACTGGGATATCTCAAGGCGATATAACACTTTTCGTGGTTATCGATGGTAATCTTACTGCAGTGAGATATCGGGATCAGGTCTTGAGACTACACGTTCTTCCTCTTATCCATCAACGTAACCTTTCGTTGCAGCAGGACAACGCGAGGCCCCATGTTGCTAGGGGTTGTCGTGACTAACGTTCCAGTTCTTGATCGGCCGCCATAGTCTACTCCTATACGTATATGAGGTTTTATTCTACCTGAATACATTGTAGTTGGATATTACGATTAGTTACATGACAGCCTGTTAAAAGTTTCCTGTCGTGTAAACCTCTAATATTATTGTAGTACATACAGTCCAGAAATGTTCCATAATCGAGCATTTTTGGGACCAGCTAGACAGGAGAGTTAGGAAGCGTTCAACGTCACATATAACGTCGCTCAACTCACGACGGCCCTTATTCAGGAGTGAAATAATATCCCTCAAAGGGCAATAAACACCTTGATGGGGTCAATGTATAAGAGAGTAAGAGCAGAACTGATGCCAGGGGTAGACACACATGCTACTACCGATTTCAATCGGGGGGGAAACGGCGCAGGGTACCCTTATTTTAAAGGTGTTCAATCATACACCGTTTGTGATAGGACAACAAAAATCATCAACATGTATTCAGTATTGATGAAATCGAGAAACCCACATCATGAACACTTCAAAGAATCGTGTAAAATGATAACTATCGAAAATAAACTTGGGTTTCTTTTTTCCGCTAGTATAATTTATAGTAATCACTTTGTCACTATATCCGTCCGTATATATATTAGTTCACATTTTAATGGGAGACCCTATGGCCTTACAATTGGAAACACATATACTAGAACAGTTTAGGCTGAATACAATATGTCATGTTCAAGTTATGCTAGACCTGTACGGTGCTATTCAATACTAGCTTCTACAAAAGTAATCTATAATTCTGCTCATTATTAAACTTAAACTAATTATAATACCAGTTATGTTTACTAAGTGTATATTTATTCTATGTTCATTGATCTTTATCATACATATGCCATGCTCTTTCTTTAACATATATGTGATTTGAATATTGTTATTATATCATGCTGTTCATTTTGGAGGAAATAAGGGCGACATTGATAATATCAATAATAATAGCAAGGTCTACACCTGATGAAATTTTGGTGATCATTGATTATGGTTAAAAGGGGTCAAATGTCACGCGGGACCCCTTCTAAAATAATCTTGCTCAAAACAGCCAGGGAGCTCGCAATTATGATAGTTCATAGTCACACCTTAATATCACAACCTCTTGAGCTCTACATCTTGTTAAATATTGGTGGTCGTCGACAAAGTAGAATGGTTGTCATCATTGTCAATATATTTCTGAAGTTGAATCTGTAGATTCAGTCCAAATCTTTATCACAAAATTGTCTTACAATTTTTATTTTTAAGTAAGATAGTTCATAGTCACACCTTAATATCACAACCTCTTGAGCTCTACATCTTGTTAAATATTGGTGGTCGTCGACAAAGTAGAATGGTTGTCATCATTGTCAATATATTTCTGAAGTTGAATCTGTAGATTCAGTTCAAATCTTTATCACAAAATTGTCTTACAATTTTTATTTTTAAGTAAATGCAAATAGCACAGTCTCGTAAGCTGAAGTGGGACGCTATGTAAACTCTTACAGAAATATGTTTTTCTCCGCCACTTCAATGCTATTTTTAAACTGTCGAATGAACCACAGGCGCTTGCATAGAAAATGTGATTTTCAATTTTTTTATATGACAGTAGTATGTGTATTCTGTTAAGTACTTATCAGAATACACATACCACTGTCATATAAAAAAAAACCTGAAAATCACATTTTCTATGCAAGCGCCTGTGGAATGAACGAGACCAAAGTGGCCAACGGGATCTTATTGAAAGGTGACATGCATTTATTGTCATCATTTATGAGTCATATATTCTGTTTATAAAAGTTAAAATAAGATAAGTATAGAATACCAATGAATGGGTTGTTTCCTTTATTTAGTCTGTTTCCAACAAATAGATTTCGAGACAATGTATAACCCCCTTTTAAGTCCAAAGAATAACACCAGCAATGAATAAGAAAACGATGACTGTTGGGATTTGTATTGTGAAACTCACAAAACTGAAATAATCAATAATGATTTGAATAAGTATGGCTAGATAACTTGCTGTCTAATGTCGGTATTTACTCGGCAGACTGACGTCACTTATTGTGATCGTCACCGTATTGTTTGCGTCCTTTGTCTCCCTTTACATTGATAACATTAGAATAATAACAATCTAACTATGCATTGTTGGCTTGATACCCGGTCATCATTTCTCAACAGATAAGTGAAAATAATAATTCAAAATTCTTTACTGAATCCATCATTTTTGTCTCGCCTCTGAGGAAGAGTTACTTTTCCGACAACGGCGACGACAAAGTCGTCAATATTTCACTTTAAAGATTTGCGCTTAGATCCGTTGTGCAAGAGGCCAACTTTTACCCAATTTTGTGTATAGCTAGATCACATAATGGACCGTCTGTGTTTGTTAATGCATATCTTCCTTGCTCTCTTTCAAGCTGTTTCTATAGGTCCGTGTTGGGTGAAGGTCATGCATGGTAAAGTGTTACGGTCAACATCAGATCACATTTGGAAATAATTTATTTCCTGGTGTGATATTAAGTCAGACTCGTTAGTTGATATGCCTCGTGGGTTGTCGCAACAATCACTGTGACTTAGTCCGGATTTGACCTAGATTTGTAGGTCAGGTGATGTGTATGCAGCAGAGGACGCTTATTCTACCGGAACACCTGGATCATATTCTTGTTTTTTGTTTTTGTTTTTGTTTGTTTATTTTTTTTTTAGGAGTCATCATGGAAATCTATATGTTTGCTTATATTTTCCAGCTGGTTTAATCGATTTTTTAGTTTGAATCGTGGTTTAGTTATTATGTCGGTATTCTTTGTTGTTTTTCAAACATTACTAGTTCCAAACAAAAATAACTATTTATTATATCAACTGATTTGTTTTACTGCTATACACATTTGTACCAACTAGGGAAACAGTCAATGTTTATACATGACAAATATTTCATAATGTATAGGATAATAAGTCGGACGGCTATGTAATTACCTGTATCATTTTTAATCGAACACCTTATTACTGTACTACATGAAGCAATTCTGATAAATGGTTAAAAGCAAAAGCAGAGATAGGACTATGTATACGACAGTGAAAATGATCACATTGGATGTACATGTTCAATGCAAGTATAATGAATTCTATTATTACGACACTTTCATAAATTTCTAGATTTCCCTTCTGAATTTCAATTTTTTCCATGAATCATTGACGACTCATAGGACAAATGATGCATGATGCAATTATATATGTACATGTATATATATTATTCCGCGTATTCTTTACGGGTATTACTTTATTTAGATTTACACCTGCTATTCACATGTTTCTTTTGAACAACCCTTTAAAACTGACACACCCAGTACATAGTTTGTTGGTGACGTCATTATATAAGGAAATCACGGCATACTGTTTACGAACGTCTATATTAAGAAGGGTCAGAACCTTTGCGGTAGTATTTCTGAAAGAGCTAGATTCATGAAACATCCCTACAGCATACAACTATCTCTGGTTTCTATAACTATTCATTAATTTAAATGGGTTCCAAAAGAGATCGATTGGATTTGTATTCCTGATAGTGCCGCAGTATGGCTGAAGTTGATTTAGTTCGGTCTACAAATTCTGGTAGCTGTGCCTCTCTTTTCAATTTGTCTATCTGAGCTTGCCGTCTTCCCTCAGGTGAAAACGAGTAGATAAAATCAGTTGCCTCTTTCGCCATGAATTTCCTCATCTCATAAGTTGACTTGCATTCTCCTGGGAATATTGTTCGGTCGCGACTCATAATGATAGTTTTTGCCTTTCTCTTGATCCTTCGATGGGAATATTCCTTGACGCGAAGCTGTTCACTTCTGACGCTTCCAAAGTCAGTCAACCGTGAAGATGCAGAAAATGCACGATCTCCTTGATTATTCATCTGAATAGAATTGTTAATTGATGGACGTCTCAATCCTACCGTACTTGACTGATCAAGCGGATGAAATAGCGACTCACGACGGGTCCCGATCGAGATTTCACCACTTTCTTCGGGAATAGGTGCAAGGTCAAGCAAACGACCTTTTGCGATCATATTTGCTAGTCGAATGTTCTTTGTTGCCTTCTTTATATCCCTGAACTTATCCACTACTACGGTCCTGTGTTCTCTGACGTCTTTGAGATAAGGGTCATACTTTTCAAATCGGTGCTTTCGATAAACTTGTCCAGAAGCGATGATTTTGATAAAATCATCTTTAGTTTCTTTGATATCTCTATTCGTTACGTTTTCCGTTTTCTGTTTGGTTTTTCGGATATGACGTAATTTCATGGACAAACGGTTTCCCTCCTGTTCATTTTTTACCCTGGTAGAAAACATACTTGATTTGCTCATTCTGAGTGCAGCATTAAAGCGAGATTCCCATCCCGACCAGCCTTTATGAGAGTCAGAAAGAATGCGACGGGGCATCTGTAAGTATAAGAAATAAATAAAAAACAAAATTACAGAGGAAAACAGTTTGATTTCATTTCAATATATCTCTAACATTGGAATCAAGATTTCTTTTCAATTCACGTTTTGAAATTAATCTTATAATATGTATGATTTTTTTATCTACGAATGTCTGCGTATTAACACTGATATAATCAAACAGCGTATCTGATATTTTGACAGCTTTAGTTGTGCCATGCGCGCTCAAAAATATACCAATAAAGACTATATATATATATATGAAATATTATTGAGATTTTGACTCCAATTAATACCAGAACATATATTACTACATTTTTCAAGATGTAAAAAATGGATTGTGTAATGTTTGACATTACAGTTGTTCATATGTACATTGTCTATTTTTATTGTGTGTGTGTGTGTGTGTGTATGCTTCTACAACGTAGACACCATTGATTTAAAAGCATTGAAGACCATCTGCTACACACCTAAAGTAACTTTATACCTATTTATTGGTCTAGCTAGTGTATCCATATCATTGCTGGAATAGAAAGCTTTAAAGCCCCAATTGTTTTTCTCAATTTTGAAAATAAGTCATAATAAGTATTTTGCGAAATAGAACGAAAACATTCTGTTATGATAATATGCGAAATAACTACAAACGTATTTATATTGATAGTGAATACATTTAATTATCACCGCTTGGTATTTTAACTCTATAGTGTCGTATTGAAAAAAAAAGTCTTATCATTAGAATTAGTTTTCACCTGAATCATTTAATTTTTAACTTACCCCTTTCTTTGAATGTTCTTGCTTCAATAATATCCGGATACAGAAATATTCTAAACTCAAATTATTACTAAAACAAGATAGTCACCTGCTGTAGTCATATTCCAGTTTATCCGGCTTGTTTGATGTTCAGTGTTAGGTACAGTTGCTGGTAGTGATGTGTTTATGTAGAGCCAGGGTAGACCGACACTCCAGCCTCGCAAAGGAACCGTCCGTTCGTTTGTAGATTTAAACAGTATCTAAATAACGCCTTTGTTAATTTATCGACTTTCGCCTTTAAGTTTACCTAACATAAAATTTCAATATCCGGCTTCTGTATATATGTTCTAATGAAAACATATTAAAGTGTAAAGGAAAATTATAAATTATGGATTATTTTGAGGGCTAGATATTATTTACAAAAGACTTTAAAATACGGCTCATGGTTGCATGCCATTATTACAATGCAATTCTCTCATTGATCGAGAATGGAAAGTTTGTGATTATAAGCTTTAATATTGACTGTATTCATATAAGCACGACCGTCCTCATTGAATTTATAGTTTATATACAAAATGTTATATTGAAGCAGACGACATTGTAAGCAGACAAAAACCTAAATGTGAAAGATGTTTGCTCATAACAGACACTGTACTTCTTGTAACACTATACAATGCCCTTATTGTGGCTCTATGTAATAGTCGTCAAAATAGTAAAATGATTTGTTGGTTTATGGGTGTAACGGTAGCATACCACAGAAAGACTGGGTGGCCATGGGTGTTTTTTTCTTCTGTTAAGCTAATAACTCCTGTATTATGATATGCATAAAAAATGAACAATGTACACTTTAATTGGTATATTCATTATGAAGTAGTACATACAGATTTCACATTTGTTAAAACTAAAATAAATAAATTGGTTCCGGATTTTCCGAAAGTGAGTTTACACAGGAAATTTAGTTTTGCCTACATCGAAAAATGGTGGCTCAAAATCAAGGTAAGATAGCTGGAAAACTTAATGTACAACATACATTTTGTATGTCAAAACAAGATTAATTCTGTCTTTGGGATAGAGATTTTTAATTTCAAATAGGTTTCAGAAAAAAAATCGTTTCATTTTGGGTCAAATAATAATTATTATAATATTTTGCTATTTTAAAGTTATTTTTAAGTTGTTATCATGGTATTCACAGGTCTGAAAAACATAGAAAAAATAATTTTCCTTATCCTTCAGAGATGTATTAAAATTGCAAATGTTGTAAAGATTACAAATATATATACTTTATTAGAGGTAATATGTAGGGTTAACTGGCAATGTTTACATATCTAAAACATGTGCAATATTTTTCAGAATTGGACATTTTTATTGTACACGGCTATCAACACCACCCAGTGTCATTAGAGGCAGTAGCCACGATGTCTTTCTCACTGAACGTCATACGGCAGGATTGTCGAATGTTATCTGCAGCAATTTAGGGAAAAGGACAGTCCGTGATCTCGCCTACCTGTGAAACACAAACCACCCTCGATAGGAATCAAACAACACTGGGTAGGGATCAAATCACCCTGGGTAGGGATCAAACCAAACTGGGTAGGGTTCAAACCAAACTCGGTAGGGATCAAACTACACTGGGTAGGTATCAAACTACACTGGGTAGGGATCAAACTACACTGGGTAGGGATCAAACTACACTGGGTAGGGATCAAACTACCATGAGAAGGGACCAATCTACCCTTCGTAGAGAAATACACTTAAATCTTCACTTGAGGTCTATTAGTTTGATGCTTCAATCTCCTTTCTTTATTTCTTTGTATTCGAGAACACATGCGTTTTTATTTGTTTGAGGAACGAGCTAAAACAAAGAATTCATAGGGAATATGATATGATTATTTCTACAACGTCACAATTAATTAGTAACATACTTTATGTGTGGTAGTTTATCAGTTTCTTATTCCGCATTTGGTGCACACCGTATTCTCTTTAATCATGGATACTGTCAAAATAGAACAAGTTACAAGTGTTACTTATTATACCTGTCGTAATTTGACTGTATCTAAATATTATACATGTATATTTATCCTAATTTACTATCCTCATGCCCTACAATATACTGTAAGTCATAACTGCTGACGATTTTCAAGTAGACCACATATCGAACGTTATGAAGAAGAACTTCATTATTTATATATTTTGCAATACATATGTTGACGTGTTGTAAGCATGCTTAATGGTGTCGTGTCACTACCTTATTTCTCACTTTGAAAACATGACATTATATGTATGTCGCTTACCTTTCTGAAATACCTGGTCATTTTCTATCTTTTCTTCCAGAGTTCAAGTGAATGCATTTTTTGATATGTTTGCCTCCGATGTGAATTACGCCTTTGTCAACACATTCATTTGGTGTTTTCCTGTTCTTTCTCTACTCCAAAGATTAGGTCCTATATGTCTACATTATATGTTATTATTGTGTCGCCATGTTCTTGGTTTATCAAAAGTGCATAGTTAATTACTATACTTATTGGTATAGCTCTTTAAGATGGAAACTTATATCTGTAGACATAATTGATTGTAGGGTCCTAGACGGAAACCGTATGATTAAGTTATTCCAGTAGTTTCGTATACAGGAAACACCGGCTGGACTGCACTCCCGTTATATTGCTTCAGAGAAGGTTCATGTAATTGCCGTTAGAGACGACTTGGAGTTGATGGATTTTAAAAGCACTTTTTACCTCCAGATTTCCTTTAATTGTACTAAAAGCATGCATTTCCTGTCGACAGTTCAGCTAGTACCTGTGTACGATACATACGCATTTGCCGAATACTCTGTGACATTTTGTATATCGAACAAGTACCCTACAACCTTAAAGTAATGCATCGAGGACAAATATTTATAGAAAATGCTTTGTTTATGTCATTGTTTTTGTCATCAAAGAGTTTTATTTCCTCGTAAATTATGTTATATTGATGGACTTAAATAGAAATGGGACTTATAGTAGAAAGCACTTGCCATATTCACCAACGATTTGAGACATATCAGACAAAGAATGAAACTAATCATTAATCCTGGTTACATTTCAATTCCCCTATTCTTCATTAAACCTCGAGGATGATCAAGTCGTCGTCATTGTGGTTTCATGTATTTTGGTAGTAAATTCAGGTTGCTTGGAGATTAATATGTTTTATCTTTAAATGTACATAATTTATTTTTGTAGTTCTCACATGTTTAAGATGTAGTACATTGTTTGGTTTATAGAGTGGAATACTCATTTAAATCTTTAAATATCTTGACGAATTTACACTGTTCTTATCGTTTGATTTATGAATACAGAAACTGTTTACCTTTATACCATTATAAAAACTTCTCAGTTATCTGTACATCAATATATGGATTTTTATATGCGGTTAAGGGCATCCGGGTTAACTCCCGTTTAAATATACCGCAAACTGATTACAAAACTCGATTGCTTTAAGTTGTATTTGGCCGGTTTTACCGGTGTCTGAGGAGATAAGGCCAGCATTCTTACCCATCTACGATTGTATCTTTGTTATCTATATTTTTACATATAGAAAAATTGTAATACATTGCATGATTATCATATTACATGTAATGTTGTAAATGTCCGCGATTCACTTTTTTTATTTGTTATTTATTTATTTTTTTATTTCATTTTTTTTTTCGTAACAAAATACAAAAATAGTCTAATTTTTTTATTCTTCAATTTTACATAGTTTTACTTTCAAACAAATCGATACGCTTAACACCAGCATAATTCAATTCAACTTATAGATATACTTTTCTTTTTCCCCCTACTTAAGGTCATTGAAAAGGTTAACACTGATCTGCTGCCCCCATTTCAACACTTGAGAGCTATAGCTTCTTCTTTCTCCCCTGGCTGTTCTTCTTCTACATTTTGTTCAGATTTATTCTTGCCTTCGTCATGGCTGTCTCGAGAACGTTCAACCCCAAAACAAAAGGAAATTAATCAGTATGAACCTACACATTTTAGCAGTAATCTTATTTACGCGCGGGAAACGAAACTTTGCGCTAAATTATTAGTTCGCTTATTGAACGGAACATTATATAAACTATTTCCTGAGAAATTAATATGGCGCGCTAATTCATTATTGGTTTGGTTTTATTTGTTAAACGCCATATCAACAGCTAAGGTCATTCAAGGACATGCATGCGTGTGGTGAGTCCGTATGTGTTTTGGGAGGCTGCGGTATGCTCGTGTTAAGTCTTCTTGTGCTAGCCGGAACTTTTGCCGATTTATGGTGTTACCTCACTTAAGCATATCGCCGAAGACAACGAACAAACCAGTCGGTCCACTCCCAAATGCTGATGACAAATTATTATTGCGCTAATCTGTTTGAATTTCACAATGTGCTAAATATTTTGTACGTTAAATTTGTACGTTTATGGTTTGTAAAACACGACAAAACATGCAATGAATGATGCAAATCTTTAATAATATGAGAGGGAAAAATAAAACAGCACAGTTATGTCATATGATTCGGATATTTCTGAAAAAATACATCTCTAGACATTTTATGATTGTCAAACATTATATGTTTGTATATAATATATAATTTTCATAGCATGCATACACAATGAAAGGATAATGTTTAATTTCAGATAGAGATACATTATTGGTACACCAAATTAAAAGTTGAGATATTGTCAGTGATTATATGCAAATTCACCAATACCTTATATAAGGGTCTAATTCGGCAACCATATATCAAGAGCGATGCTTATCAATAAACGAAATGCGACTGAACACTTATCGTCGCATACAAGGATGTTAAAGACTAATCTGTCGTTCCAAAATACTGAAAATCATGGACTTGTTTATTACTTTACAAGACAATCCTGGACTCAAAAACGACAATTCTTACGATATCTGTTAATTATTGAATTCTAAATAGCACTGCTTCCACAGAACAATGGTTCCAGCTGACTAGCTAGAACGCTTGCCAATTATTATACCATAATATATTTGTCACACCGATATATCAATCACAGAATTGGGGTATAAATTAACAGTCAACACTTTAAACACATAATTTTACAATAAAAGGTATCATATAACAATAACGGATATTGAAATGTCATTCATTAAATTCTCTTGTTCCTGTTATGTTATGTGAATCAATGGTAAGCGAAACACACTGGCGCATTTCTGCTAAGACACAGCACTGAACGGACACAACATTTTGCTTTATATTATACAGTCACATTAGGAGCTGTTTCATGACAAGTATGCCTATCAAGCAGGAAGCCATGATATAGGTCCTTAATACTTAATAGACAGAAGTTCATTAAAAAAGATCATTAAAAGTACTGTTATGTTCGTGAGACAAAGTGAAATCAATATGTAAATTAAAATTCAAATCGTAATACTTATTCCGAAACAGTACAATATTGATACAGCTAGTTTCATGCTTATTATTGTTCATGCTAGACGCATGAATCACCCAGTGTGGTCAACAACGAGTCCAAATTTATTCCTGGTGGTGCCATTTGCCCACTTTAGAGTTGTCTAGCTTACTTGGATCTCATCATTTACTGTGTACATCAATTTTTGTGAAGTATATATTACCGGGACATATTCAATTACCACAACATAAGCGAAATTAAATCCCCGAAAATATTACCAAATATACAGCTATTTAGTTTAGATTACAGTTTAAGGTAAATATATAACTTTCCATAGTTTGAATCACAAACAAAAATTAATTAAAAATCTATCCGTGTTTTACTGTTATACCATGGGTTAATCTTCATTAGATAAACCGTTAAACGGGCTTTTGAAAGCCATGCTAATATGTCCAATGAACCTTTCAATCTCTTCTGAAGTTATGAAAGCATTTTCTTGTGAAATTTCACCTCTCAAATAGTCTATCCACGTTGAAGTATTAATTGATCCTTTTAGCGAGTTGGGTTACATATCCTCACATTAAAACGTTAAATACAACTGATTTCATTTGCTTTGCTTTTGTCTGTGTCGATTAACATTAAGGAGACGGTTGTTACATAAAGCAATAATCTGAATAGCGCCATTAACATACTATAAATACTGTCACAGGCAACGAGAATGAAATTGATACATTTCTTGGAATATTGAAATATATTACTGATAACAGGAACGACGTGGAGAAAATGATACAACGTTTATCAGAGTTAATGGCCCATTGTTTTAAAAGAAGAAACGTGATTTATTGATTTTGATGAGAATGCATCTACCTATGTTAAAATATGAAGTAGTAAAGAAGATATTTATGATAAGTTACGCAATAATGCTTTTATGATAAAACATATTACACAAATTAATTCTGATGTCATTAGTATCGTCATTAATGTTGTTTTTGCTTTCTTGTACAATGCTGAGTGGTCGCCAATGTAAACAAAAACACGAGAGGAATCTTCCGGAATGATTCAGCCATATTGAAAACTAAGTGACATTCTGTTAGTAATAGTTTTGTTTTAGCACCTCTATTGACCAGTATTCGACATCACCACAAAATAATGTTGTTTTCAAATTGCTTATATCTATTTGGATCCTGAAAACACTGATGTTTTTCCTGAATGCCTATATATGTATACCATTTTAAATGATTCACAGATGTTTGATGTTAAATAGTTAATGTCTGTTTATTCATTTAAACAATTTATCTTGAAATGAAGACAAAATGAGTCAATGTAATACATATGTTTTTATATCTGGATATACATATATTTAGCATGACGTCAGTGAACTAACATTACGTCACTGTGTCACGTGCTCTTCCGCTTCTCTCTTCTCATCTAATGTCATATATTTTGGACTCTCGGCCATGATACTCTGCATTTCCGAACCGTCCCGGCTCGTCGCCATGTCAAAGTAAGTCTTACTAAATATCCATGACCTAAGTTTGTAAATTTCATAGAGAATAAACTGGCTAAGAATTGCCTGAACTATGCATAAAACGCACGTAACAATTGCCTCTGCCGGATTCTCCCAGTTTAACACGTTATAGGCGTAATGGCGTCCTTGCAGGATAGTGCCGTCATTCAGGAAGTAGATGGCGTTGAAAAGAGAGTAGATAGAACCGAGCATGATGGCAAACAGCATATGGAGTATGCGCATTGGAGCTGCGCTGATCAGAAGGTCAAGGACAACATAGGTAGTGTTCAGCGTGTGTTTTAGGCGACTCATATCCGACATCAAGATCTCTGGAAAAAGATATTTCGTGAGTTATTATTGAACTTGAGTGAGATAATGCCTGTCACGAGAATAACGTAACATGGGTGTGGCGTCTCAAGTAGATACAACTTAACGTTTTATCACGATTTTTCCCAATCATAAAGTTTGTAAGCACCTTGGTGATTTTAAAGTAAAAAAAAAGATGTACTTAACAAATTATGTTAATTTCGCTGTCAGACATGTCCTACCTATATTTAAACACTAATTACTTACAATCCATAACAAAACAATTACTCTATTTTGGAGAAATATGCGTTTTCATTGTTTTAATCTTACCATGAACAATGAGCAATAGTTTATCATGCTAACTAGTTGGACAATACAACTATAAAATCACATAATCTTTTTCTCTGTTCTAAATTATGAATACAAGCACTTATACAGTAAGGACATATATGTAAATAATTGCTTCTGATTTCTTGAAATGGCAGATAAGAGCTACTTGAGTACGGTTGTCTATGGAAGTGGTGAACGGAGGTGTAACTCACTGGATGTGTCTAGAAAGGTCAGGAATCCCCAGTATGAAATGGTAACGACCACAGCAGAATTGTAACTGAGGTTCTGTAGACCCCATTGGAGCTTCAGCGATCGAGGCATTCTCTCAAACGTCTGACGATCTGAAATAGAAGGCCGGCATAACCAATCTGGATGCAGTACATAACTGTAATGATATATCATTAAGCTGGTACAAATATAACCATCTATATTGTATATAGCACATAGTAAAGTAACGTTATGACTAGAAATATTTCTCAAATTAATTTATCGGACTCAAGCTTTTTCGAATCATTAACCTTCAGGACACGAAAAAAATATGATTATGTTTTCAAATTTATTTGAGATTTCCGAAGTAAACTCTTAGATTTTTCATATTATTTTGATATTAATATCATTTTCAACTATAAAAGCTAAAGACACATGACGAACTGATTTAGAGCACGATGATAGTCTAGATGTTAAAAGAGCGGTTATAGAAAAGAAAAAAAAGTTGAAGGGTAGAAAAAGGCCAATATCTCTGAACGAAGAAGTACCTTTTGTCAGTTGAGCAAGTACTACACAGCATATAAGGTAAGAATGCAAACAATACTTGTATATTGAATTGTAAGTAACTGAACAATGTCATACGTGGTGAAATGGGTTCATTTCAGTTCATGATGATAGAAAAATACTTCCTACTACGCTAAGTGTACGAATTTCCAAACGCAAACTTAAATTCCATGCCTGTATCTATCGAGCAACCTCTGTAATTTTTTAAGTCAATAGCATATACATGTATACAAATTTTGAATTTCCTCTATAAGTTGTGATTAGCTCTTTAAAGAGTGGTATAGCATTCTTGATATTTAAAATATAAAATTGTTCCCTTGTGATTATATTTTTTTACCTATATATACAATTATCATCTGTGTCTGAGGTGAATATAGGCAGTTATTAACTCAATCGTTTCGGTCTGTTAATATCATAATTGTCGGGTTGATAAATTGCCATAGTCTAACAAACCGACACATTGTTTTTCATTATATGACTAATTGAACAAAGAAATACTATACATTTCAAAACATTTTAGAAATTTTTGTGATGTCATAAACAATATTATGTACAACAGCTATATAACAACACATCGTTACCTTATTCCAGAAAAATACATTTTTGTACTATATTTACAATACTTTTTTCACATGATTTACAAAACAATAAACAGAAATGCACATGATATTATGCACAATTGATAAAATTAAACTTTATTAGTGAATACGATAAGGAAAATACCATTTATCAGATGAAAACAATACCAAAACCAATCAACTACGGGATACTTGTTAACACATGTATCAGAATGCGGCAGATGGGAGATAATTCATTTAAGAAAAGCTATTACAGAAATAATTATATATACATGCAAAATATACGCATACTATAAGTTAAATGAACGAGAAATGAGATAAGTTATATTTTGTTCGTATGTTGTGTTGTATTTGATTGATTTAATTTTAAACTACTTTTAGGGCTAAAATCCGTACTACGACATTTTTCGTCTAAATCAGTATACAAATATTTCGTTTGGTTGTTCCATATATTTCCCTTTCTTCACTGTCACTTTTATTACTTTACCAAACAAAATAAACAGTTCTCACATCAATATTCTCACTTAATTCCTATTGACATATTGATATGAAGAACAATGGTCGGGACGTATTATAGTATAATAGGTGTTATAATAAGTGTATTTGACGTCGTGAAAATTTGTGCGGCCGGATTAAAACAGAAACAGATTAATTAATGTATTTTGCAACAATTAACGTAGTTATATTGTTTAAAAGGTTCATTTTCCGCACTACAAAATTTTATTGATGAATTTTTGTATATTTCCGCGAACAGTATATCTTTTTTTAAAGAACAGTAAGTATATCAGTATCATACTGCCTTCTGTGGAGAGTTTGTGTCCTGTGATTCTCACAGGACTGTAGACAACTGAATCCTAACGGGCTGATGTTCAATGTTATGCTTAAATATTAATTGTTGAAAAAGTATGCGTTTTGGTAAAGGCGTTTTTTTCTATTAAAGTAATACCATAATGAAATATTTAGTCCCAGAATGAAATATTCAGGTCGATCCCAGACTGAAATATTTAAGGAATATCCAGATTGATCCAAGACTGAAATATATAATGAATATTCAAGTTGATCCCAGACTGAAATATATAAGAATTATTCAGGTTGATCCCAAAAGGGTCCCAGACTGAAATATTCCCGTCGATCACAGCCTGAAGTATTCACGTTGATCACAGACTGAAATATTCAGGTAAGAATCCTAATTACTGCCTTCCTTTTACGCCACCATAATACCTACCTTGGACATTTACGTTGGAATTGGTAGATTGGTTGGGCGCAGTGTCTGGTAACGAAGAAAGGAACTATTTTGAAAAAGTGTGATTTACCCAAAACGTTTAAAATTATCTGTTTTGTACATCTACGTCGATCTTACCCTTTAGCGTACTCGACATAACTCCTAAGGGAGGAACTTTCAAAACGGTTAACTAATGGATCACATACGTGAAAAGAATTACCGTTATGATCAATTTGATCCTAAACAGCATTTCTTTACAGCATAAAAAGAACGCTAGAGCTGTCCCCTAAGAGCATTATTTGTTTTCTTCATTCTGGATTTTATAGATAAAGACAGTAATTTTCATACCACAACTGCTAATTAGCTGTAGGAATGCTTCTTACATCTGTGCAAAAGGTACCACTCGGGAAGGTTAATGGACGAAATTGCATTCTGACATCACTGTATACCCAATAAATTAGAAGGTCCAAAAAAATCAGTAAATACCCATTATCAGTCTGCCAAAGGGTCATTTTATCTTTTCTTAATCACTTCAAGTCGGGTCAAGCGTCTTACTTATACTTTCTTTCAATACAGGAAAAGTCACTGAGATTTCCATTAGACCAATATTTTCGTACTTAAGTATATAAAGAACGTAGAGCATTCCTGTGTCTATGGATATAGTACATTTTGTACCTCCAGAGAATTTACATAAATGTTGCAGTGTTTTTCAAAGTGTTTGCATCATTGGTAATTATACCAGAACTGCAGGACCATTTACTTCCAAAATCAACAAATAATACCGACATGATAACAAAACTATAATTCAAACTCAAAATTGATCAAACAAATGCAAAATGTAAACCAAAATGTCTATTTGCATGAAGACTTCTGAAAAGTACAGAGAGTAAAAAGTCAGATGATCCGAAAGATTAAATGGCTTCTAAATTTTTGGAATGTTCTTAAATAAAGCTTGCTCTTGGATATTTTCGTGATGACGAACGACTTCATAGGCAGGGGAAATCATAATAATCATGAACATTTTCTTAGAAAAATAGTAATATTTTTTTAAAAAGAACCAATTATTAAATGATATTTCACTCTTCCAAAATTGCGTGTCATTATATTTTTTTTTTCTTTTTCTTTTTCATTTTTTGTTCCACTAAATCCAGCCAAATCGATCATAGGCAAACATCAAACACACCTAGAAAGTATACTATTACTACCAGTACGGGAAACAATCAAATCCCGTGAGTACATTATGATCTCTTTGAAATTTATCCATTTCCATTTATAATTTCTTACATTTCTTATATTCCATTTCATTCAAACGTGTTTGGCGTTATACTCTGATTCTTAATTCCGTTGAGGAAAACTTTTCTTATCCTCTACATAGATTTGAATTTGTAATAATATAGCCCACGTGCTGTGCTTAGATACACGATAAGACGATTTGTATCAATGACACCGTTGTTGATAAATCATAGGGATTGCTTTGATGTTTTTATATACCACTGTTGGTATTTGTGAAGTTCGTGAGTGTTGTATATCTATCCTAACCAATATCAAAATTGTCAGCAAATCAATAATCTGAATGTCAGATCAAAAGTAGAGTTATTTTGTTTCATATGTAGATCAAAAGTACCGCTTGTTTGATTTATCATTTTCCTTGCATTATCTATAGCGAACATCACGTTACGTGAATGGTATTTTTTACGTGATATCTGAACTAAACACATTTAGAATGATGTTGATATTATATTTAACAATATCAAAACCTCTAAGCCAGTACAGAGCGAACTGTCATTATTTCACTACACCTCAAAAATAATACTAGATAAAATAAGACATAAATACTGTAGATTTTCAAGGGTTCGGTTTTTCACTATATATATTTTTAGGAACATTCTTTTTAAAAAGAAGTATGAAAGAATATTATGACCTGTGCCATAACTTTCCTTAAACTCACATTCACGACACATACACGTTGATACATAGTTCGCCTTACCAATTGCAGAAAATGAAGACAAGAGGTAACATATTTGTAATAAATTCATGTAATATACCATAAACTCGACAAATACATTTCGCAATCAGTGCCTCTAGATATCTTAAATCTTCTATCAGCAACATGGATATTCGGTGAAAAGAAAAGCAACAAAGAATACCGATATAATAACCAAACCATTATTCAGACTCATAATTCATTAAACGAGGGCAAAATATTAATAATAATATAGATTTGCCTGGATACTCTCATAAAAGCACGACGTACAAGGCGAATCACACGTGATACGGTAGAGTTAGCGTCTTCTGCTTCATCGAAGACACCCACCATACCTATCTAGGTCACGACAACACCCACCATACCTATCTAGGTCACGACAACACCCACCATACCTATCTTGGTCACGACAACACCCACCATACCTATCTTGGTCACGAAAACACCCACCATACCTATCTAGGTCACGACAGCACCCACCATACCTATCTAGGTCACGACAACACCCGCCATACAAATCTAGGTCACGACAACACCCGCCATACCTATCTAGGTCACCACGACACCTACCATACCTATCTAGGTCACGACAACACCCACCATACCTATCTAGGTCACGACAACACTCGCCCTACAAATCTAGGTCACGACAACACCCGCCATACAAATCTAGGTCACGACAACACCCGCCATACAATTCTAGGTCACGACAACGCCCACCATACCTATCTAGGTCACGACGACACCCACCATAATAATCTAGGTCGAATCCGGGTAGAGTCACAATCTCAAATGAGAGTTGGTGTGATAACGGATCCACTAGGCATATCAACAAGCATAAAACGCCTCAGACTTCATATCGCATAAAGACATATAATAAAAAATATAAACCCTCGAAAAGTTTATCGCGAAAACCACCATGTAATCCTCACATCCTGAAACCGTCCTCAAATATCTGTCTACAGTAAGTCATAAATCTTATCGTCTCCAACCACATCCACTTTTAAGCAATATGATAAATGTAATATCTACAATTTACAAAAACGAAGAAAGTCCATGTTCTTAACGTTATGGTCTTGTCTTCAAAACTTCAGCAGAAAATGTTATTGACTGCTTCTTAAAAGCAGTGCATTTAGGTTGTGTGCTGGTCCCAACCACACAACGAACACATAAATCGAGAATCAATTTCATGGAAAGATGATGTCACTATTTGTGTTCATAATTACAAATCTAAAATAATGCAATGTCAAAATACATATTTATATAACTTGATAGTCTCTCCGACAATAATGATAGCAATTATACTGTTTTAATCAGTCAGTAAAAAATAATGGAACAAAATAAATCACGACTCGATAGTTCGACCAATTTTGCGACGGTTTCAAAAATTGTTTACGAACTAAAAAGCAGCAAACAAATGCTTTAATATAAATTTCGAGTATTTTTTTAGTTATATTACGTATTGTGTCGGTCATGGTGTATTTAAGTGTAAAGCTGCCTTCTCTGATACTCGACATCTTGAAACGACGATTCCCTGATATGTACACGACAGTGGAATCCTTGCGACTAAGGTACACCAGTATCAAGTAAAAACTGACATTGTAACACATGCCTGCAAGTCAGTAGATCTTAATAGTTCAAATCACTGTTTTTATATCTGATAGGGTGCTAAAATAACACAGTCTATGAGATATTTTTACAGTCGGAACATAATCAAACAGAGAAAAAGGGTATATAAAGCAAGTATGTAAAACCGTTCTGGACACCGTGTGATGAAGAGCATCATCAATGCATATTTTAAATATAGTACGTATTGCATCTTTGGGAATGTGAATAGTCACACCTAACGGATATTCATTATGGGATATTTATAAAAGACGACATTTATACGGATAATACTGCTATTGCGGTGAAAGAATAAGCCTGCCGACCCCGCGGGACGATATTGTATGAGGCGACAAATGTGGAGCACCTTATAAATTCGAGCGAAACATCGAGTGACTCCTATTTGTAGGATATTAATATACTCTAAATATAGTTCCTCGAAACACCTAACGGGATATGGTATAATTACAAAAGATGATATTCAAATGTGTAATCCTGCATTTTAGTTGATAGAATAGACCAACTGATTTCGCCAGACGGTGCTGTATCAGGCTACTAATATGGAGAACATTACATATACTGTCAATTCGCCAGCGTCTCCTGTTTATGGAATATTGATTTACATGCTGGTCCATTGCAAAATTTCGGACATCTGTCCTTTCATTTGCCTTACATTTTTGACAGTCTCCCTCATGAAAACGTCTTCGAATAATCTTCGAAGTTCCAAATCTTCAAACAAAATGCCTCCGCATAAAATGGCATTGATGACAAATGATCAACAAAGGCTCTTAAAAAACAAATAACATAAAGATATACAATACAACAAAACTCTTTTCTTTCGAAAAACAATCGTATTGTCTGCATTTACTACCGTGCCCGAATCTCAGCCGTCAAAAAAACAACTGACGTGGGCGAAATAGAACTCCTAATTAAGTCAATGGCAATGTCGCTAAGCTATCACAGCCTGTTATTCTTCGGAAGAAAATCTTCACGATATTAAATTTACGCTCTGTTGTATTTTGGCTGATATGCTTACGCTTTCTAAATTTTACTGACAGAACGTTGATCGTTGATGCGTTATTGAATGAAATAAATAACGCCAGACAATTTTGATTATACTATATCATCTCACTGGCGTGATTTACCATTGACGGAAAACGTCACGGGATTTCTCTCTAACCACATATTAAGCTGGATAGCATGTCTGACCCATTACCATGGTAACGACACCAATTCTTCTGTACCGTCTTTTCCTCTGAAAAGATTTTCTGCGTGCAATGCTAACTGCATAGCAATGTTAGCTCAATATTTCGCACTAATAACACAAAAAATATGGTTTTTGGTTTAGTTCAAAAACCGTTTTAAGGTTTATTGTTAAATTTTATTGTTTACATGTTGGGAAGATGTGAATTATTGCTTTCAGTGACTGTGAATCTTTACCAAACGACTAAAACCATAATTTCAATATTATGCTTACATTTTGAATAGCTTCAATGAAAAGAACGACATATGCAAATAATTATCTTAGCGTCACGTGATATGTCTCCTCATGATTGGTCATATATCGGTGACATCACTTCCGGCTAAAGCTATTTTACACTAAAGTTCTAGATGATTTATTGCTGGCGGGTAAAGGAATAAAAGAGTGTTTGGGTTTTTATATTTATTTATTTACTAGTTTGTTTTTTTTCTTTTTGCATAGACTATATCAATATTTATTTCCTCTTATGGCTATTGATCAATTTAGAGTAATACAACTAGAATCAAGAATAAATATAATTGATACATAGCTAATACGTTTGTAGAAACATTATAAGATGGAAAACACACAATATCGTTTTGCTGTGTATGTGCTGCAATATAATTAATATAAAATACTTTATTTCAATGTTTTGTATCATTAAGCATTTATATCAATAAAGTATGATGAATTAAACTTCACTTAATGTGATAGTTGGAAGCCAGAGAAAAAAATCCTATTAGAAACACATTAAGCACAAATACATGTCTTGGCCTGATTACTGAATATCATTGTATTTCTCTCTGAAACAATTACATTTTAATTGCATGACATTTACGTTCTACGTTTTCATAGATTTCAATCAAATTAACTAATTAATTAAATCAATGAAATAAAATGAGTGGGCTATAATTACAAAATTTATAATGTTGATTTGATAAACTAGTAATTTGATAAATTGAATATTTCATGAACACTGATACCTTTTGTTTCAATCTTAATTTGATACGTTAAGAAAAATGTTTTCATATGCACGCTTGATATTTCTCTGTGCAAGAACCATATTCACCTCGACAATAAATTGTCGTGTGACGTCACAATATAAGTGATACCACAGCAACAGAATTCATTACCAGTTAAATGAAATGTGCTACAGTATAACATGGCAAAAGCCACTAAATACTTATCCCCTCTCACATACTATTCAAGATTTTCCACTCCTCGAAGTTTTGACATTTTGTTAATTTTAGCAATTCCAGTCAGGAAATTGGCATACATACCCTAGAGTCCAGTTAGTACGACTGGAATAGAAGGTCACACAGACTGCCTGGACAATAGCGGTCAATCCCAGGAGGATGAAACTCCAGTTAGTGGCGTAAATGAGGTAAAGCCATCTCCTATCACTGTAAAACACTTCCGTCTCATACATGACGTCTGCAATTATCCAGCCCACCATTCCCGCGGCAATTACCAGTCTGTACGCCACATATATCTTCTGGTTAATAGGCCACTGGAAGAATAAAGATATTTAAATCAGCTAATTCAGAATAGATTTATACTGAAACTGTTTCCAGTGATAGTTCGTCTAACAATGACATAATACTGTGGTGGATCATATTTTAGCAAGCTCTAATTTGTGCGCATCATTAATATAAATGATATGGAACAAAAACAATACATGAATGTAGCATTAACTGTAACTGTAATTGAAAATATAACTGCAGTGACGAAAGCTCTAAAATTAGAATACCGCGTAAATAAGAATACCGCGTAAATAAGAATACCGCGTAAATGTAAACATGAATTCAATGCTAAATAATAAATGGTCGGCATATGAACAAACAGGTGCTCATAGCAATGACGTTACACGTGCGCTTCTGAAAGGACACCTGCCCCGGAACATAATTATTTTTATTCAACAATGTCATTCATATTACAGTCAGATGGCTGCTTAGCAAGCAGACTTTCTAGAGTTAATTCCGTTGGTGAGAAATCCCCAATTAAGTCACTGAGTTATGTGTCAATTTTAGTGATATTTTAGTGATATAACACAATGGACTAAGTCATCAATCTATTTTAGCCCAACTTGAGTGATATTTTAGTGGAATAGCACAATGCGCTAAGTCATTGAGTCATTAATCTATTTTAGCACCATCCTAAATGATATTTTAGTGAAATAGCATAATGCACTAAGTCATTGGGTCATTAATCAATTTTAGCACCATCCTAAATGATATTTTAGTGAAATAGCATAATGCACTAAGTCACTGAGTCATTAATCAATTTTAGCACCATCCTAAATGATATTTTAGTGAAATAGCATAATGCGCTAAGTCACTGAGTCATTAATCAATTTTAGCACCATCCTAAATGATATTTTAGTGAAATAGCACAATGCGCTAAGTCACTGAGTCATTAATCAATTTTAGCACCATCCTAAATGATATTTTAGTGATGCAGATCAATGCATTGATTAACAGCGTCAGTTGATTACATTCAATAATCTGCCGTCCAATCACATCTGAATGGCACATCGAACTACGACGTTTCATCCCCTATATGCATGAACCTAATAAACTATTACAGTGAAATTTCATTTATACATGTATAATCCATATCAAGACAGTACACCGTTGTTAATGATGCTAGTGATATCTATACAACAAATCGACACTAAACATTGGATACAACTAGAAAACACTACTGAGTGATATCTATGACATCTTAACGATGATTATTTCAGTGAAAAAAAACAACATTTTATTATACAATAAGTTCCTAGACTGATTAAATCACACATGGACATCGTCCTAATGTAATATTCGCGTGGGCTGATACCATGTTTGTTAAATTGAGTAATTCTGCAATACATGTAACTCATACATTCACTTAACCAATAATGGGCATCCTTGTGCTGTCATTTTCAGTAGGCTGATGCCATATTAATTTTGATAAAATACAGTAATTTAACACCACATGTAGTTCATACGTTGACTAAACCATAAGTGGACATAGTCCTTGTTCATATTCCAGGGAGGTAACAATATGAACTCAACTGCAAATTAAATAATAAATGGACACTCTCATGAAACTAAATCGTTGTTTTGCAATTGTGAAACAAGTTATGCCAACTTATAATAATCACGCTTGTTGGCCCGGATACTGTGAGAAGAAACCGGGAATCACACGTTGTCAGCCGTACGGCTCCATAACTTTATTTACCGATCAGGGAATCGAGCCCCGGACGCCTAGGTTAAAGGCAAGAATGTTACCACTGTGCCACCCGACCACCAAATATTCGTTATTTTCGAGAATTAGACTGCGATTGGTTTTGTTTGCTTTCGTATTGTTCACGTCATAGCGACAACAATTTGTGTATATCTCCCTGTGATAGCGTGGAAATTGATGCCGACTTTACAGAGCTACCTCACTGAAGCATGTTGCCGAAGACACCCTAGCCTGACATCTCACCGGATACATTAAACTGACAACGGAAGAACCATTTGTCCCACTCCCATAATGCCGAGCGATAAGCAATAGTAGCAACTATCCTGGACCCTGGTATGTCTCGATCAGGTGACAGAACCCAAAGCCTTCCTCACAGAGACTAACACTTAATTAAATGCCAAAAGTGAGGCAGTGTCATGGGAGACTTTAGGAAGAAGAGAGCTGTTTAGAAAGAAAATATAATATCCCAAATTTAGTCGCCTCTTTTGATCATGCAATGGGGGTAGCAGGTACAATTTTTACGCCCTACCTGCAGGAATTCGAGAATGATATGCAAAGAAATTAATACTTATCAAGGAAAATTAAGTCATTTACAGTATTTTCGCGAAAACCCGCGAACATTTGAGCCATCGTAAAAGACAACCTTAAATGTATGATACACATTACTGTGAAGACAAACAATTTAAGACTAACCAACATGTGTTCATACCCGACATATGGTCAAGAATGAATAATATATACATATGATATATACGTATCAGCATACAGTAGGTCCATATATCATATGCATTATTACACAAACAGATAAAACACAGGCTTACGTGCAACGAAATCAAGTCGGGATGTCAATACATTTACGCCAAGTGTCATAGTTTCTAAACGATGACAGTAATAAATATTCATAAGTAGACAGAGTCATGAATATTTCATAACAGGGTTCTGCATGAATATTCATAACTACCCACCTAACACAGACAGAAAATCCGTTTACAGGGAAAAAATGAATTTCAATTTGGTGTAGTGATATATGTCCTTTAGACTGTTTTTGCATAAACATTTCGGTAATAACTAAATAACCGATTAACATGAAGGTTGTGGATGTAAATCACAAATAGTCATTGAACGATAAATAATGACCTAGATACATATTTATCATGTGAGCCAAACGAATACAAATACAGTTAAATTTTCTTTGAACTGTGTCCCTGATAATTATTTTTTGTGGTGGTCGTACCAGAATTTGATTCGGAAACATACATTCTAATCTTAGTTTCAATTGACTTTTAACACCGGTAGATATTCATTCATATTATTTTATTAAATCCATGATATTTAATTGGAAAACCGGTAGATTCTACGGTCGCCTCCTAACCACATTGCAGCATTCTAAATATTCAAAGTATACGGATTTAATGCGACTATACTGTTAGAATGTTATCAGGTATATCATTTTCAAAAAGTATTTCGTATAACGAACACTTTTCCTTAATTATGAAAGATGAAAGGTTTCCGTAACACTGTTTTGCAAGTGCAAAACAATAACGTCAAAATTCGGGAGATCTTACAAGAATGCATATGTTATGGTTTTAAGCAGCATTCTTTACAAACATCAGCTGTGGTAAACGGTGCTTTAAAACTCGCAAACAATATGTTAATTAAACAGTTTTGCGGAATAGGCCTGTGTATCTCTATTTCCTAATCTCAAATAACTATTTATTAGAATTGATATGTACTATTTAAAAATATAGTCGCTTTAAGTACGTCTCCAGGGATGGTGTATTGATCAACTAGATATTTCGTGGAATACAAATGAGACGTCATGTTGGAAATGTCCGTGTTGTATGGTTCTCATACTGTCAGGATATAGAACAACTGAGTCTGTATGATTCTAAATTATCCCAGATAGGTCGGAAATCAAAATAGGAATACCGACGGGTAAGCAATGAAAACATGTCTAGCTTAAAATTGACAGGGAGCATTTATACACAGACTTTTGAGTAACTACAAGGCGTTCTGGAAGGATAAACGCCTAACATGGTTGACGAAAACGCCGCCACCAGGCAAAGAAAACTACACTTCGAAATTCATATCAAACTCGGAAAAGAATATTTACCAACAAGATCATGACGCCGACCATGAATCACATCATCTTCTGAATTCGTTTTTGACAAGTAAAAATTGTCGGGTAGATTCGTGAATATGTCGATCAGATATAGGCTAGATATCTTGAAATTACGGACAATACGAACTTTACTCTGTCTTTAATTACAACGTAACCTGAAGGGATAACTTACAACTAAGCTGTATGACATTCATGATATTTTTACTGTATTATTGTTAATATTCCATTTTTTTAGATAGCAGTATTACTGCTTTCAGTTTATACGGTGTTCACATGTCCAGTTGATATCAAATGAGAACATGTCATGACTTAGATATAACCAAACTTTGCATAGCGGGTTCCGCCGATGAAGCCACAAACGCTCAGCAGAACACGATTATCGTTGAAGAAATATTTCTTTTGTTCATACTTGCCCCCGTTTTATTGATTTTAAGTTCGAATTACGGGTTTGTTTGCAAGTAGTCTACATCATGTCTATACATAGCTAGTATATAGCCTTGTATTTTCTATATATGGATGTTCAATCACATTTTACATTGACTTCCTTTAGAATGTGTATTTGCTTCGCCTTACAAACTGATCGTTCGTTATTCCTAGAAACGGAAACGTCTCTGACCTTGACACGTGTTTGCGCGATTGGTGTTGAGAGCTGACTGCTGTTGGGATTCGTAATTTGCAATCGCTTTGGACCAATCCGTATCCCGTTTGACTTCGTCAATCTTTAATCAGGATCTTGCTGGTGTCTAAAATATCCAGCAATTCATTGTCAATTATCGCTTTGAAAGAGCACGCGCTGAAATGAGGTGAAGACATAATGCAGATTTCTCCTTCGGGAGACAAGATACGTTCTTCACCAAACCTGTTAGCATGAGAACAATCTCATAGAATTAGCATTGTTGTTAATGAATCCTGTTTTTATTCCCCAAGAGCTTCCATCTCACAAAATAGACTCCCTTTTGCAATTATGGCAAACAGCTCTCTGCATTGGTTAGTGTTGTTGCCCAGACAATGTGTTGTTGACGAAATCAGCTGTGAATACTAAAACTAGTGATAAAATCCTCACATTATTTAACGATAAACAGATTAGGTTCCTATAGGGAGGAATTATATTGACTTTCGTATATTGGAGCATTGTTTATGATTATACTAAAGATTCATAACTGGTAGACTTCTAATAAGAAGTATTATATACCGTAAATACCATATAATGAATTGAAAATTGCATCATGCAATTTCTTCTTCTTTCTAGGTTTTTAGTGATATTAGTGGCTAAAATGTGGAAACCCAGAAGGGAAACCTGGGAAATCAAAATGAACGTACGAAAATGTAGGTAGGTAGGTGCACTAATTGTCATATTAATATCAAGCAATTAGATAAATGTTAGATTTTGAATAGAAACAAAAAGAAAACAAAATTGTGTACATTTTTATTTTTAAACATTCTGGTTAACTTTAACATATGACGCCATATTTTTTATGAATATATGGTTACTGCATTTTTGGGGAAATCCCATTTCACATCGACTAAGCGAACCAACCGTTACTTGGGACAAGCCGCCAACAAAAACTGGTCGATGATGGTATTGTGGTTCCGTAACAGCTCCTCAGTTGAGTAATTCCTATTATCAAACAATCAACTATGTGCCATGATCGATGGTTAGGATTTTTGAGCAAACGAAACGACACACAGCAAACACAGAACCCGTTCTCAATTTCGCTCCATCAACACTTAATGCTATTGGGATTTAAGCTGCTTAAGGCGTGTGTATCGCTGTTGATTATCCACAAGTATTGTTAAACAAGAGATATGCTATTGCATGAGATATATTTTTCCTCAACCGAGGTGTTTCTGGTTTGTGATAATTTAATCAGCTATGTGTTTTTTTAACCCGTAATGGTGTCTTCAATTTTGAAGCTAAAAATAGGTGATGTATTATTGGTACTTGATTTTGCTTTTAACTGATAGAAATCTTGACCTTGTCAATATGATATTCATAGCATGTTTTTTATGGATATGAAGCCTGGGATGCTTAATCCTCATCTACTTATACTATTTCATTTCCATTCATGTGGATTGATTCTTCAGTTGACGTAAACTGTGTAATTATTATTTTTGTGTGGCTAATTATTTTCGCGGTTATCCCTAGCGGACCTAGTTCATATAAATTTCATGTACCACCGCCATATAAACATTCTACTTATATAAGCACTTCTATCCAGGTGTTTGTGTATACATGTACATAAAGCTGGATACTCATTTTCGCGTTATATTATAACCACCGCGATCATAGCAAAATTAAGAATCAACCGCAAATATATTATCAACTGTACTGTAAACTGAATCAAGGGTTTATTTTTGGTTCTTTTATTTATTTATTTTTTCTATTTCATTTATTAATACCTTTTTTCAGTGTGATGCAAAATAGGACTTAAGCGTCGAGGGAATAGATGAACAGACTACACGTTTCTTTACGAAGCTAATTTCCACTCTTCGTTTGATTTTATTCTTACGTCGAAAACAGGAGGAGTAGATCTCTTGAAAAGACCAATTTTTTCCAGTACATGTTTCTAGGTTGTTGAACCTTTCATACGGTAGCGTTAAGTCTCGACTTTTGACGCGATATTTGGAAAGCGAGGGAATGTTATAACACAGCGTTCATCAGAGTTAATGGATATATTGCTGTTTATCACTGCAGAGCCCACTCAATAGCGAAATCTGTTAGCAGCCTTATTTCACTGGATTAAGTATTTCTTCACTATTAGCATATATATTAAATATTTTACGATTTATCCATCAGGAAAGGTGTCGCAATTCATTTCTCGAAGAGTTAATAAAAATGAACAGGTTTCACGAGCAATTTCTTGACGGATTAATTTGGAATACGAATTAGGTTAAGTGATTAGCCGAACGTTAACTACCAGCAGGAATTTCCATCTGCAGAAATGGAATCATATTATGTTCGACAGGATGCGAGGAGTTAGAACATTTTGAATTGTGGAAGCTATTTCGTGTTCCTCCGCGTAAATGAGATACAAGATAAGTTGATATCAGCGATATAAGGAATAGAGTTATAGCACACTTTTACAAATAAGGTGTGTCTGTGTACTAGCCACCAATAGGTAGATTCATCAGCGAAAATTGTCAGTATAAGAATGCTTCTTAAAATAAAGTGAATATCCAAACAACAGCGTTCACTTTATCTAACAAATATGTTTTTGTTTTTTTTTTCTTTTCTTTTTTTTTTTTCTTTTTTTTAAAGTTTTTTAGGTTTTTTTTTTTTTTTTTTATTGTTATTTTTATCATTTATTTTGTTTTCAACATGTTAAGTATTAAATAATATCCATTAATTTTAAAATATATGTCCGTACTTTAATCCAAATAAGAGGGTGTAGTATGTTCAGAAAGGTGTATGGACCAGAAATAAGTTCGTGTGGAAGAAATATATGATTCAGGAGAAAATATATTTGAATGTCAATAACGTCTGTAATTGTTCCTGCTGTTAGTATTGAACTGTGTTCCTGTTATCAATTCACAATGGTGACTGTCTGTCAGTTAATGACAGGAGATGGCAGGGGCCGTTTCAATCACACAACATGTCGCAGTTTCTGGGGAATATGTCATGCACTGTACTGTGTGTCCAGTAACCTCGTATTCAAATGCCGCGAAACGAGTTCATCATGGTGTCGTCTGCTCCCGGGAGATATATCAGAATGGGATTGTTTATTCGATTTTGTGGTACCATGCCCTATCGAGCACAAGCTTGTCTGTCAATCCTTTTCCAGTTATCTATTGGAACTTCAAGCTTGCCTAGTGCCAGCGTACCCTCGCTCATTTTATTGGAAGCGAATAGTGAAATTACAACATCACCAAAGGAAATGAAGAAACGTTTAATGTAAAATGGTATTTTAGAGAATAAACTCTCTGGCACTAAATATGTCCATTTGACTTCGTATCTATGATCGGCCAAGCACATCTGCATATAATTCGTTTTCTTATATTTCACGAACGCAAACTTATCGTTCTAAAGATACTGCCGAATTTTCCTGAATCAAAATTTATTGAATCAAATCTTATTTTTCAACACTTGATAACCAGGTTTTTTTAACTGATACTAACAACTCCTATTGGTCCGATTGGCAGTGCTCAATAGATGAACACCCGAGGAAACTGGTGCAACTGGGGAAACCCAAATAGTCAGACAGCTGGTCACTTTTTTTCCACGTCCGATCGGGGTATCAAACCTTGTTTTTTACAATCATTTTTGCACTGTGTGAGCTTTAATATTCAACTGACGATCCATAATAAATTACGGTACACCCGTATGTAATCAAACAAGCCAAGTGTTCTAATGCTATATTTCCTTTATACTGCAACTAGGACGTAAAACTTATCGTGCCTAATATCCTTTTTGACCCTTTCTTGCTGTTGGCATTAGGATGCGTTCTATCATATAGCCAACACAAATCAGAGTCGATGACATTAGTACCTGCTGCTCACTGCTTGATGCTCTGCATTTAAGCTGGCGGTAAGGACTTGTTGATCCGTTATCGTGATATTGTGAGCTAGAGGTTTGGCCAGGTGTGGCATTTCATTGTGATGGTACTATAAACGCATCTGGCAAAGCCTTCCACGTGACGTAAAACTATAGATCGCGATTTCCACTTGATCTGCAGATTGGATATGGTACGACTTTTATCAATTTATTAAATGAGTTTCAATGAGTTTAACAATTGCAGTACGACACTGACAAGAGTTCAACTTTTATGTATATATATATTGATAAGAGCGTATCTCTTGAGCGTCGCAAGAGGATAATAATAGTTAAACATAGAATTAACAGATTAAATAAAAGCTACCAATACACTATGCTGTGAAATATAGAAACTGGAAGCAATAGTCCAGTGGGTGGAGTATATCTCCCGATTTGACTGGATCATCTACAATCGCTGTTCGCTTTTTTGCGCTTACAAACAAATTGCACTTGCAAACAATGCCAAGCGGAGGATAGAAACACTATAAAAAGCAAGGCATTCCAACTCTTAATTAGATATTTTCACCAGTCACTGAACCACTTTTGAGAAAAATTCAGATATTCTCATTTGTTTAAATTATCGAAGTAGAACTTGTCGTAAAAGTCAAAATTCTAATATTTATATCGAAATTTCCCCATAAGACAAACACGAGTTCAGAAGAAATTATTTCCTTTTTTGTGAATTTTATATAACAAATACACAGGTACGGCACTATGAAGTATGTCGTATTTCGAGTGATGGTAAGATGATAACGTCACCATCGAGACACATATCTGACATTGTATCTATATGCCCATTTTTCTAGGATAGAAATAAATGCCTCTTACGCAACCGAAATCAGGTTTATGATTTGCCATTCTTGTCTTCCATTATACTTTAAAACGCACTCATAACACTATACATACATTACTCATATTGATACAGAGGCCTATATCGTCCCTCACCGGAATAATCTCAACAGGATCTTTACCGAGAGATATTTTAATCTCAACACGATCTTTACCGAAATATATTGTTGTTGTTGTTTTTGTTGTTCCTCTCAACAGGATCGTAGTAAACATGTTAATTCTTTTGATGGCAGTCAACCATTGAAAGGGATTGAGAATCAGTCGTCCTGTCCCGCTTTACTCTGACTTGGGATCTGTATATCTGACGTTAGCTGTGAGACAACCTTTTTTTGCTTATATTATTTTGATCACGAAACGAAACTTGTAATAAATAATATCTGAATGAACATTCAGGAATAATATACCCCATGTAAAGCGCATTTGTGGATTTCTCTCATCTTTAATCAACCAAGTGTAACCACTTATTTGCTGTTAACTCTAAGATAAAACACCAGTCTGTTCTGATCTGGTGCATGTCATTGAGGAGATTACATCAAAAATAAATAATGGTTGCTGTCATCAAACTCTTATACGTATATCTGTATTCGTATACCTCTGAATGTTATTACATCTAATAGAACTGTCCTATTCATTAACAGAGATGCATTCAGGATATTTACCGGTTTTATGTTGTATTTTGTATGTATGTTTGCTATCAATGTTATGAGATACATCTCGATGAACATTCTAGTCTTGTATATCACCTAACGTTGATCTACCACATGGCTGTATCTACAGAGTAAAGGGAACACGGAAAACGTAACATTGAAGAACTCTATTGTTGATTTAGGTGATTTTCATTTTATTAATTTCTTTTAATTTATTTTATTTTTTTATCTATTATTTTATGTTACTTCAATAATGAATTGCCCCTATACGTTTCGGATAAGACTACGTCTAAACATGAGCTTCCCCATAAACTAACAGTGTTACCATTAAAGAAAGAAATAACTTCTGGGATTGTTTTGACCATTCAATCTTTGAACAGAAACTTCATTTGTGTATTGTGTAAGTGAAGTAAAAAAGGAACACATATTGACTGAATTTCAAATCAAATATTCGCAAATTACGAAATAACAGTTTCATCTTCGCATTAATTCATAATTAGTCAGTGTGACTATTTTAACAATCAACGATTCCATGTGGTAACAATTTAGGCACGAGCAAAGGTGAGTTTTGTTAGGATTGTGGTGCAAGGTATTCTGAATGGAGAAGAGAGTATGGCGCCGTACTTAGAAGCGGTATAAGCTGGTGGGCTTGATGACCTTAAAAGAGAAAAGCTCATATCATCTTCATAAATTTGTTATTGGTAAAGCATTATTGATTGTAGTCATGATGCTATGATTGTGCGGGGGATGATTGCCGTTCAGCAATGAATGCAGATTACCTCTTAACAAGAATCGGGCCAAAGCTCTAAGGTGGTAAATACATCCCTAAAGCCAGACATTCGAGAGAGAAAATGCACATCTTGAGTAAAGAGAATCCAGGCAAATGAGAAAAAATGATTGCTCAGATGTTTAATACTGTGGAAGTAGTGGTTTGAAAGGACATTAAGAATGGAAATAATTGATAAATTTTGCTACTTTGTCTACTTGAATGAGGGCAAACTTCAGAGTCATTTTAGAACGTAATTTTAATGACATTTTCTATGTCAGGAACATTGGCAGGATCACCTCCTAGTCCATATACCGGACACCGGAATAGGTCAATGATAGTTCCTTGTGCTTCACGTTCAGTTCTGAATAATGCACATTAACCGTGCGTTCCTTTATCGGGTTCGTACCAGTTGTACCGGTACGAATCTGATGTTCTGATAATAGAACGCGCTGTATCAGTAGAACCGAACCGGTTCTCTTGTGGATCGTACCACTTGGATCCAAGATGGCAGAACTGTTGTTCACTGGACATGATACCGTACCTATTTGGTACAACTGTTACAAACCCGATAATGGAGCACACGATAAGCGTCTTTAAAAACAAATCTAGACTTTTGCGTGTCACGACGTAAGGACATAGCCCATAAATTCACTTCCAGAGCCAAACGCTTATTTCGAAAGCTAAAAATAGACAGTGTCAAGGGCAACAGTAAACGTTAGAAGGATATTCCAAATATATCTATATAATTATTACAATTGCATTGCCCTACCCTGCGGGGACAGCTTCTGAACAGATTGCCTTTCTTAAATAAGTAGTATGCAAACAAAATATGGTTATTATCTGATGGCTAGAGACAATGTATAGCAAATTGCATTCTAACAGAAGGTTTTGTCAATTCTCTTAACATGGCATCATTTTTAACTATATTTAGAACGTTTGTTTCATTGATGAAATAGAAAAGGATAACCTACTCGTTAAATACAAGTAAAAGGAGAGGAAATTGAACGACTAGACTGTGACTCGAACCCTTGACCTCTGACCGCTAGACAGACGATCTTAACAATTCCACCTGGTCACCGGCGTTCAGCCCAGCACGGCCACGCTCCGCTATATACGTAACACACATGTAAACTTTCTTTATATCCAAGTTTCATCGATGGAGATCGAACTATGTTTTTATCAACATTTCTATTATCTATTCTAGCCAAATGGCGCTTTGTTACTTTAACTGTTAATATCAATAAGGAAAATGACATTCAAAAATGGATGGAAAGGAATGCCAAAGTAGACATCTAATTAACTATACATGCAAAATACTCAAAAAGAACAATATATAAGACGAATCCAACTTTCCAATGGCAACCAAACGGGCGTAATGGTCTCCTGCAGACTTTTAACGGGTTTTTTTTTTAACGTTTTCACGATATTATACACATTTCTATGGAAAGTGCCTGACAAATGTCAAACTCCTTCTAAACCTTTACTGCACGCATTGACCTTTAAAACAGATTGATAACAAATAAAACCTAGACCAGTAAAATCAAATAGTGGACGATATCAGTCACAAAACGTGTAGAGTCGTATATTTCATGTATTTTAACGACACAGAGTTGTTTGTTTCACCGTATAACGCAATATTATCTCGTATATACAACAGAAGTTTTGGTCACTCTTGGCGTCTAAAGTCGTACAAAAGAACCTAGTTTTCGAAACCTGATATCCATCAATTAGGCATTGGGGCTTCTCAAATATCATGTTCTTTTCTCACGCAAATACAATTGTTTGCTTTGTTATATAAATTCAAAATGTCTTCGATTTGGTATTAGGGTTTCTGTCATATCACATTCTCTCCTCGCGCAAAGACAATGTTATTCTTCGATTCAATATGAAACTAAAATGCCTTCATTTACGACTGAAGTTAGGTATGGCTGCTCTCCTCGCGCATCGACAATGGTTTATTTAATTATATTAATTAAAAACGGCTTCATTTACGACTTCATTGGTTTATTTGTCATCGAGGAAGCAGAAGGCGCTTCCCTTTCCAGAACTCCTGGTCTGATGTTACATTACGGTATATATGGATCTATATTGTGTATATATATTGCCTCGTTTCAACGAATTTCAGGTCGATATTCTCTTGTAGATTTGTTCAATACTAAAACAAACTGACGTATCAGAGAGGCAGTAGTACACGTTTCGGAAGCATGTGATTTTACATGACTCAAGTCATGTCTTAGGTATGTATGTTTCAGTCGTTATGATATTGATTACCCTTTGTACTTTCTGTATACTGGTCCCGTGCTACTTATAAACTATATCCTTCACGCCTGCTGATACACAGCTGCTCAAACATCATGTGCATATATCGTCGAAATGTAAATACTTACAAATAGCTTGTAAGCTGTATTCATTATTTTATTATTAAAGTCTTTTATTGTATAAGTATAAATATATATGGCTATGTCCCAATGATACCTTTATGCATTGTATACAATCAAAAATGAATAAACGCCAGCTCATTCTAAAAAGAGTTGTTTGTCATTATTAAAGAAAAATCATAGAATTTTTTATTTAGGTCCGTCGATTAATGGATACTCAAAGAGCTATAATGTACACGAATTATGGGCTTTTGATATTTGGGACGATGTTTTAAGTATAAGTAGATTGTGTTTATACTGTTAATCTATGCAGTTCTGTGCCAACTAAACAACTAAAACAAACAAACAAACAAAACAAAGCCTCATAACAATGTACTGATTATTACAAAATGTAGTACGAGGGGTGGTCATGATCTTTAATGTGCATACTAAAACACTTTCATATCCATCACAAAAATACTTTTCATCTTTTGCTGTTATTTTCTCTCATCTATCTCCTTATTTACATATGGGTGGTGAGAAGGGGTGTGGCGATAGCTCAGTCTGTTAGAGCGTCGACCACGTAACCTCAGGCGAAAGTTCGCCACTCTCTACCGATGACGGTTTGTGTTTCTCAGGAAGGTGAGAAACGGGCTGGTCTGTGCTGTCTTGGTTGTGTCCTTAGGCAAGAGACTTTGTCCTAAGTGCCCTGGATGGCATGCGACGGACCTCTCTTGTGTTGTTCAGTGAGGTAGTTACCAAATACTACAAGGCGACCCCGCCTAAAAATGGCATGTGTGTTCACGTTGCAATAAACCAAACAAAAGCAAACAAGCAAACTAAATGTTTTGGGCAAAACAGAATTAAATCGGATCAGCGCAATTATATACAATACTTCCCGTCGAAAACAGAAACTGCAAGGAATGCTTTCAACGCCAAAAGTGACGAAATTAAATGTAGATTACCGCCCAAATATGTAAGTTTGCAGTATATATCAGAACTACGGTAAAGAAGACGTTGCCGGTAGGCGGTTTATAAAAAACGAAAGAAAAGATATAAGAAAATCTAACACTTGTTGCGTGCAAAAATAAGTTACATCAGAAAATCTTATTACATATTACACGGAGCCATGCACTTTCCATTTAACTCCAATTGTTCATTTAAACGGATGCATCCATGTACAAAAAAATCAATTTTCGGAATATTACCTTTTCTTTTTTTTTAATTTGTTTTCTGTTGGTTTAAGTCCTATACACAAATATTCATTGCACCAGTTTGAATGATGAAATTATCTATGTTCTATTCCGATGTATCCATGACACCGAACACGAGGTCGCGTATGACGTGTGCTAGTTTTCTAGTGTCTATAGGGTAGGGTAGTGAATGTACACGAGTTTTTAAAGTTATCCATGGGATGGAATGATCATGATGACCAGTCATCCTAGCTGACTTGACGTTTATACCAAATTCAGTCAAGATCCAACCACCCTTAGCACTCGTAGAAACATGAAAATGTCACCTTATGAACCTGCTCAAATTAAGCTACGCTACTGGGGTTTTATTTGCGGCTCTGAAGTTATTGGACATTTGAACATCAAATTAAGCTTCTTTCTGTGAGCCTCCTTTAGGACTTGATGTCCATACCAAATTTGGACAATATCCAATCGTCCTCAGCACTTTTAGCAGTATGACAGTAAGAAGTTTATCTGCATCTTTGTGTCCATATAAGGATGTTTCACTGGTAGTATAACAAGACAAATCTGTACAATGACAACTGTTATTCTAAGGCCACGGGGTCATATTCCAAAGCAAGGATAAGATAGACAAATATGCAAATATTGATATTTGTGTGTGGAGGAGGTATATAGTACATATGCATGTCCCAATAATGTTCTAAGAATCCTAGAAAATACATCGCACTTAAGTAGAAAGACCACCGGTGGATGGTATTCTGTATAAATTTTATAATCTGCCTCAGTCGTATGCTGTGCTGATATGAAATTATCGTCCAAATATTACTTCGAATTGAAGACATTTAAAGGTCGTGTATTGTTCATCTGTTGGAGTCACATATGTGACCTTCAAAACAAATAAAATTTAAAGATAATAATATCACTAGCAAGTAATGTTACATATTATATATTTTTCCTGTAACATATTAGATCTTTGTTGGAATATATCGGATTTTTTTTCAGCCAAGTGACCTTCGAAGAATGACATTATAACTTATATGTAAAACATGATCTGATTTGCGTTTTTGTCATCGCATTAATTTAGACTGTAGCGGTTGTTAAACAAAATCTAGTGACATGTTAACTGACAATTGTTTTTGTTAGTGGTACTAGGAAAGCTTACAACCATTCACAAACGAAGTCACGTCTGGCGTTGGTTGACAAAAGAAAATACACTAAGTAAACTTAGATACCAATACTGGAGCCGCAATCAGACAATATGGTCAAAATCGAGAGCTTTAAGTTAGATCACGAATACAATTATGCATTCGCATTCCATATGAAGCAGAAATATTCAATATAGCTAGAGTATAAACAAAAGTTTGACAATGCGAAGGGAATAGATAAAGCAGAAATATTCAATATAGCTAGAGCATTAACAAAAATTTGACAATCCTGCAGAACAGTATTTTGCGAATTAGATTCAAAACTACATCCAAAACAAGAGGGAAATCCAGACAGATAGTAATTACGTGAAAAATATTTAGATTTTTTTACGTCAACTCAAGGAAAACATCTTAGCAAAGCGTGGATCAACAGCATGTATATCTTTAGGGGGTGACACACGTAAATCTCTATTGCTGGAACACACATCATGAAGAAGAAGATGGCGACCGTAAAATGTCTTCCGCATTGATTGTTTCCCGCTTGTAGGCGTAATTCTGACCATTATGTAATCCAAGATCGATGAACAAACGCTAATATATTGTAGTCTATCGTATCCGAGCTATTCCTATTGTTCGAACAAAGATTTCATAAAATCGATACATTGCTACAGGTCTGAGGGGATTTGAACAGACCAGAGTGTACAATAGTTTAAAGTGATTTAATGCGAGACCTGCAATAAAGATTTTTGTCTTTTCCCTAAATAAGGGTCGTCAAAGACAATGTATCCTTTGTTCCTTTAAGAGCTGTCTCATCTCTTTTATTACCATTGCCTTTCAGAAGTTTCTGCTCGGTCAGCTGGTTTGTAGAATGATCAACCGCTGTTCCCGCTTCGTGCAGACTAAAATAGTTCAGTGCAAAGAGGCACCATCAAATGAGCCCCGGTAAAACCACTAAACAGCCTTTATTTTGAGAAAAGATATTGCTATCAACACACTTATATAAAAGACGTACATGCCTTCATCATCCTGGCATGGCACCATTATTATGGTTATACGAAGTGTTTCATCCCATTGCAACCTACCTCGTATACTACTAGTAATATCTGATTTAACACAAGACATAATTGCTACCAATCAATTTGTTTACAATCAACATTCCATGTGGACTTTAAATCTTTAGATTTGTTCCGTGGTTTTCTGTTAATGAACCCTTTTTCTACTGCTCTTGATGGGCCTTAAACAATAGAAAAAAACCTCAAAGAATACCGACATTATATCGAAACCAAAATTCACATTCAAAATCAATCGATAAGCCAAGACAAAATATGAACAACATTATATATTTCCACGGAGATCATTGTAAAGGAGAAGGATAGTAAGACCAGGTACTTCGTAGAAGTAGCGTCTTCTGCTTCAGCAATGACATCCGTCCTATAAATCTAGGTCAAATCCTACTAAGCTCTCAATATCAGAATGAGAGTTAGGGTGACGACAATGTAAAACTAAAAAGAAATATTCCATATGTTAAAACACGAATATGCGATTAGTTTATAGTTAAATATTTACATTTTGGTGGCAAAGCCACGATGTAAACTAAGTAAAAAGATTTGCAGACTATCTGAGCATAACTGACACCCAAAACGTGATATCAATCCAAGCCGCGCATGAATATATTCACCCACCGGAACCACTTGTAACTAACGTTAACAATCATATGGCTCTATGAAAAAAACAACCCAGAACTACGTCGTTTTTTATGTTAATTAAAAAGAATAAAAAAGAAATCTTATACAATATTGTTACGCAAGTAATAAAAAGAATTGAACAGACTGTGTTTTTTTCGTATTATTTCAATACACTTTTTTGTTTGCCAATCTGCACGTGACAAATAAACTTTGAAAAAAGGCTGTTCCATTTGTCGAACCCCATTGACGAACTCGCTGAATATTGGCATTTTTTATACTAACTCAATTTTAATTTTCAAAAATAAAAAAAAAATATGTCGAGAATGTAAATATAAGCATTAAACTGTCTTTTTGTGTGTCTATGGTCGATATAGATGCCAGAACTTTGCTAGCGCACAATATGACGTTTGTTTGCAAAGCTCTAGCATCTATATCGACCATAGACACACAAAAAGACAGTTTAATCCTAAAAGGGACATTCATTCGTTTGAATGAAGTTTAGGTCGTCATAATTAAACTGACTCGAAAAATACGTATTTTTTCCAAGTAGTAAACGTTATAATCTTTGCATTTATAACGCAGGTTTACTCTCAAGATAAACCAAAGTTCTTCGAGTATTAAGTCCTGAAAATTCTTAATTCGACCCGAAGATTCACTAATAACCGCAAAGAAAGACATGCGGTATTCGTATACGATATGGCTTTTTCTGGTACATTTCGGCGTTCATTTCATTACATTTAGGCCCAGACACTCAAATAATCATCGTTCGGATATAGAAATTGTGCATGTTTCTGACGTCCTAACTAAGGAATACCCCTTTATCGGCTTGATGATGTAATACTTCCAATATTTACAAAACAATTTGCGCATTCATCATTCTTTTTTATTTCCCCGCCTTCAAAATCATGATTTCTAAACTTTTGGACTTTAACTCCGCGGACGAGTAATAGAAGGACAAAACAGCTGCATATAATTGTTTATTCATTATTCAGCATATTTGTTGTACTATTTATAATGAATGGGTGTACTGAGGGAAAAAGATGGAATCAGACCAGGAATTATTAATCCATTGTTCCTTTAAGTATAATTGTGACTGATACTTTTATTGCACAAAATTTTACAATCGTCATATTCAAAGGTGCTTTTTAATATGTATGGCTTTTCTTCTTTCCTCTAGGTACATACAAAGCTTATTAAAATGTTTTGAGTGCCAAAATCCAAATATACCTTTTGGCTAGTGCTATATACAGGTAACCGAAAACTAGTTTGAGGATCAAGTGGGGTAATGTAATTTCCAAAATGACTAAGACTGTTATGGTAAATAACCCGGACATTACTGAGACCACCAATTCCGTGACTTTGTACAGTATTCTATGAGGAGACCATACTTAGGAGCTAAAATTGCAACACTTATTCGTCTTTCTTAAACAGGTAATTGTTATGTTATTGTGTTCCATGGCCACAAACCCCAACATCAACATCGAACTTTTAAAGTCCTAAATGATTATCTGAAGTAAGCAGGATGGAGTGGGGCCTCATAACGTATACACTAACCTCAGTTAAGAAGCCAATACACAGTTCAGCTCTCTAAACACTGATATACAATAGAAAGTGGCATCTAAATTTGGGATGTTATTTTCCTTCTTTCTAAATAACCTTCCTTTTTTTTCTTTCTTTTCTTTCTTTCTTTCTTTCTTTTTTTTTTCTTTTTTTTTCTTTTTTTTTTTTGTTGGTTGAACGGTCGTCCCTGTGAGGAAGGTTTTGGGCCCTGTCCCCTTAACAAGGCATAACACAGTCTACAAAATGGTAGTGGCTACTCCTGTTTAGCGCTCAGCATTTTAGGAGTGGGACAACTGCTTCACCCGTTGTCAGTATAATGTGACCTGGTGGAGTGACCTGCTGGTTGTATCCGACAGTATACTTCAATAAAGTAGCACTATAAAGTCGGCATTTCTGCCGCACTCCCAAAGAAAATACGATATTACTAAAGGTGATCAGGAGGGTTGGTGAAACTTTCCTTGAGTATTCAACAACCTGCCGATTTTTTGTCATTTTAATTATTTTCTTCTGCAACTACTCGGCATCTATCCCATTAATTATAGCTGGTACAACATTAAAACACCGTGCATTTGGAGGCATTGCTACAGGCAGAAAGGAAATGTTTACATAAGATAAATACTATTTTCGATAAATGGCATATACACATATAATATAGTGAATATCTGTATAAGTATTCATTATGGAAACTTTAACAGTATTTCGTATATCAACTTCTTGTGTTCATCAATACTCGTAAAATATTGTAAAAACATGTATAAGTAATTGCCATAGCCAAGATTAAACAGCGCTAGAAATGAATTGTTAAAAAGGGCAGATTTCTCGATGTTGTTTTCACCATATGGTAACCTTTGTGTGATTAACATGGTTTGAATAATGCAATGAGTGTCTTTTTCATTGCAGTTATTGATTTTGTCAACGGTTGGTAAGTATCCTATACACCACGTGACAATCCTTTTAGTGTGACATTCGTGCCAAGCTATGTTAAGGTATGTAAGACATTACAAGTCTATAATTGGCATAACCTTTAAGGATGCATGCCACTATATACCATCTCTTTCCCAAAGAGTTCTACCGAAACAAATATGATAGAATTGCATTGATAGCATTAAGTGTTGCTGAAAGTTTGCTGTTAGTGACACGGGAATGGTATTATTGATGAGATTGCGAGGTGACGTTTTTCTGTATAATATGACAATGTAACGAGGTTTGAACGTTGTAGTATAATAAGTTCCTACAATGACAGTAACAAGTTTTACCTATATATTTGTGTCCGTATAACAATATCTGGTAGTTTCACAAGACAAATATGTTGAATGGCAAACGAATGAGATTCTACTATGACAGTATCACATTGTATGAATTTTAAGAGAAAAAAATAACGGGATTTTACAAGTGTTCATTTTTTATTACGGAACTCTATCAAGGTTCCGCTGCATAATTATGGCAGATATACACATTTATAATGATATAAATATATAAATGTCAGGGTCCCGCTATGAAATTGAACAGTGCATATAAAAACAAAAAGATTACCTACCTGATAACGAAACCCTAATTTCAATTCAAAATCAATAAAAAAAATGTTCCAGGAGAATTATACCATGCATTCCGGAAGTGTAAGCGTCTTCCGATTCATCGATATCGAATACCTTAATGCATAATGATTATACTATTACCTGTATATGTATTTGTTGAACCCTAATCCAGGCAAATCAGGAGAGATCATTGAAATACGCCGAATGTGTCTAAAGCAGTTCTGTAGTACGTCGAGAGTTCTAGGTGCTAAATCTGCCGTCAAATGGTTTATATATAGAGAAGGCATGTCTTCTACGATTCCTTTGGGACTTTCTACATAAAACAGCTGTTGGAAATGATAACGTTTTCCCTGACATTTCGTATAGTATGGGCAATCATGTCCAATAACAGAAGCATCTGTATTTATCAGGGGAAACATTTCATTTATAAGAGGATCATAAATCCGGCACGGAAGTCATCAAATAAAGATTCCTTTTTTTATGGATAGATATAAATTTCCAGTTAAAAAAACTTTACATTCCTCAAAGTTTAAAACAAAGAGAAGTTATTTTCAATTTCAAACGTTTTAACTATTTATTCATTATCAGATTTCCTAACCTTTCGTATTATAATAGTTACTTATCAAATGATCATGTTATTTGAAAAATATTTATATGACAGATTAAACAATTTGAATTTAATGCTTAATCGAATCTGTGAAATTATGAAAAAAATAAACAGTATGGGGTCACACGCCCAGCCAATTTGACGTTTACCTCACACGCCTTAAACCTGACCAACAGAAGTTATTAAAACTAGTTCATATTACTTTTTTCTCAATTGTTTCATATTAGTAAAGTTACAGAATTTGTGTATTTTTCGTTTATGTCCTTCAAACAAACAGAATCAGTTTCGCATTCGGCACACCAAGTGCTAAGCTCTTTGATTGCGATCCAGGGAGTGTTCTCTATTAATTTGGTGCCCGTTGCCATTTCAATTATTTTGGCAACTATGCTCTGAATGCACCTACGATTTGGCAAAATAATTCAACCGTGGACATTTTTCAAAGCAATAGCATTATGTATTATCATTATACATAAAATTTGAAAAGGGGTATGGTTATCAAAATGATTATTTCTAAAAGAAATGAAAATGCTAACTTTCAAAAGGGAATAAAAATATTTATTTTCAAAAGATCATTTGAACAGCAATATCATTTGACATTTAGTGTCTCAACTATGGCTCGCTATCATGGTATTTCTTATCTAGACCTGATACATATTTTGATAATGCAGAATATTACATAAAGATAACGAAACAAATCTTGTATAAACATTCTATTCACGAGTCCAGAAGATCCAACATCATAGGAGTCTCTTTTATTTTCTGTGTATTTCCAATGTAGGAGACGTGGAATCCTTGTAATTATATATAAAAGATTTACAGCTATTTTGTAATCGGTTTATACTGCTCCATATAGAGTGCAAAAGGCTCAAGCACATATTGGTAATGGGAAATTTCAAATTACAATAACTAAATAACAGAACTACTGCTAAATGCTTTCGGGCAGCAGGACCGCGTCTACAATGTGAGCCCGTACTTCTATCTAGCGGAATAATGCTATTTTAAGCATTCATATTTAGGTTATTAAGAGAAGTACATATGTACTCTTCGAAGATGTATGTACTTGGAGATGATGCCAGACAGATAAACTTGATAGAGAAAGAAGTGGGTATCATTAAAACATCAAAACAGTGTTTGCTTAATAACACATTTATAATATATATATAACATGATATAAACTGTATCATGCATATAACATAGTATGATGCTGTATCATACAACTATTACATTCTTCCAGGATTCATCATGCAGTAAAGCAAGGGAACAAACGTGTAAAAATCAAAAAAGTTAGAAAAATCAAAATTTGTCAAAATAAATCTAAAAATCTTTCATTTCAACCTTACTGATAAGTACAGCAACTGCATAACAATAACGGCTAGAAAGTCTAAACCGAGTATTATTAACAACAATTGCCATTTTACATGATTTTCAAATGCCATCAGCCATTGTTGCGTGACGAAGCTAAATATTCGATTTGTTCCATTAGATTGATAACGTGCCAGGCTATTCCATTTTCTATTATTTTTTCGAGATTGCATAAGATCCAATTTATCAGCAATCAGCCTCGTACCGGAAAACCCGCTCAACCAGATATCTAACTTAAATACCAGCATGTTATCGACCTCGGCAAGAAGACATCGCGGTTTGAGCTATTACATAAGCTCTGTCAAGTATCTAGACCGCTGTTATGCAAAATTCTTTTTACGATCGCTTTGTATAATCCCAGTAATGCACACTTTCTTTTTACTTGTTTTAAGGGCTTCTTACGAGTGATGCGATTGACAATGCTTGAACAAAGGACAAAGGCGAAGTCATGTGATAAGTTATATTTTTAACACACTCTTCTTCCGTCCTTATATCAACCGAAATTGAGCATGACCTGTGTTCTCATTAGAGCTTAGTCTAGACTTGGCGTGTTTATCCATCTTTTCTAAGGTGGATAATATTGATCTGAAATCGACATCAAAATGGCGGAAGCACATCAATCAATTAGCATTGGAACCAACCGTATTTAGTGAGGCGTCATTTATGGTGAATTTTCCCCTTAATCGACATCCAAAGAATTGAGATAACAGGTCGAAATAGTTGATTTGTAATTTGATTAGCGTGTCCGCGGAAAGGTGACCTTGTGGCAAGTCGATAGAGACGGACTGCTGCCTACAGATAAGACTCGACTCAAGTAAAATCTTAATTTATAAAGAAAGAAATCCTAGTTCATGTAATGTGCTTTGTAGAAATATTTCGAGATTTTCGTTGATAGAATTAGATGACCAGCGTTCAAAATGATCTTATCTGAATATAATAATTCCAAAATATTGTTTATCTCGAAATCGAGTTAAGCATATAGTTTATCGAGTACAATCGAGGTAAGCATGAGTTTATATTATTTAAGACACCCATAAATGCTTTTATATCAAAATCATTCGGGATTACATGGCTTTATGATGGTTACAGAAAGCAAGATATACGGATTAACCGTTTCCCTACACAATACATCCGGATTAACAGGACCCTGTGAAATATCCAGATTTGTCAATTTTTGTTTCTGATATCCATATTAATCAGGTCTTTTTTAAATATTTGGATTAAACTGTTTGATTGAAAAATATCCGGATTAGTCTATTTTCATTCCAGATATCCGGATGGGTCTGTTTCATTGTAAGTCATCCAGATTAGCCTATTTCATTCTAGATATCTGGATGAGTCCATTTCATTGTAAGATATCCGGGTTAGTCTACTTCGGTGTAGGATGTCCGGGTTAGTTAACCTTATTGTAAGATATCTGGGTTAATCTGCTTCATTGTAAGATGTCAAAGTTAGTCTATTTCATTGTTAAATATCTTTTTTTTTTTATTATCTGGATTTTTTTCAATAAGAAATCAGGATAAACCTAGACCCACTAATCCGTATTGAAAAAATATATAAATGTATACGCATTGTATCTGTCAATGTTGCTGATCGTCTTTGAACAAAACAGCTCCATACATGTCCCCACATTTATTAAAACAAATCACCTGCATTCGTTTCCTAGTTGCTGCAGCTGCCGCAACAAATTAGCTTGCATGCAATTCCCCAAACAGGTTCAGTGATATGGTTTATAATAATAAACTGCAATGGTTTGCTTTCTCGCCCGCATTCGATTATTCGTAATGTCACAGATACGCTCGTACATGTATAATAGATGAACTGGTGGCAAACTTATTACGTTCATTTTACAGAATACTTGCTATCTAAAATAATGTAATTTGTCATTACAGTCTATCCTCAAGCATGCCCCGATAATATTTCAATGTCAATCCGTTATGGCTATGAAATATGTAATGAAATTATATGAATATATGATTTAGATAAAATTTGCAATTTTTGTGCGAGATCAATTTTATGATTGTGTTTCATATCATACACATCAAACCCTTGTTATATTACATCCATATGTCAAGTAAAAGGTTGGGTTATAAGCAAGGGATCCTAAGAGCTCGCCTTGCTATAATATTAGACAGTCATGTCGAAACATTATGTGTAATGTCAGAAATATAGTTTCGAATACATGCAATGGATGATCCCTGGATATTTTTGTTGATATGTATATGTGTGTATATAATGCATTATATTGAGCCCATGATGCGAGCAGTTCACTACATAGCAACTACAGTTTTTAGAGTTTTTTTGTCGTAGCAAGCCAGATTTAATATATAAAGGAAATTGTCAACACAAGAACAATTTATAGTCCTATCCCACCGAAATGTCACAGCCTGTTTGCAACTCAGTAGTACGACACCCTATACGATCACATAATGGGCTTAATATCCCTACATCCAACTAATCCAAAGCCAAAGGAAAGAGCGAGTTAGAGATGTTAAAATGTGTGATATGTACAAAATATTGTCGAGAAGAGAGCAAAACGACGTTGTCATGTACCATCCAATCATTTCAATTTCTAAACAAAGAGGTATTTTGCCTGTATTGTATCCCAAGCAGTCGACATATTATTAATAACAATGTCGATCCATTCATTGTATGCTGCTATGTCACGTATCACCGTGTTACATTCCGCAATAATATATATTTTGTAGTTAGTATTTTGTGGTGTGAAACGGAGGAATTGGTGATAAATTACCTGTAATATTATTATTTTTAAAGACAAAAAATTTGTTGAATTTTAGAAAAACAGCAAAGAATACAGACATAATTACGGACCATGAATCAAACTCAAATAAATAATGAGGAACAAAAATATTGATTAGCATGGAGACCATAAAAAGTACACGGAGATTAAGACCAGCTGTTCCTGGGGAGTAAGCGCCTTCTGCTTTATAAATCTAGGTGAAATCCGGGCTATATCACATTTTTAAAAGGACATTTGGGTATTTTATGCTTGGGGGAGTTTGGGTAATGTCAACAACGATAAGAGAACGCAAAAAGTATTTATTTCAACAGGTACAGAACAGTAAACAATGCAATAGTTTATGTAATGTGGGATATGGAAAGGTTTTTACGCAAAACGAATGCAGCAAGCGAAAGAGATCCAGGAATAGGAATATGGGCGAGTTAACAGAGCCTATAATCTAAATTGATAGAATAAAACATACAGTCACGTGAGCAGAAAGCAAGTAATATTTTGTAAGGCATGTAACGTGAGCATTCTGAAGAACAATGATAAGTATTGAATATGTAATAAGCAGCATTGTCCATAGTACAGCAAATATAATCATTTTGCTACCAAAACTGATATGAAAATAACTATTCATAAATTAAATTAATCCGCTCAATTACGCTAATTACCTGACATATGACGTCAGCAATCATCATTTACCAGTCATTGAAAACAATAAACAATATGAAGTATTTAAGTTTAAAAAACAAACATGAGCAATCTCCATCTACCAGAAAAAAAAACGAAAATAAGAAAATACTTTTTTGCGGGTTGTTTAAAAAACATTTAACAATTACAAAGTATAATTAATGATTTAATTCAACGAACAAAATATATTACTGCATTCAGATTATCACCAGCAATATCTATCTACCAGATTAAATCAACGATTTAGAAAAACAAAATATTGTTCTACAATTTTCAAAAACCTTGATTTCCATCTGCCCTGTTTGATTACTGTTTTAGGAAATCAAAACTTGAAGAAACTACTGGGCGACATGGTGAGAGTAATATCACATTTCATCTCCCAGTCGGTGCAGATGTTGCTGATTATATATACAATACACACGTGATTGAAAAACCCATTATGTGTGGGGTTTATATAGCTATACGGGATTCAGCGCATTGTGTATGTATATTGATTAGACGACAACCTGTCTCCTACATCGACCTACCCTCAGGACGCCACGCTTGTTACTAAATAGCGTGTCAACAACTGCCTTTATAAAACTACAGCGATATATAAAACTCCCCCGTCTAACTAAACATTCATGTGTCATAAAATGAATAATATATAAATACACACAAACTATAAGTAGTCATATTCATCACTGGTCACATGCAATAAACTCCATAATCTAGTTTAGCTCTCAGCTATCATTAACTTCATCGCCTAGCATACACTGAATACTAAACTCAAGCTCTTATACCAACCCCAGTTTTGAATTATAATAATTTTTGTCATCAATATGTAAATAGTGCTAACACAATATTAATATAACTACTAATGGAATCTTTCAAATGCCAAAAGCAGAATTTTCGCCATAGTACATTTTGTGTGTATTAATAGTGCTATACCATTTACCAGTATTGCATGAATCAACATTCATTTATGATAAATCGCGCAGTACAGTTAAACATACAGATTGATAACAGTATTGTAAACAAAAATCTTTCAAGGCACTTAAAACATCACCATCGACTAAATACTAAAAAAAGACAATACATGGTATTGTCAAACAATGGCTCAATACCATTACAATATCATTTAAAAATCACATCATCTATGGATATCATCAACTACATGGAGTTTCCACAGTAAAACGCCTTCAAATAGACCATACAAATGATCATCCATATAACATACGCTGCTTCTTTATAAACTAACAAAAATAAAAACTTCCAAGCTCCGCCAAGTGTGCACGGATGACAGCGTTGGTTGTAATATGCCTAAGGATGCTGGTGGCATTTGGAACTACATAATGCACGTCCCCTGCCACAAATAAACGTTATTTATCATCAACTGTACAAATTAAGATTCATGCTGCTGCTCTGACATACAATAGCATAATTAGAATCTGGGGAGATTCGTACAAAGCTGTAATTTTTCATTACGATACATAAATAACCATATTTTGACAAATTAAGACGTAAATATACAAAATACATTTGCGTTGCTGTTCTGAAGCGAAGAGCACAAGACAAAGATAACAGATGTCAATGATTGACAAGGGCAGAGACTGGAAGGAGCGAAATCGACATGTATTGGGGTACAGGATGATCTTTCAGAAGCCTACCTGTGGTCTGACAAAGTCCGAGGGGTTGTCATGGTTCAAGCCGAGACTCTCTGGTCTAAACTCCTGGACCAGGCTTTCTGCACATGACTCCATTTTGGTTCTCTTTGATGACGTCCTCCCCAGTTCCACAGTTCGTCAACGAGAACAAATAAATCCTTTTTACTTCATTTTGTCAACGTTGACATCACAACAGGGATATTCTAGAACCTCCTGTTGGGTATGGCTGTAGTCCTAGATGTGCTACCACGGGGATTAAAACACCGAGTAGTGCACAGAACGACACGGCTCCACACAAACAGCAAGATCGATAGACCGGCGGTCTGTGTCGTCTCTGATCCTGTATCAATGATTCAACCATACACGGAGAGGCAACTGGAATATATTAATTATAAGTGGGAATCATGGGTTGACACCATCCACCAGCTCATTACTACCCTAAATACGTTTTAATGATATCGGATCGTTTGTTTTGCCTACTATTTCGTTACTCTCATCTACTGCTCATTCGGAGGAAGTTTGGTGTCAGAAGACATTCTCTATAACACAATAATTTGTCACTGTTCAGCGGCGTGTTCTAGCACCAATAAATGTCCGCATGGACACTCTTGGAACCTGGTTAAAAATGTTAAATGTGACTTCAGTTACACTATATATCTATGTAAAGTATATCTAAGTTTGAATTAAAGATTATAAAGTTTTGTGCTGAATTGTTCTGATTTGGTATTTGATATATTTTTATTAAATTGATCAAAAAATGCCAAAGTAATCACCGACATACGCATAGGTAGGAATCGAGAGTGAAACCTCTTACACTTATCAGGCAATTTAAACAGCTCGATATACCAAGGGAGAAACATTGAAATAAATAGGATGTTAGGAAGTTATCAAATAGTTAAAGCGATTGAGTTTCTTGCTATATGTATGTGAATGACGAGTACTACATGTATACCAATATTTACTTGTATACACGTAAGGCATTATAACGGTTTAATGTACACGTACGGGGGACGTTATAACAAGGTTTTAGTGTACATAAATGAGTGTTATTATCATCATATCCAGGATTTTCTGTTTATATAAACGCAAGGCGTTATATTGAAGTTTCATTATATATGTAAACGAGGGCGTTATATCGAGGTTTTACTATGTATACAAGGGTCATTATATCGAAATGCAAGACTTAAAATGGTTTACTTGATACTAGTGGCGGTATATCGACGGGCTACTGTGTATAAACACTTTATTTAAGTTTAACATTATACATGTTGGTACGAGAGTCAGTATATCGAGGTTTTCATGTACATAAACATTCGTGTGGTATCGTGGTTTTAGTTTATAAACAAGAGTGTCCTATGGAGATTTAACCATAAATATTACCCAATAACAAGCTTGTTCATTTAAGTATGCGTTGCTACGTGCCATGTTAACGACAGTGGGAGACTAATAATGTTGTCTAATGGACGACAGACAGTATTAATAGCCACCAGGCTCTGTAACAATAGCTGTTACCGGAGTACATAAAACATTAATACACCACACATCATAAACATATACATATATTGACTTCGACCATTGATATCAATGAGATATGTACCAGATATGTGTTGCGTTATATTGACTCACCAACCCACCTATCATAGCAATCCATAATTTTATTTATTGCACATTACATTGCCATGTAGGGACCTATACCTGTCAACATATGTACCTGAGTGTCACCGGTTCCTTCATAATAACGCCAGGCCCCACCAGTGTTATAGTTAACTACGAAGAACCCGACAGAACCCAAAGTTTTTCTCACGGCGATGAACGCTTAATTCAAATGTCAAAAGGGTGCAGTGATCACGGAGAAATTTGGAAGAAGATATATTCAGAAAGAAGAGATATATTCAAACTTTGGTCGCCTATTACAAACCATGTCATTAGGACAACCTGCGGGGTTTTTTGAAGGTGATGGTGCCATAGTGTACAGTGACAGAGTACTAAAATGTCGTAACATTATCATATTTTCTCCCAACGGAACAACTAGAAATGTCCTATGTTATGTCAAGGAGATAGGTCTCAAACTGTACTGTATGTGTGAGAGGGGGGAATGATGAGGCAAGCTAAGGTCGGGCACTGTTCCCTGTCACACATATGGTACAGTCTGAGGCTTATCGCTCACTTAAACAAGGCGTCTTTAAACCGACCATTTGGGACAGTCAGAAAATGTCCACTAATGTAAGCTATGAAATGTGTGGAAAGTCACCCATTATATATAAACCAGGCACAGGTAAATCACGGGCACTAGCACATGCATGTTTATCAATGCGTTCAACCTTATCAATCCAACCATCACATGTAATGTAGGCACAGGTATCCTTAAACAATATTTCCTTTCTATTTTTATGTCATTCGCAAAATATCCTCCGACTTCGAAGGTCTGTCTATTACACAATCAGCATTTCCGCAAAAAGCCGGCTAATATTGATGATATATTGAGTGCGGTGTAAGGTCTAGAAAAGGATGTATATAATGATCCAGATTTTACACTGAAATCTTCAATATTTCCCCGACATTTCCTATGGAGAAGCGGGGCAATATTACACTGGAAATGAAGCGAGTGGAGACATGGAATTCAGAAAAACAGAATATATTTGACAACCATTGAACAAAGGTGATCTGAACACAAAACAAAATGAGCCATCATTGTCTTCAATGGATGTCAAGACCATGAGAGAATGAAAAAAAAAATAGGAAAATAAGGATGTTACAGACTGCGTGAAATTAGCAATACCCGAACTAAATAAAGCATTAAAGTATTCTGTTGTTGAGGTGAGGAATAAAAACGGCGCTGAAAACAGGCCAAATCGTATATACGAGCTGGTGGTTAGTTAGCATTCAACATCACTTCCGGTCCAGACTAATAGACGCTTTGTAAACTTCTGGGTGATGCTGAATTCGTCATAGGCCGTCCGCAGTGTGAAATTATAAACGGACGAAGGACAACCAACAAGCCAATGTTAGCGCTGCTCTGCAAGGGGAAAGTGTCAAGTCACTCAAATCGGGAAATCTTTCCGGTTAAAGACAGAACAAAATTGAAGCAAGTAAAAGTGAATCTGATTTTACAACTGGAAATGTGTCATTGAATCATAAATTCTGAACAGTGAAGCAAATATCATCAGGATTGTAAGGTGTTTTGACAGCAAAATAGTTTTTGTAAGCTTTAACTTTCACCAATTGCATCTAACTGTTTTACAGTGATTGTCCGAAAACGCATCACTTATAAACCAGAAAGCCGTCTAAAATCTTAATATAAAACGGCCACAGGTAATTTACCTACAGGTAAATCCCACACACTCCTGGAAATAAGTACTAAGAAAACAAAGGAATATCTGCTCATTGTTTTTAATTATTTCAAAGTAAGGACAGAACCATTTACGCCCGATGAAATATGGCACTCTTATGCTGTAGCACGCTATTCGTTTCATTTGATTTTGATCAATGATCAGGGGTTTTAAAGTCCGCAAACAATCCCATTGACATTCACATTGTTCCTAGCGACCCTGTTATAACGACATAACACCCATTAGCTTGAACTGCATTGAAATATAATCAATGTGAAAGTGCTCTTTTCTTTTTAAATGTTTTGTGCGATTTTTTTTTTCTTCTTGTTTTCTATTAGTTTTTTTCTAGTTTTCTTTTAGTTTGTTGGGATATTTTTTAACCATATGCTGTTCGATTTCTATGCCTTGTGTTGTCATTGACTTAACCTTGTGGCCAATCTGAGAGTTTTCTAGATAGTGCAGATGAGAAACTAAATGTCACCGAAATGTTTAATTACGTAAAAGGTTGTATATCTGTCACTTGATCTAGAGAACATGTCACTTTATTTCCTTTTTAAGTTCAGGAGTGCTCTAGATTCCATTCGTTATTCCCGAACATGCTAATAAACTTGTCAGGCTTCTAATTATCCCATCATTGGCAATTCTGTCGACATTCCAGAATACACAGCAATACCCAAGGTTTCTACAACGACTGGTAATAGTTACTCCCAACCTCACGATTTGCGTGATAGATTCCGACAGCTGGCTTTGGAAAAACCAGGAGCTTTCGAGAGTTGAAGGTTGATTGAAACTAGAGCAAGATTTGATGGGGGTTATCATTATCTTATTGAGATAAATTCTATTTCCGGAGGAGATATGCGGTCTGATGCCTTCGATGTTTGTTAATGTGGCTGGTTATTCCGCTGTCAATCACCCCAGATATCATCTTATATCACCTAGATTTGGCATGAATTTGCATGGTAGGTTAAGTCTATTAAGGAGAAGACGCTTACCTTCCTGGGATAACTGGTCCTTGCTTCTTAAAAAGGGTAAATGTATCGTTTGTTCATATTCGACATCATTTTTTCTATTTTGTATAGGTTTACACGACAGTAGTTTCTTCCTGTGCATGTATATTGCTACCATTTGCTTGATTAAATGATTCGTACCTATAATCTATGAATACTTATTTATAGATGTATAGGTACGAATAATTTAACGCAAGACATGCATTCTCCTTGTCACACGTTCCTCTCTCTATATATACATGTACAATGTATATACGTTTGGCTCTGTGACGAAGTCATGGGATTGGTTCACGCCTTTTTGTATTACAGCTCCTTAAAAGAAAGATCACTTCGTATATTTTTGTACCGTATGTAAAAGCATTTAAGCCTAATAAATTTTCTAATCTGAAGATGTTTTATGTACCGTTTTATCACAGATATATAATCGTATCTGTTCACAATTTACATTACAAAAAGGTACCTGAAAGACGGGAATGTTTGCGTACAACATAGTGTTTTATTTCCAATGTGTAAGTATTGTCGACTCTCTGTTTTCCTACGTTGAGTTATTCGTCCGGTGAGTATGAATCATTTCGATTTTATCATATTTGAAATATTATCGTATTATCATACAGTCACGTGATGTCTTAAAGGCTTGTGTCAGGAAGAGTTCAGGTACGTAGTGTACAGCAAAAATGAAAAGTTGTGACAGCTGGGCTGAATTGTACATGAAAGGCGGCCTTCTAATACTTACACAACACATTGACAGCGTCAGAGTAGACGTCATATAAGCAGAAAACACTCCTCCGCTGTCTTGATCACTATTACGTCCGACACTCTGGGATAAGGGGACGGGGTTTTATAGACGTTATATAGAATTCAGATCTACATGGGAATAATTAGGTCATAAATAAAGACAAATTTCTTCTGGCCTATATTGGTGTACGTACAATGAACCATTTATGGATTATACGATTACGTTACCATGGAGACGGTTTGGGGTTGACATTTCAAAATCTGCTCCAATTTTTGTCATGTCGACTCATTTATTTAAATGGAGAATCTAACTCAATTGCGAGCATACGAGAGGCTAAATTGTACGAATGGTCGATTTTTTTAGTACATGAATTATTATAAACCAGGTGTGCGGAAAGATAAACCCTTATCGTATCATTGAGGACACACGTCTTTGGAATCTAGGTAAAACTTAGTTTTGAGGACAATTCTGTTTTAGTATTCAAACATTTTATCCATGGATACCTCATTACACAGAATACGTGTTCTATGTGGTGATAAATGTTATTTTGCAACGATAACTATAAGTTTACCTTTTAACTTACTGTCAAATCATATACTTTCGTGGGCCCAAATAGGTAGTATGTTTCGTGGTTACTTGCTACGTAGATGACAACACCATTAGAATCCACAAATGTTATATTTTCGTGTAAAAGTGATATGAAATGGTGTGCAATAACGAAATATGTATTGAAATAGATTGAGATTACATATTTCTGGTCATCCTCTAATTTTTAGAAATGACAATTTATTAAGAAGAGAGGTTGACAATAGCCGAAACACTTGGGTCAACACTAAGCTGAACAGAGTTATCAGAGCTGTCCGTTAACGAAAGTAAAACTCCCATCTGTAGGACTCTACTATGGTTTCATCTACAAAGAGAAAGCCAACGCAATTATAATAGAGATATGCCACCAATTCTATTGGCATGTACTCGACAGAATTGGATTAATTGTATTCTTCCTCTCATCGTGTCTTTGATTTCCAGACTAAAATATAAAAATAGAGACATCGAAGCAGTACTTAGAAGTCTAATAACAAGCTCTTTGGTTGAATAGTTTATAAGTACCTGCATGAGGACAGGATCGTTAATGATGCCGGACTATCAGCAAAGAACCGAACGGAAGTTGTCTGGGATAGTCTAGCATTGCCGAGTGTAGGGAAGGACTAGAATTGATTCTCAAAGATTTTAGTAAGAGTACACGTGTACCTAGGACAGGGGAGGCGACCGATGGTCCTAACGTCAAAATATATCTAGAGCAGAGAAATATGAAAATGGTTCTAGACATTTCTGTGGTATCTAGGTGCTGGAAGGTCACATGTTAAGAGCATCTCGGTCGGGTCAAGTAACAATTGTGAGGAACGTTTACTGGCAGTATTGAGGTCAGGGACATCCGAACGTTTCTGATATTGACATGGGCTGTCAGAACTTCTGCCATAGCGAAAAGGTTAATCCACTCATTTTATAACCGAACTCCGAGTTTCCGAACATTTCGTGTTAAACTTGTAATGTGAATCACGTGATTAAAAGCCTTACCGGAAACTATTTTAGCATGCGGAATTATCATGAGTCACGCGAGATCTCGGCAGGTCATATGAACGCGGCTATTACAAATATGGCCCCTTTTCAGTGTGGCAGGAGTTTTGATGTTTCAGTCGGCCCATTTCAGATTTTCAAAAGGCCGATCAAACATCCGAAACCTTTAGATTACGTGTTGATATGCCTTGCGATTCCGTTATCACCATGTGTTGAAGTAATCTGGATTATACCTAGATTCGTATGGCGGGTTAGGTTTGGTGTAGTAGTGTTTAACGTTCTATTTAACAGCTATGGTCATTTGTTATGTGTGTATGTGTTTTGGGAGGCTATCTATATTCGCGTTTATCTCCTTGTGATAGTTTGGAAGTTACGCCGACTTTATAGTGCTACCTCACTGAAGCATACTGCCGAAGACAACCAGCAGGACACTCCACCTGGTCACATTATATCACTATAACGGACGAACCAGTCGCCCAACTCCAAACAGTAACTACCATTTGATAGACGTTGGTACGTCTCGATCAGGGGACAGTGCCCAAAGTATCCTAGCAGAGACGAACGCTCAACTAAAGGCCAAAAGTGAGGCAATGTCAAGTGAGATATTAGGAAAGTTAAGTTGCTGGAAAGAGGAGAAAGACAGGATCCAAATAATATCCCCCGCTTACGATCACGCATTAGCGGCAGCAGGTACAAATCTTACCTGTATGACGGGTGTCGTCGATGAAGAAAAAAAACACCTACACATCCGGGGCACTCGGTCTTATTCCTCTTGTACTTTTTCTAGGAAATCCATGCCGATCAATATATTTGCTCATATCCGACCTCGTCTTATTGATCTTTTAGTTGGAATTATGGTTTCGTAAGTATACCGATTTTTTTCAGTTTCAATTACGTTTGATTTAAACGTGATATGCTCATGATTGTAACAGGCGCGGATCCAGAATTTTCGAAAGAGGGGGTGGGGGGGAGAGTGGGAGTAATTTAGTGATAATATGGGCGCCGTAGGCGCGAGACGATTTTTTTTTTTCATTTTTAAGGCTATAAAAAAAATCCTCCTCCGAAAAAAGGGGGGGGGGGGGGGGGTTCTGATGTACCAAACACAGCAACAAAAAACACAAAAAATTGTTGGAACGATAACTAAATCGTTCCAACCTACCCTAACCTACAAATAGTTACAAAAAAACCCCTAACAGTCCCACAGAGTGTCGTTCTGCTCCGTGGACAACATGTGCAGGTCAAAACAAAACGTGCTGTCCGGAACAGGACGACACTCAGGTGGACAAACATGTTAAAAATAACAAAATTCGGCGTGAAATTCTCACACACTCTGACACCAGTGTAGAGAAAACTGGTGGGGTTTATCACCAGCCTCCTCTGGAAGACTAACGAATGCTCCCGTATCCAAAAACCCCGAAAATGCAGTGAGTTCGTGGTTCAGGATCAAAGAGGGCGCTCTCCGTCACCTCGCGGGATTATATACGAGAGCGCACCTCCAGCTCGTGCACAGAGCGAGTTCCAACCAGGGGAGATAACTCTCCCTGGATTTTCACTACAGTATCAGATTTTGGAGGTTAAGGAAAGCCGGAATACCCGGAGGTAAACCGCCGGCCTACGGTTAGTACCAGGCAACTGGCTCACGTGGGCTGCGAACTCGCAACCTTCAGGTGGAGGGCTAGTGACAAAGTGTCGGGACACTTTAACCACCCAATAAGGCTTATTTCAGTTCTAACGATTTGAAATACACAGAGACCTATATTAATGGGATTCGAAACATCCGCTTTTCTCGCCGAGTCACGACCTCATCTATTGTTCTCATAACCGGAAGTATATTTAGCACGAGATCTAGCGAGACCAAGCACTGCGGCTGCGCACTAGGTGGATATCGGAGTTGTTTATATTAGTGACACGTGCCATGCCAAGAGATGGCGACGGCTGTCTGTGCACATGTGTCACCGCGTTTGGCCGAGATAACTTCACACTGGCGACAGTTATACCTGTGCACTGTAAAGTATATCGGCAGATGTTAACAACGATAATTAAGTAGTGTCTAACCGAAAAAAGCACCATTTTTTCGTTAAAGATTCATATGGAAAATGTCGTCTGATTTTCTGCCATTGGATGATGATGTAAATTTAGATGTATTGTTAGAGAAATATACTGACGACGATTGTTATATTTTCGATAGTGACTTCAGTCAGTGCTTCCCTAATTATACCGGACTCTTACAGGGGGAAATATTATCACCTGTATTATTTTCTTTGTTTGTAAACGATTTTTAAATTAACTTTATTAATGACAACTGTCCAAGTATTGTATTACAGATGCTTAATCTTTTCTTGCTAATGTATGCCGACGACATGGCTTTATTTGCTAACCGCCCAGAAGATTCACAAAGTATGTTGGATTCTTTATATGAATATACCAGAAAATGGAATCTGGAGGTCAATGTTGATACAACTAAAATCATGGTTTTTAGAAATGGTGGACAAATAAGAAATAAAGAGTCATGTAAATATAATAATGACAATATAGAAATTGTTGAGTTTTAAATACTTGGGTATGCTGTTCAACTACAATGGGAAGTTTTACAGGACGTTTTACAAAACACAAAAACATTTTGCATAACAAGGCTGATAAGCTTTATTTTCTCTGACAACTTATCTTAGAAATCATTGCTTGAATGTACAAACTTATTGTTCGATCTATTTTTGATTCGTAAGTAAATAGTATTTTACGTAATGCATCGGAAATATGGGGATTTCATAAAGCACCGGATGTCGAAAGCGTACATTTGAAATTCTGTAAAAAAAAAATACTCAAGGTGCCTAAATCAACTTGCAACGATTTTGTTTACTGTGAATTGGGTAGATCACAATTAATTATTATTAGAAAATTAAGAGTGTTGTTCAAATATTGGTTAAAGTTGAAACAATCAGATAATTTGGTATTGAAAACATGTCTTGATCAAATGGTTAAATGAGAATGACGCGTGGATATGCGACATTAAGAATGAATTAGCTGCTTTTTGTATCGAGTATATGTTTGATTCTAATTTACCAGTAGATTATGCTTTTAAAATCATAGAGCATAGAGCAGAGATTGCCCTATGTTACAAAACAAAACATGTTAACAGATATATGGTTCGTCGAAAGGTAGATTATATCGATATCTGATAGATAGCCACTGTGTACAGTTTTAAACCTGTAGAAACTAAATATAAATGTATGTTAAATAAGTTTAGAACATCCTCACACAAATTATATATAGAAATAGGTAGACATAATAATATTACCCGAAGAAATAGAACCTGAAACAATTGTGATTTGGGTGACATCGAGGATGAGTTTCATTTATTTTGATATGTCCATTATATACAGATCTGAGGGTAAAAAATATGAAACAATATTACTACAAAAGACCATCTGTTTTTAAATTAATCCAACTATTATCTTTTAATAATGTTAGAGAGTTGTCAAATTTAGGTAAATATCTACATGTATAGTATATAGGTCTCCGATATACGCATGTACGTAATTTACCAGTTTGAAACAAAGAATTAACCGACCTATTTTCATTTCATGTGAAGAGACATTAAAACATGATTTCTAGGCGAACATTTTTAACAAGTTCTGTAACTATAGCGCCGATTCAGATTGTGTATATGTGATTGCATTTGTAATTTTTTGTGTTTTGATAAAGGGGCGGATTGCCTCGAAAATTTAACAAGCCTTATTGTTCACACTGTTTGAATTACTTCTTTGCCCCATATATACATGTACACGTATATACATACATATGCATCATCATCATCATCATCATCATCATCATTCTTTAATTCCTCATAAAGAGATACATAGAAATTCAAATTAATAAATACATTTCAATCATTTTCTTTTACAGTCTATGGTTTTCAAAATTGGAGAGAAAAAAATAATTTGTCGCGTTCGCGTCGCGGAGCGCGTGTCTGTTGATTTAGCTTTGGTCGTTGGCTGCGAGAAATGCATGTGATGCAGCTCGCAGAAAGCGAGTGGCCATTATCTGGAAGGTTTTGGAGTCCTCATTGCTTTCCTGTTCTTGTCCAAAAATGATTTGGACAAATCCTTCATCTGATGTATTGTCTAGAATTAAAAACATTTCAATCCCACACAAGTCCAGCACGTCTGTCAGAAACCTGTCCCTCACAGAATAAGTGGCCCCACATTGTGTGACATAATGTCGGATAAGATCTGTTCGTCTTTTCCCACATTTGAGGCATATTTGATCGTTATTCTGAGGTGGGTAAGTAAGTAGCTTCGACACAAATCTCGAGCAATTAAGGTCGGATGTAGATTTCGGGTTGACCCATAGCCCATGGGGATGGATATGCCGATGAACACATTTAAACCTGTCGAAATCGCTGTCTCGGTTAATTCTGTCCGTCCACAATTTTGTTTCGCGATTTCTAATGGAGAAAATTACAAACAATTTCCATGATAATTTTGATGGAAATTCAGTCTTGTTAGTAATATAGTGTTCAAATAAGTCCATGAGGTTGTATTTCTTAAGGATATCAAACACGTCGGGAATAAAACCTTTCTGTTCATAAATGTCATTATTCAGGTAGGTATAAACACGCATCAGGAAGACTTTTTTGGCAAGAAATTCATTTGGTATCTTTGAGATTGATTAATTATCGTATCACGTACTGTATGTTTGTGCATGAATTCTTGCGAACTACGAAATAGCAATATGTGTTCTTTTTAAAGTTGCCGTATGTAAAATAACTATAATAGATATTGTGTGTCAAGTTGATAAAAAGCAAGACCAGTCTATACTGTGCTTAAAATCCTTTGATACTGTAGCATTTAGAAAATCAATGTACCGTTATAACAAGAAATATCTTTTAAAAAGATAAACGGCATAGTTTTAATGCTGGTGATTATAATGTAAATCTGCTGTTGAAATAAATTAACGAACTAATGCGTTTCAGCACGGATAACAAAATTATATCGGTTTGAATCATATTTGGTGATAATAAGACTGCATTTGAATCAGGAATATAATTTTATTAAAGTGTCATTTGAAAAATATGCATGCACTTATTTAGCTTGCATTCAATCTTAACTTTGTTTCGTATTTAACTGGGTATCTGCATTTTGCATCTACCGCTACATTGACCAATCACATACTTCATCTTGACCAGTAACGCCACCTGTCGCGTCATATCCGAGGCCATGGACATTATAAAAGGTTATGCCGAAAAACAGAGCTACATTGTAACATAGGTAAAGACCCGGGGCTATGACCTGGCAGCGGTCGCTATGACTGCGCACAGTGTCAAGCGATAGTCTGTACGGCTGTCGACACTGGTGACTCGGTGCCCCGACATTTCCCCCTCCACGTGGTGAAAAAAATCGTCCGGATTATTGCGGTAAATTTACTTATGAAAAGTACGTTCCGTTCCCAAAATGGGGTTCCGGAATCGGAATCCGAATTTCCGGACTGATGAGTACAAATAACGTTACGGAAATCCGTTCCCGTCCATTTCCGTCCGGACTGCGAGTTTTCCGGACTATCGGCGTCCGGATTATCGCGGGTCCACTGTATAAGAATACGAAAAAAAAGAAGATTTATCACGATAGACAAGTTACTATAAATAAATATTAGTGTCACATTTAATCAAATTACACGACAGTCACGTCAATCATCAAACCCTCTCAGTCCCAAGTGTACTTTTTACTTTACTTTAAACATATTTTATTTCAATTAAGGAAAAGGGATTAGGCACAAGTTATTGCAACTTACTAAGGCCTTCTCCCATTACACATATAAACACATGTATATTACATATAGAAATAGGCATAAAGTTTGAATGACTATGAAAATTTAATACAAACACAATAGTTCACAAGAACTTTATAAATATTTTAAAATATTTTAAAATCTGTTGCTGGATTTTATGAATAAATGCACAAGTCTAAAAATACGACAATTTAGATCTACGGAAAATTGAGTATTACCATACAATAGAAGTTTTAAACTAGGTTCTGTTCCAAAGGCATTTATATGTTGTAGCATAATACGTCTTTCCTGAGCATAAAGGCGACATTCAAATAAAAAGTGAAAGGCATTCTCACATGTGTAGGGCAATCCAACACCATACACAACCTCCAAGAACGACAACTCCTAATCACCAAGTACTCCCAAGGGGAGACAACCGATGACCTTACCATTTAGAACAACATTTATATTGGGCATGACATGCCCCAGTCGTGTTATTATTGTATGAATTATTCATAAGCTATGTGTATTGAACAGTGTAAAATTTCACTAGGTTGAGTAAGTTTAATTGACATGACTGCTATTAGCATATATATATATAGAGTGTTGAATCTCTCCGCAGTAGACATGTGAATATATACCCTCATCGCCTGTTAAGTTACTTAATTACGACGATTGACAACAACGAGATTAATTATATTTATCTGTAAAATTTGTGTTGTTAGTTTTATGCCATGTTCGAATGAGAATCCATTGGTACATTATTTTAAGGAACAATCACCATTAATCGATATTCATTAACTAACACCACTAGCGGATCCGGGGGGGGGGGGGGGGTATCCTGTCAACCCCCCTTTTTCGGAAGAGGAAGTTTTCTTTATAGCCTTAAAAATAAATGGAAGTTAGTGAATAAAACAAAACAAGCAAATGCCTAAATGCTATATTAATTAATACCAATCAAAAAGTACAGACATTCAATCAATGTGACAGTGTGATTTCAAGTGAATCGTGATCATATATGAACCGGAAAATATGCACCGGTTATTGTCTTTTTAATTACCGCTATCAAAAAATATAATTGGAAGTTCCGGATCGAAACAGATGATGATTTTTATGCAGATGAAGAGCCTGCTCCGATAAGAAGAACATGATGGTAGGTACACAAATTTCATTTAAACAAATGAAAAGCATAAACTATAAGTATAAATCGAACAAATTGTCAGCATCAGTTTCACGAATTGGTTGTATACAGTAAGTCAGACGAGAGCGGATCCACGTGGGAGGCTGACACTCGGCCGGTATCATGGTCTGTAATCATGATTGATTCCTGCCCGGGGAAAATGGATGCTGTTCATATCTTAATTTCACAGAAAGTAATGAAATTAATTTTCTCTAATGTATGCTCGCGATGATCCCATGTTGTGATTGTCATTTGTGGATAGATCTAAAAACATATATATAATTGGGAAATGGCTTCATATAAGTTTGAAAGCCTTTGCTCAATCCTTTTGTATATATTGATGCAAATAAAACATGTTTTAATCAAATCGAAAAATAATATGGCCGAAAGTTGAGGCTTAATATACATGTATATAAACGGATCACGCACGCGTAACACACTGCGATCTCCGATTTCTGATCCGTTAGCGGAAAAAAAATGTTTTAAAAGTCTTTTATTTTTGTTGTAGTCCATGTTGACTTTATAAATATTAACGAAAAGTCAATAACTTTCTCTACACGAGCAAGTTACAAACTTTCGATATTATTCTCGCACATGAAAGTCACGTCAGATATAACTTTGATTGCATCGATGAATTAGTGCAATCTGATTAAAATACAGATCCTAATACTATTGCCTCAACACGATAGTATTCGGATCTGTATTTTAATCAGATTGGAATTCGTGCAACTTACTTTCTAGAAAACGATCCCGAATGATTGCAAATTTGCTATATCCATTTTCCGCCGGAGGGAACCACTACAAGGGCGCTGCCCTGGACCCCGTGGGGCGGCCCCTAGACCTTTCGCCAAAAAACATCGTCTCGCATTATCATTAAATTACATGAAAAACGATCTAGTATATATAACATTACAGACATATGAAATGGGCTAATTAACTGGATAATAGGCCGGTTATGTAATAATCCTTTTCTTCACGGACTTGTAATAATACTTAGCGGAGGTGGGTATTGCTTTTTGCATCCAATGTTTTTATATTGTAACATCAAGGCATTTTTAGCGTCGGACTCATAGTGACGTCATCAAATAGAGAGAATCAACTGAGGATATCGCCATTTTAGATTCCTTATTATTCTGATAAAATGTTATTTTCAAGATTTTTTGATAACATCTTGATTATGTGATAAACAGATTTTCATTTTCCTTTCCAGTGAATTACGAAACTTCACATCTTTGCTTATTTAACAGATATTCAGTGATACAAGAGTTTCTTTAACTCGTTTCCCTTTACATTACAGGCGGTCATGATATCAACAACGCCTAAATAGGAAACGACACTGGATCTACCCACTAGGCACGAATAGTCCGCACGTGCTACGGAGTTGCTAAGGCTAGCACAACTTAATATATCAGCTATTTCATCACCAGTGACTCCATCGTCTCTATCGCTCATTTGTGCTCACTATGTGTTGTTGACCCGAAGGTAAAAGTTATATATATATATAACTTAGCAACACAAATGACGAAGGAAGACAACTTTTTGATTCGTGCCCTGACCTCGAACCCACGATATACGGCACCCAATCGCCTAGCCAGAAATACCCGCAGCTTATACCGCTGCTCTTAATAAATGGTGGTCGACCCGATATCCTGACATGATCATTGTGGAAGTCGTCTATCAGATGATATGAATACCTGGATCGCAATGTATTTACATACATGGATACGAATTGTACATATATTACATATATTTCTCTCGGTACAACTACGACAGGAAATTCAAATCTATATCTTCGGATCACCAACACATAGTGTATATGATACATTGTGCTAATATATATATATATATATATATACATGTATATTCAATCAATCGAAAAACAATATCAGCCCTCGGACAATCGACTCCTCGGACTGATATCTGATCTATGTAGAGGGAAAAGCTATAGAAATGGCGATATATGGCGTATTGCCCTATGGAATTCATAAAACGTTCTTAAATGACAATAGCTGCATGTTGATAGGACGTTAAACAATACAAAACAAACAAATATGTTCAACATATCACTCATAAATATTAGAAAACAAGTGGAATCTATCAAATGTATTTACCTAGAAAACTCCGGCGGATTCATTTCGCTACAGGGACATCATGTAATTATTTTATTAATGACGTCACTATACTATAACTTGAAACATATTCATTTTAGGATATTTACGTCATGGACATATTACGTGGTTTACATGGTAGAATAGACCAGTTATGTGATAGAGAATAATCAATATATATGACCATTCTGACAATAACAATATTGATCTCGGCCGTGTGGCAACATTGTGTGCAAAATACCGTTGAGATGAATACATTGAGTCTAGGAATGATAAAGTATGTTTTTGATTTGATTATATGGAATTATCTAACATAATGGATATAGCAATTTTTGCTGCAAGGAAAATTTCATAAAATCAAAAAAATTACCACATAGTTGTCTACTCATAAATTTTCTGGTTCAAATACAAGTCTTTACAGAAGGAATATGTGGTTCCACAAAAACATGTTTTTGTAATGCTATATGCATCTGATGACAATTAAGAAATATGTTTCGTCCTCGTGTAACAATATTGAAGTACAAGATGGGAGCGTGTTTCGTAAGGCATGCGACTAAATCTCATAGCAAATACAGCGAATATGAAATCGTGAGGATGGTTCAATTTCAAAATCGACACCATCTTTGTTGTGGTTGGTGACCTGATCGTCTAATAGACTATTGGCATAGCCATGGACACAAACTGTATCCCTCTGTTGGCTGGCTTGTTTTTGGTTTCATACAAAAATTGTTATATTGAAGGGCTTATCAGAAGAGGAATCGAATACTTTGCAAAGTCCTTCAATTTCACCTAGTAGTATATTGATCCTTTAAATAACAAAAACTTGTTTGATCATGTCGATCGGGTATACCTTACATAACTTGAATACAAGTACATTACAGACTCTTCAATATTATCCGCTTTCCCCGATCTTTAATTAAGCAGCAGGGACAGCTTACAACTAAGCTGTATGCTATACGTGATGGTTTCAATTGTTTATTTTCCCTTTCTAGATAGCAACATTCCTGCATCCTCTGTATTCGATATTCAAGGGCTTGTTCCAATTATCACGATTTCTGTGAAAGACGGAGAAATTAACAACACAATGTTTTTGGTTTTGAGCGATGCAAGTTAATGCAGATAATGGGGAAGTTTTATGGCCGACATCATGTCAAACATAATATGATTTGGAAAAATTATATTTCCTTTTCCAATACAAAGTCGGCCAAATGTATGGCTTGTTGATATGTCCATGGCCAGTTATGCTGTTGTCACCAACCGAACTCTCATTTGAGATTGGTTTCTATGGTGGGTGTCGTCGACGAAGCCGAAGACGCTTACTCCTCTGGGTCATCTGGTCTTATTCGCCCTGTAATGTTTCAGGAGTCCATATGAAAATTTTAATTTTAGTTTATGATATTTGCCCTCGTTTTGCCTATTCTTTGTTTTGTATTTTTTTTTTTACTTTACCCACACTGGACAGATTTTACTGCACTCTGCACTACATTCAACCTTCATAGAATCAACATCAGCGCAATAGAAAAGAATTGATATATGATCTAAGTTTGTTTTCAAATTCCATATAAAATAGCTGTATGTGTTTTGAGTATTTGGAGTATTGATTGAAATATTACAACTTCATCTAATGCAAATAGAATACTGTTTAATACGAATCGTTTAATATCTAATATAACTGGACAATTTTATTGGAATTTAACATTACAATTTTATTAGGAATTTAACATTTTAAACATCACACGAATTGATAATCATTTTTTTTTACCAATTCGAATACAAATTACAAGCCAATGTAGGGGGAATAACTCTATCAATATTGAGATTCGGTAAAGGGAAATAACTGTGTAACTACTAAGTACTTTCTCGGTAAAGATTTACTCATCTTCGCTAGCCAAGGCTTCTGATTACGTTACACTACACGAACCAGAAGCCTTGGCTAGCGAAGATGAGATTTACTGGTCTGGGGTTGTTCTACTTTTATTTGACTTACACAAATACAATTCAGACATAATTGTAACCGAGTATTGAATTGTATCATTTTTTAACTTGTCTAACTTTAACTTGAAATTGGAGGTCATAAAATATCACACACTAATTCATGACAACTACAAATTACGCTTATCAACTTTTTTTTATTCTGTCATATAATAAAATTATTGTCGAGTTTGAATATCAGTTAACACATGGATAAAAGACATATAAATCTGGTAAACATCTCGGTCGTTGGACTTCGTAATAGCTGGATTTATCAACCCTTGGAATCTAATACAACAGGTAATCACATCTGCTGTTGGCCTCCGTAAGTGTAATACATGTATTCAGATTTCTAGGGTTGATAAATCTTGGTGCTAACCTCATCAAAAAAATCAATAAATGTATACTAATTCTCAGATTTTTTGCTTAAAATACCCAACGCCCTTACTTTGCAGAACTCTTTGGCATTAAACTTGTTATTGTATCTTGAAATTTCGTGTCTCAAAATTGAAGCGATCATATTTCTGTTGAAATCATTATTTGATGAATTACATCTTCTGTTCGAAATACAAAAATGCAGAAAATCACATTTTCACGACTTTATAAGCTTCCGCCCGCCACTCAGATTTCCTGGATTACGAGATTTGTTTTAGAATTGTATCTCCTTTTTTTTTCGCTATAATGCATGAACATTATATACAGGGTTCATATCAGTTTACGGTTTTCACGGGTCTGAAACAAAGATCGGTATTAAAATTCAAAATGTTGCATAGATTACGAATACATGCATATACAATTGTATGCCTTTGTAGACGGTAGGTAATATGTAGGGTTAGCTGGCTATGTTTAGATATCAGAAACATGTGCCTTATTTTTTTTTTAAATTGGCCACTTTTACTATACACTGCTTCCTATACAAAATATCGTTTGATACTGTTGATCAGACGAAAACGTTTGACATTTGTTTAGACCTTTTTTTCTTCTAAAGTAGTTTATGAACTTACGATTGCCCCTAAAGTTAATGGAAAGGGTCTGGGTACTGAGATAAGGTCTTGTGTATAAAAAGTTAATTTCAAAAATGATGTGACGAGGTCTGGGTATTCTGATAAAGGCGTTATCATGCCATATCATATCCAATCTGATTAAAATACAGATCATCATTATACACTACGTTTATTATCTATATTTTAATCAGACTGTATCATAACATTTCAAAATGATTTTTAAATATGTAAGGGCCTGTACTAAACATCCCTGACGAGTTCTATAGAAGGACGAAACTGCTGTATATAATGCAGTATAATTCTACAACCGAGTCTATTACTAAACGGCCTTCTTTGGGAAGTTATGATCCTATATTTACATTTGCTCCACATTTCCCCCATTGACATCATGCTAAGAGGCAGTTGCCACCATACGCCTATAACACCCAGTGCCTCAGGCTATAACACCCAGTGGGTCATGTGACATTAAAAAAGGCGGGATTTTTTTGTTTTGGTTTAGTTTTTTTTTCAAAGTTGACTAAAATGGTAAGACAATGTAAATATAAGTATTGAACAGTGGTTTTAATGTTGTTATAGTCGATATGGCAGCAAGATGTATGGTGGGCAAATGTAGCATGGAACCCTAACGGGTCGGGTTCCCATGCCATTTGCCCACCATACATCTTGCTGCCATATCGACAATAACAACATTAAAACCAATATTCATTGCTTAAATAATTCTCACAGAATTGTAGACAAATTGAATAACTCGCGTTAGCGTGTAAGGATTAATACGTAGATCTATACGTTATATTTTCTGTTTTAGATTTAAGGTTTTCTGATATCAAACTTGTAGGGCCCACTGTTACAACGTTATCGCATTTCAAAGTCTAACTCCGTCAATGGGACCTGTTTTAGTGACGTCACGATACAGGTGACCGCTCTTAGCGAAAACAATATATATATAAATATAGTTGGTGGAAATAAACACAAAATCATCAATTCAATGTCAACATTTTAATTAGTGTATTCCATCATGAGGATATTTACGTTTTATAAGATACATTATCGATCTTTTTTTCTTCTTCCTTTTTTCTACTCTGGTTATATGACGATTTTTCGTGAAGTCGAAGTCAAAATAGTCGTGGTTTCTGTTAACGGTTCATTAAATTTGGGGAAAATGATTCTTTTTACGTTCAGTAATTAAATTTCCTATGTCCAAACACATACATGCAACTATGTCAGAATAATGGAGAATTGGAAAGCATTTATCTCAATTATCTCAATTTCGAGTTTTCAAAACAAACAAAAACAAAATACAAAATCAAAAAACAAAAACAAACAAAAACAAACAAACAAAAAATCTCCAACTCAAAATTGAGCTAAATGCTGAAAAGAAACATACACGGGAATCCAGTGTTTCGGAAGGGAATGCATTTGCTCATTATCCTTGCAATTCGACAACCAAACTATCGGACATATTAAGGACGCGCATCGAAATGACGAACTACACATCGCAATAGAAAGATTACTCCCAGAAGAATCTTGACTACAGTCATAAAATTTCCCGTAATCTTTAGCAACTTTCATCATTCGAAATCATTCCCCACGTCTACAGTCGACACTTCTAACAGAAATCTTGATTTTTGGAACACAGGGACCTGGCACGAATTTCCAATCCATGGTCCATATATATGTATTATAGTAACACAGGGACCTGGCACGAATTTCCAATCCACGGCCATTACAGTAACACAGGGACCTGTCACGAATTTCCAATCCACGGTCTATATATATGTATTACAGTAACACAGGGACCTGGCACGAATTTCCAATCCACGGCCATTACAGTAACACAGGGACCTGTCACGAATTTCCAATCCACGGTCTATATATATGTATTACAGTAACACAGGGACCTGGCACGAATTTCCAATCCATGGTCCATATATATGTATTACAGTAACACAGGGACCTGGCACGAATTTCCAATCCACGGCCATTACAGTAACACAGGGACCTGTCACGAATTTCCAATCCACGGTCTATATATATGTATTACAGTAACACAGGGACCTGGCACGAATTTCCAATCCACGGTCTATATATATGTATTACAGTAACACAGGGACCTGTCACGAATTTCCAATCCACGGTCTATATATATGTATTACAGTAACACAGGGACCTGGC